>NW_018164536.1:5285180-5290560 GCF_001263595.1 Phalaenopsis equestris
TCAAAATCGCCACTTTTATGGTGGCTTGTAATGAAAAAAATATTCTGTCCGGATGACCAATTAACGACTGTCACATCACCCGCCGATAAGATGCATGATAAAATAACGCTCGATGATTAGCAGTCCGGACATAAAATATCTATGTTCGGGCAAAATATTTTATCCTTAAGAGTTATCGTGCTTTGCAGAAAAATATTACATCATGATTTCTAAAGTAGAGCTATGTTCGGAGTCCACTGATACGCGGAAATGTGGAGGTGATAGAAAAATTTAAAAAAAAAAATCGTTTTAGCGCAAAAGAATATTTCTTCCGTGTTATTCTACATTATTCAGGTGTTATTATGGTAGTATTCATGTGTTATTGTGTTCTGAGAATATTCTCGGTGTTATAATAACACAATAACACATCAATACCACCACAATAACACCTGAATAATGCAGAACAACACAGGAGGAATATTCTCCTGTATTACCCAGCCGAATCACGGGAAATCGCTCGTGTTTCCTTGAAGTCACGTGTCCGCATATCAGTGAACTCCGAACGAAGCTCTACTTCATGAGTCCTTATGGAATATTTTTTCATGCTTTAATATTCTCTCTGGATGACCAATTATCGACTGTCACATCACCCGCCGATAAGATGCATGATAAAATGACGCTCGATGATTAGCTGTCCGGACATAAAATATCTATGTTCGGGCAAAATATTTTATCCTTAAGAGTGACCGTGCTTTGCTGAAAAATATTACATCAGGATTTCTAACGTAGAGTTACGTTCGGAGTACACTGATATGCCGACATGTGGAGGTGACAGAAAAATTTTAAAAAAAAAATTGTTTTAGCGCAAGAGAATATTTCTTCCATGTTATTTCGCATTATTCATGTGTTATTATGTTGGAATTCATGTGTCATTGTGTTTTGAAAATATTTTCATTGTTATAATAACACAACAACACATCAATACCACTACAATAACACATGAATAATGCAGAATAACACAGGAGGAATATTCTCTTGTATTACCGAGCCGAAGCATTGGAAATCACGTGATTTTTCTTAAGTCTTGTATCTGCATACTAGTGAACTCCGAACGAAATTCTATTTTATGAGTCCTTATCGAATATTTTTCCGTGCTTCGCAGGGTATTCTACGCAATGCAATGATTTGATACGTGCAAACTCCAATTTTTTAATTTATTTATTTAGATCCGGAAATTGCAGGTACGCCGCACGCTGTCATCGCATGATTTTAAACAATAACGTTTTTTACCGTACTTGTGGTCTATTTTAAAAAGTTTAGATAAGAAGTGTAATTTCTTATTTTTGGGGGGGGGAAATGCAAAATATAAATTTAGAGGACTGAAATGGCTAGAAGTGGGCCCCACGTTAGTCGTTGGGGGTAAGTGAGCTATGGGGTTAGGTACGTTAGTTGTCAATGGTTGACATAGGTGGCTTGCTGGCGTCATAGATGACGTCATTAAAAAATTAAAATTTCTTTTTTTTTTTTTTTTTTTTTTTTTTTTTTGCGGCTGCCGTCAACGTCGCCACGTTGGATTTTGAAAGGGGATGCGGCCAACAAGAGCAGTTCTCTGTACCATCCAAAAACATGATGGAAAATTTACATACATATCACTTAATTTGTATGTATTTATGTATCTAGCACCTAAAAATCAATATTTACATATATGTCATCTTATTTATACACGAAAAAGATATATGCGGCTTTTTAGTTGTGATTTAAAAGAGTTTTTTTTATTACATATCAAGATTTTAAGAAGTATATATATTTTGTTAGATCAATAAATATTTTCATAAAAGTAGTCTCCTACATGGTTGCAATTTTCTATTGGCATTATTCAAATTTCGCTAGGTGATTTGAGTGTTATCATACTCGTTCTTTTAGCCTACAGTCAGTAGTCATAGATTATAAAGGGTTTTAATATTTTAATTCGTCAGATTAAAGGTAAAGGAAGATAAGAAAAAAACTCACTAACGTGCAATTAATTCCTAAATGTTCATTTATCAAGAGTGTTCTTGGGCAACACCCAAGAAGTAATTAATCAAATGGGATACGTCATCTTGGGAACACTTTGGACCCCAAAACAGGCAAACACACCTGAATTTATGGTTTTGGGTAGCTTTTGTAGGCATGCTTTCACAGTTATTTGGCGCAAGCTATTTCGGTCTGATCTTGTTCGTGTGTATATGTTTGGCCTATCCTAACGATGTTTGCCCTCACGTAAGTTCACCACATTCTTTTTCTTGTTTGTATGTCTTTGTTTTTTCTTCTATTTTCATTTCTTCTTTTCTTCTGATCATTCATTTGAACCAGAAGAAAGACTTATTTGGAAAAGAGAAGTATACAATGATAGATAAACTGCGACTCCTTCAAAAATAAAAAAAAGAAAGGAATGAAAACGCATGCCATTGAAACCTTATATAGGCATTAATAAAATGATAAATGTACACAAAGAATTATTAGTTATAAGAAATAAAAACAATGTACATTTGAATTAGCCTATGAATTTAAATAATGAGATAAATTTAGGGTAAAATAATCTCTACAAAATAATATTCGATTAGGAATAACTTCTAAAAGATTTATTTTTGAAATCAAGTTTATGATATATTGTCTTTAACACATTTCACAATTATGATTATAAAAAATATAAAACAATCATTGGATTATCAAGAACTACTGAAATTATTCAGGTCAAACAGATTTTGAAACTAACTTTGTGGCATCCTCTATATATTATCAAGAAAAAAAGAAAGAAAAAAGTTATCCTCTATTATCTAATAATTATGAAATCTTAAAGTGCTAAGGAAAGAGCATGTGGAATGAACTCGCTATTTTCTACTAGGTCTGTAATAATTTAATTTTATTATGAGAGCATTCAATTGTTGTAATCATCTTGTGCTTTCATTGCCAATGTTATCGTCTCTTTCTTAGAGTTTAACGCCCGTCCAAACATCTAAGACTTGAACGAAGATAAGGACTCATTGAGCATTAGAATGCCCTGTTATTCTATAACTACTTAGGAAATGTTTTATTATCTTCAATCGATTTAAAAACCTCAGTAAAACTACACTATCTTTGCCATAATTGAGGATACTACTTACAATGGAATATAGGCCATGGTTCCAAATATCATCCCTCTCAATGAACTTTAAAAATACCCACTCTACACCTGACTCTTAAATTGCTTATCTCCACCCAAGTATTTATTTAAGAGCTCACTCCTGCTCATATTATTAAATTCTTCCTCAAGTAGTTATATAAAATCTAGCCCAGTGAGCAAGGAAAATTTAGTTTTGTTAAATGTGATGTTATTGTATTAATGTTGAATACGATGGAGTAGCATTCACTTTCATCATCACCAATAGATATTAATAACACTTAATGTATACTTCAATTTAAACTTTATGAAAGGGGAAATCTAAACACTTACAATACATTCATTGACCTTACATTTTATAACAATTTTATTTATCATGCCCCTAGTTATAAAAATAACCTAAGTGGTGTAATGCCTCTATATAGGTACGATCAGAGGGAATACTTGCATACATAACAAAACAATTCAAATAAGTCAATTTAAAAGAGATAGTAAATGAAGAACAATATAAATTAAATTATGTATGTATAATGATAAAAGAATACTTAAATCTTGCTCCATTTTTATTTGAAACTTCCTTCAAATATCATTCAAATTATATTAAATTATGCTCAAATATTATTCAAACCCAACTTAAATTGCATTCAAATTATGCTCGAAACATGCTTAAACCATACTCAAATATCGATAAGAACTTCTTCTAACTTTTATAAATCATATTCAAATCATGTTCAGAGTATGTTTTAACTTTTTTTGAGCTCTGATCAAACATTCTTTAAACATGATTTGAACCTTATTGAAATTTATGGACAAGGTTAGAACAATGTTCAAAGAAGATTTGATTATGAGTGAGACATGCTTCATACATATTATCAACATGGTTAGAACAATGCTATGTGTTAACTATTATCATTTTGGTTCTTGGCTTAGAATATGAAGGCAAAGACTTTGCTTTCAACTTTCCCTAAAATCAATCACATGGGAGCAAGGATCATAAAAGAGAAAAGAAAATGGCAGCTCATTGCATGAAAATTTATGTGATTGCTTGTAGGCAGTTTGATTTCCATTTCTATAAAGCTAGAGTATTTTCATCTTAAATGAATTTTATGATATATTTCTCTTAAAAAAATATATCATATTTATTTGACAATTTTCTAGCATTAAGATGAATATAAATTCAAATTGTTCTTTATAAACAACACTTATTAAAGATACTAAATATTCTTTCATTTTAAATTAAGACACAACCAAAGAAAAATAAAAAAAAATTAAAAAAAAATCCCCTAACAACACCCTTAATAAATATTGTCAGTCCCCTCATGTCACGAGTTCAAATCCCCCTCTCGTCGGTTTGCCAGTAGTGAGGGCGGTCTACAAATAGTTAGGCACATGAGGGCAGCTGCTTTCACTACATAAATATATATATATATATATATATGATAAGTAGTATTTTTAAAAAATTTAATTGACAACAAGGCTACAATGATTTAGAATCAATTAAAAGTATTAATTAAGAAAAAAAAATAAAAAAATATTAAATTAGATTCAAATGATGTTGTAAATATTGTCTCAGTCATTAACATCTTATGGCTACGTTATTAGCATTGTCAAAACGATTCTTTGTTTGTGAATGGCTCGTGTTCGGTTCGTTAAGCAAACGAGCCGACACTTTTTGAGCTTGAAATATAAACGAGCCGAACACGAGCACAGCTTGGGTTTACACCCCTCATATCACATCAAATCTACCGCTTGATATGAAATATGTAAATATATATAATAATTGGTGTTATTTATGTAAACTTCCCTTACAAAAATACGAAAAAAAAGGAAGATTTACCGACATACCATTCAACTCCTAGGTATTTACATATATGTCCTCTTATCTATGCATGAAAAGATGTATTTTATTTTTTAAAAAATTAAAATGATGATATATTTCATATAATATGAAATTTTAATTGGTAGATATATAAATACATAGGACTTAAGTAGTGTTTATGTAAACCCAAAAGATTAAAAGGTCTCCTATAAATCATTACATTTCTATCCCCCAACAATATGGTCAAAAGCATTATATTTAATTATAAAGTAAGCGTTCCGTATGCGGCTTTGCCACTAGACTTCTTCTTATTTGCTCATATATTAATTCAAAATAAAATAGTAATTTTTATAATATGTATAAATTATGTAACTTCATAATGATATATATATGTGTGTGTGTGTGTGTGTGTGTGTGTGTGTGTGTGTGTGTGTGTGTGTGTG
>NW_018164536.1:5290612-5309763 GCF_001263595.1 Phalaenopsis equestris
GGTGGTGTGTGTGTGTGTGTGTGTGCCGCGTTCCCTGACACTTTGGTTAGTACCCTGGGGTCGGAGGTTTTATCCAGCTGGTGTGTGGATCAGTCGAGTGATTAGACACATGAAGCTGGTATATTTTTCGTAAAAAAAATTGGTCAGATTCTATTATTAGGGCTGTCAATTTGGCTCGTTGTTCGTGAACAGCTCATGTTCAGCTCGTTCCTTCATATGTCTAAATTTAAATCATAACACCTCATATGACAATGTGGTTAATGTCTTCTTTTATATAGATTTGATTCAGGTTTGAATCCCACACTTTATATCTATTTTTCTCAATTTTAGCTTAACGAGTCAATTTTGAGTCGAACACGAACACACTGTTCACAAGCCGATTTCGAACACGAGTCGATTTCGATCATGAGCTATTTCGAACGAGCTGAACACGAGCCAAGCTCAAGCTCGACTCGTTTGCAGCCCTAATAATAGAATCTGACCAATTTTTTTTACGAAAAATATAATTTATATATTATTATTATTTGTGAAGAATTGACGAGTAGCTGTATCAAACATGACTCTCATACACAGTAAGAGAGGTGAGAATGTTAGGATATAGTCTGTACGAATTTGGACTCCATGTACAACATTATTATATACTGTTGCACAACATGTGTATAACAGTATACAACACTATTTTATACAGACTCCACATGCATACAAACTCTGCACCTAATAATTTTTTCTAAGATGTACAACATTATTATATACTGTTGCACAACATGTGCATAACAGTGTACAACAGTATACAGAGTCCACGTGTATACAAACTCCGCACGTAATAATTTTTTCTAAGCGAAATGAATTCATGCAAATAAGAAAAATACAATAACATTTTCATAGTTATTAATACATATCATAAAAATTAAAAAAAAAAGAATATTTACATGCATTCCACTCAACTCCTATGTATTTATATATCCAACCCCTAAATTTTAATTTTTTTTCATAAATGGCACATATGTAAATACATAAAAATTTGGCGGTATATATGTAAATGCCCCAAATAAAAAAAAAGTTGGCAATAATACTCTGAAATTATTTATTCATTAATGTTGATTTACATATACAAAATTAATGGACAACTAATCTAAATATTAGAAATTGTTGGACTAATGTGTAAAAAGCCATTAATGTATCATCCTATATTGTTGGTATTTATGCATAGCATAATGTCGTATTTTAATGGAAATCAAATATGGTTTTGAAAAGGAGGGAAGATAATGTTTATATTGTTGGTATTTATGTAAAAATAGTATAAGATTTAACTTTTATGCGGAGGACATTTAATGGGGGGAAAAAATTAATGGATTGATTTTTGAAATAACTTTTATTAATAATACAATTAGGGTTGTCAAAAAAAAACTAGTCGTTCGCGAATAGTTCGTGTTAAGTTCGTCAATGAGTTCGTGTTCAATGAGTTCGTGTTCAATGAGTTCGATAAGCAAACAATCGTGTTCAATGAGTTCGTGTTCAATGAGTTCGTGTTCAATGAGTTCGATAAGCACGTGTTCGAATCGTTATTGTTCGAAATATAAAATAATTTAAAATAATTATATATAAAAAATTTATGATACTTTAAAAAATTAAAATTTTTAAATTATAATATATATAATAAATTAATAATAATAATATATTAATATACTATATTAGTAATATACTAATATATATATTATATATTTATATAATATAAGTTATATAATTAATATAATATATTATATATAAATATTAATATTATGGATGTCAAACTAGCTCGTCGTTCGCGAACAGCTCGTGTTCGGCTAGTTTGTTAAGAAACAAACATGAACAGTTAAGAAACAAACATGAACAGTGATTTCACGAACAATTTCGAGCATAAACTTATTTCAAACAAACTAAATTTCAAACGAACCGAACACGAACACAAGCTCTATGATTGTTCTTGTTCAGCTCGTTTACACCCCTACATACAATTCCAATTTATTTACATATCTAACCCCTAAACTTTATTTTTTTTATATTTATAACATCCAAAATTTTCATGTCTGAGTAAAAAATATTACTATTTTAATTTTTAAGAAGTGAAATATATATTTTCATGCAAAAGTAAAGTGATATGTATATAAAAATTAAAGTTTAGATGTTAGAAATGCAAAATTAGAATACAAGGCAAAGCTTTAGATTGGTTCAATTTGAGAGATATACTTCCACTATGGTCAAGTTTGTGTGGTGCTTTATTATTACCTACTGAGTTGTACAAGCAATGAGTATAGTACCAAGAGATTAAAGAACCCCGATCCTCTAACTTTGCGGAAAATATTGTGTTCGTTGTCCACACATACAGACGACCAAAGGTCGGGCAACATCTCGACATACATGTCATTTCTCTTATAAGATTGACGGGAGTTTGGAGCGAATTCATGCAAGTTCTATTGATTGTGGAGAGAAGATCTGAGTGAGCTTCTTTATACATTTCTGGTTCTTCATAGTGAAAATTTCTTGGTGGTGTGACTCCCTTGTTTTTTCATGTTCTCAAGTTTTTTACATATTAAATCTTGGTGTATTTTTTATAGAATTATTTTGTTGTGTTTCTGCTCAAAATTTTTGTTCTAGATTTTTTGAATCGGTGATATCATAATCCACGATGCGGTTATGATTTCTAATTGATTGAAGCCCTAGAAATATATATAGTTCCATGCCAATAAGTGATACCAGAGTAGTGGGGTTTTTAGATTCAAGTGGGGGCAATGGCCGCCGAAACATGTTATAAAGTAGAGAAGTTCAATGTGTGAAACTTTGTGTTCTGGATGATGCAAATGGGGGATTTATTATATTAGAAAAAAACTATATCTGCCAAAACACTAAATCACCTAAAAGCCCAAGTCGATGACCATGGAGGAATGAGAAGTGCTAAATTAAAAGCTATGATTGATCTGGTTGCTACATTCGTCTTCTATTGCATTCAATATAGTGAATGAGAATATCACAGTGGATCTCATGGTGACACTGACAAAGATGTACGAAAAATTTTCTTGTTCAAATAAGATTTTTAAGATGAAGAGGTTATTTAATATGAAGATAATGAAAGACAGTTTAGTGACAAAACATCTGAGAGATATAAACATTATAACGAGTAAATTGTGTTATATGGAGATTAAATTTGATGATGAAGTCAAGGCACTATTGATATTGTCTTCATTACCAGCATCTGGGATCATTTGATCATGACCGGTGAGTTACTCTTCTGGGAATATGAAGTTGAACTTCAATAACATCGTGAGGTTGATGCTCAATGAGGAAGTTTCCAGGCAAGAAGTGAATGATGAATCTTCGGGTTTTACGTTCAATGCTTAAAACATAGGAAGAAATCTCAATAGGAATACATGAAAAGATAGATTTAAGTCTAGAAGAAGATAATTCATGTCAAACAAAAGAACTGTCAGAGGAGAATGTTGGAACAGCTGAAAGAATAGATATTTTAAAAAAGGCTGCAAAGCTCCAAGGAAAGATAGCGGTAGAGGATTGGAAATAAGTCTCTTTTCAAATGCCTCCACAATCAAAATCTAATGTGACTCCTTAGTGTTATCCATAGTCGGTATTGAAACTTAGATAGTAGATCCTCTCTCTTTCACACATGCCACGATAAAGAGATAATAAAAAATTACAATTAGAGGGATCTAAGGAAGGTTTATCTTGGAGACAACATGGTCAACAATATAAGTCTGAAGAGAATTCTCAACTTTGTGAGCCAGCTAGTGAAGTTATGTTTGTGACTACTTTCACAAGTGACTCGTGGAAGATGACGAGAGGATATTGGTAATGGCTCGAGGCAACACTGAAGACACTATTTACCTGATCAATGAAATGAATTGATGTGGCTAAAATCATAGTCAATGCAGGTCCATCGCACTGTAGGCTTGACCATTTGAGCGAAAAAGGTATGAACATTATACTTTTAAAGAATAAACTTAAAGGTTTGAAATCAGTAGATTTAGATGTGAATATTGTATGTATGACAAGCAAAAAAATATTTTTTCTCTAAAATTTGGTCAGTGTTGAAGTCAAAGATTTAGAGTTAGTGCACACAAAGGTTCTGCTCCAATTAAGTCTATTAGATGTTCCCACTAGTTTTTCATGTTTATCGATGATAACACCATAATGCATGGGTTTACTCATATAGTAAAATTTGAAGTGTTTGAAGTGTTAAGGAGTGGAAGACTATGGTAGAAAACGAGACAGACTTGAAGCTGACGTGTCTTAGATAATATGGGTGAGTATCGTATCCAGAAATTTAAGAATTTTTATGCTATAAAGGGAATCATGCATGAGTTCATTTTCCCAAGAATTCCACAACAGAATGAAGTAGTTGAGCGGGTGAATAGAATAATCACAGAATGTGCTAGGAGTAATAAGCTACATGCAAACTTGCTAAAACTGTTTTGGGCTGAAGTGGTGAATAATGTTGTTTATTTGATTAACTATGGACCATCACTTCCGCTGAATGAATGTTTACTTGAAGAATCTTGGAGTGTCAAGCAGAAAAATCCATCTTATTTAAAATTATTTGGGTATTCTACACATGTTCATGTTGATGCAGGGTTCATAAGTAAGTTTGATTCAAAATATATTAAGTGCACCATCATTGGATATGAATCAAATGAATTTGGGTACGAGTTTTCGGACTATCAGAATAAAAAATTCATCAAAAGCAAGGATGTCACTTTTAATGAAATAGAGATGTCCAAGGACAGAAGCAGAGCTTAGAAATTTATATAAGTTGCCTATACAGTGTCCAAGTACATTGAGATAAAAGACATTGATGATCAGGGGGTTGAGAAAGAAAAAGTGCTCAACCATATGGAGCACAGAAAGTTCCTTAATCACTTCCTATTATAGTTAGAAAGTCCAACAGAGTGATACCAGTGGTGATCATATATTATCCTTCATTACACTATTTATTACTAAATGATAGTAGTGAACTAAAGTGTTTTTGAAGACGCCACTCAGGATGAAGATTCAAGAGAGTGGGAGCTTACCATGGATGATGAGATGCGGTCTTTATAGTCAAGTCAGACCAGGGCTTTGGCGATATTACTAGATGACACATGAGCACTACTTAACAAATGGGTCTACATGCTAAAAGAGGAGTCATATGATAATATGCACTACGAGGTAAGACTTGTTGTGAAGGGATTCCAATAAAAGGAGGGAGTGGTATATATAGAGATTTATTATCCGATGGTGAAGATGAAAATTATCAGAGTTGTACCGAGTATAGTAGCGGAGGAAGATCTACATCTGGAGTATATGGATGTAAAAATAGTTTTCTTATATGAAGATCAAAAAGATGAATTATACATGATGCAACCGCAAGTGTACGAGGTTCCAAAAAAAGAAGGTTTGATCTATAGGTTGAAAGGCGCACCTATTAGTTGAAACAAGCTTTGAAATAATGGTACGAGAGGTTTAATAGGTTCATGTTAGACAACATGTACATGAAGTGTCAAGTAGACAACTGCTTCGTCAAACACTTTGTTATATTATGCTCCTTTCGTATGTAGATGACATTGCGATTGCGGGGGCATATATGCAGAAAATTAAAAACTTAAATAAGTAATTATCAAGTGAGTTTGAGACAAAAAATTTAAGTTCAACAAAAAAGATCATCAAGATGAGAATATGTAGGGATATGAGTACACGTAAAGTTGTTTTATGCAAAGTATGTTGAGAAGATTTTACAAAGATTTAATATGAGTGAAGCAAAGCTAGCTTGCACTCCCTTTCCTAAGGCTGAAGCAGAGCAAGCATAGATGGGAAGAACTTTGTATGATTCAACAATTGAAAGTTTGATATATAATTTGATTTGTTTTAGACCAAATGTTGCATTTACATTGAGAGTGGTCTGTAGGTACATGGGCAATCCAAGCAGGTAACATTGGGAGGCAGCAATGTGAATTTTTAGATATTTATGGAGAACAATCAATAAGACACTTTGCTATGGAGTTGCAATGATTAGTCTACAAAAAAATTGTAAGTTTATATCTGACAAGAGATTTAGGTGGTAGGAGTAGAATATGGTATATCTTCACTTTCAAGAACACAACAATGAGTTGGGTTTTTAGGATGCAAAGATTGTTACACTTTCAACTATGGAGGCCAAATACATTGTTATCTTTGAGACTTTCTAGAGGATGAATTGGCTAGAGGGCTTTATAATAGAATTGGACAAGGAACAAGGGATTGGAAAGTTTTATAGTGATAGTTTGAGTGAAATTCATCTTGGTAAGAATATTTCTTTTAATTCCAACATTGTTTGATTGCAATTCACTTTATATGCTCTCCGAAAAGATGGACAGTTGTTCTTTGAGAAATTGCACTGCTCAAAATCCTGCAGACATATTAATGAATGTGGTGCCTATCAAGAAAATATAGCTATGCTTAGCTTCATTTGGAATTTATGAAGGTTGAGACCAAGGGTGAACCACATCACGGTATATGATTATGAAGATCGTACCCATGGGGATGTAGAACCGGAGGACAGATATTGGGCGTTATCAGTCTCCAAGTACAAGTGGTTAATTTTTTTTTTTTTTTTTTTTTTTTTTGTGGAGTCTGCAAGCATCCACAACCAAAGATGCTCTTGCACTTAGACTTGGTATAGTTACGTCTCGAAGGGGCGTAGCTATGTCGGGCTATGTAACTCGTCACAGAGGGCAGCTCGACACAGTGAATTGTCCCGAGTGGGCAAAATAATTACGTCATCTTATGATTTGAACACGCTGCCAAGTGGTTTATTCTAGAACAGTTCCTCAAGTTTGTAATTTCGAGCGACGAAAGATACCCTCTCGCACTTCGTGTTTACGCAAGTTCTCCGTGAAACGAAGAAGGGTCGAAGTGGAGGATTTCAATGTATAATTTCTTTTGTGAGATTGAGAGAAAGGTCTGAAGCAAATTCCTATAAATTCTATTATTTGAAGAGAGAAAATCTAAGTGAACTTTTTCGTACCTTTCTCGTTCTTCAAAGTAGAAATTTCTTGGTGTGTGGTTCAGTGTCTTTTTCTCCTTACCAGGGTTTTTCCACCTTAACCTTGGTGTTCTTTTTCCGGAATTATCTTGTCGTGCTTCTATTTGACTGTTTTTTTTTTTAGTTTTCTTGAATCGGTGCAGTCCTATTCTACGATGTGATTTTAATTTTTAATTCATCAAAGCAACTCTAACTTTAAGCCTAGGGCCATCAACTTTTCAATTTTTTTTTTAATCATTTACATACACCATCCAATTCCTATGAATTTACATATATAATACCTAAACTTCTAAAAAGTGAAATGTACATTTTCAAACCTAAGGTATAATCTATGTAAAAACTAAAGCTTAAATAGTAGATACGTAAATACATAAGAATTGAGTGGTGTATATACACAAATCTTCTTTTGACTAATGTTCATCTACATACATACCATTCAATCCCTGTTAAATACATAAATATATAAAACTTGTGGGGTACATATGCAAATCTTCTTTTGATTAAGGTTCATATACACACATGACACTCAATTACTATGTTAAATACATAAATATATAAAACTTATGTGGTACAAATGTTTTGATTAAGGTTCATGTATAAATGTAAATGATCATGTTTGGGTGTGATGCATGAATATATCTAAATTTTACATAGATAAATATATAGAACTTGTCTTACAAATATTACAAAAAATATATATTTATTGCATCACTGTCTTACAAATATTATGAAAAAAATAAATTAAGAAAAATTCATTTGTCCAAGATTGGCATGGCAGAAACTCACTTGATGTTTTGAGCTAAATTGAATTAAGAGTATGAGTTGTTGATTTCGGAAAATATATTACATCAGGACTCCGAACGTAGAGCTACGTTCGGATTGGAATAGTTAGGAATATCCCGCTGTGTTACAGGAATATTTCATCTGTGTTATTTGTAAAAAATGAAGCGTTATTCGAGAATTATATGGTGTTATTCGATTATTTTGAAGTGTTATTAGAATATTCCCCGGCGTTACTGATTTATCATCTGTGTTATTTGTAAAAAATGAAGCGTTATTCAAGAATTATATGGTGTTATTCGATTATTTTCCGGTGTTATTAGAATATTCCTCCGCGTTACTTGATTTAAGGTTGTGTTATTCGGCATATTTCTCATGTTATTTAAACTTCTACTATATTATTGGAATAACACAGCACCGTGTTATTTCAATTTCTACTATATTATTAGAATAACACAGCACCGAATCAAGTAACGCGGACGAATATTCTAATAACACTGCAAAATAATCAACGCGGGAGAATATTCCAATAACACTTCAGCCCCAAATCAAATAACGCGGAAGAATATTCTTATAACACTGCAAAGTAATTGAATAACGTCATATAATACTCAAATAACACTTCATTTTTTACAAATAACGCAGATGAAATATTCATGCAACACAGTGAGATATACCAAACTATTGCAATTCGAACGTAGCTCTACATTCGGAGTCCTGAAGTGATATTTTTCCGTTGATTTCACACATTCAAGGGGCACCTATGTATAACTTAATTTTTCCATTAATACCACCCAAATCTATCATATCATCACATAAAAACAGTACAAAATTGAAGTGTTAGATATGTAATTGCATAGGACTTCAGTGGCATGTATGTAAATCACTACTAAATACAAAAAAAAAATACTAAATAACATATAAATATTAATTTAAATGCAACACTGTAATTTAAAAAAATAAATAAATAAATGGCTAAACCCTATGCAGCCATTCCTCAGCTGTCCTCTATATGAAAGCAATACAAAAAGGCCAAGCATATACTCCATTGGTGATATTTTCTTCCTTGATAATATTTTTATATATATTTTCTATGCAAAAAAATATATATTATTTATTTAGTTGATATTATAAAAATAAAAAAATCATGAACATTAGGAACTAAGAATATGACTGGTTTTGAGATCACATGACAAAATAGTAATGCATTAATAATCTTATCAACAATGAGATTGACATATCCGGAGGATAAAAAAAAGAATAAAGTGTCAAAATAGCCCCCCGACAATTTAAAAGTGGCCCTTTTAGTCGAGCGGCTTATAAAAATGTCAAAATAGTTCCTGACTATTTAAAATTGACATCTAATAGTCTTCTATGGATGTTATTTTAGCGTTGATTTAAAGTCTGTGATTATTGAAAACATATTACATCAGGAATCCGCACCGTGAGCTACGTGCGGAGTCTAATGAAATTACGCCGTGGAGGTGATCGGCCCGGTAACACCAGAGAATATTTCTCTCGTGTTATTCAGGTGTTATTGTGTGTTATTCAGATGTTATTGTGTGTTATTCAAGTATTATTGTCCGGTAACACAATTACACCAAGTATTATTGATGTGTTATTGTGTTATTATAACACCGAAAATATTCCTAGAACACAATTACACCTGAATAAAACATCAATAATAACACCTGAATAAAACATCAATAATACTTATTTAGGTATTATTGATATGTTATTCAGGTGTAATTGTGTTCTAGGAATATTTTCGGTGTTATAATAACACAATAACACATCAATAATACTTGAATAACACACAATAACACCTGAATAACACACAATAATACTTGAATAACACACAATAACACCTGAATAACACACAATAATACTTGAACTTATGTTACCGGGCCGATCACCTCCACGGCGTAATTTCATTGGACTGTGCACATAGCTCTACGTGCGGAGTACTGATGTAATATTTTTTCGTGATTATTTTGACACGTTTATAAACTTGATACTAATACAGCCTCACCCATACAAATAGTCGGGGACTATTTTGGCAATATTCAATAAGAAAAACTACAATTTATTCCACTCGAATTAAAATGAGTTTAAGTCTACCTCATCATATTATGGCTCAATGAGGGCCAACAACACCTAAAAAGACATTAAAGGGTCAAGCACGAACTCACCATACAAGCACCAAACATTTATGTTCCGCTAAAAGGTTCGTGCGCGCTAACAAAATTGGGGCATACACGTGCAGACTTCATGCATTTCCTATGTATTTACATATTCAACACTTAAATTTTACTTTTTTACATTTCTGCCAACAAAATCTTTTATTTCACATAAAAAATAACACTTTTAATTTCAAAACAGTAAAATACAACTTTTCATTCATAACAAGTTGGCATAAATGTTGATGTGCCATCAATAAGATTTTTTTTTTTATTTTGCACAAATCTCGAGATATGTTTTGAGCAAATAAATGTTGATGTGCCATCAATAAGATTTTTTTTTATTTTGCACAAATCTCGAGATATTTTTTGAGCAAGTATTCAAGATTTAAATTTAAGATCAACCAGAGCTCTGATTTCAATAAATTTGTAGTCAGTTGATTACCTTAACAATGATATCAAAATTGGTAAAATCTGAGTCGGATGAAGTCATTAAAACACATTTGAAGGCTTCATGTCATTCATTGAATAGTCAAATGAATTCCAAAATTAACATATTTATATTCAAATCAAATGTCTCGAGGAGAGAAATTCAACGTGCCTAAGTTGCTTTAATTTTGGGGTCATTAAGGCCCTCAAATCATTGAAAAAATCTCATAATATCAAGTGGAATTAATATAGGCAGTCCGATCGAGTGGTTACGAGAGTTATTCACCAAATGACAAAAACGTCTCTCCCAGAGGGGCTATAAATAGATACCTCTCCTTACTTGAGTGGGAGGAGAAGAATTCAAATTCCAGTGTTAATATGAACCAAAAACCGGGTAATAAATTCGGGCCTCCATAGACGCACCCTGCTCGCTGTTGTTGGCTAACTATTTTTGCTTACCAAGTATCTTAAATACAGTGCATCGACTAATGTGTATTGAAGATCTGGTAATAAATCCCGATGAAAACTTCTTACGATCGCCGTATAATGAATACAATAACTTTCTTTGAACTTCTAAAGTTTTCTCCTTACGTCGTATACTGTCAAGTGATGCTACTAGTGTAAAATAGTAAACTCGAGCGAAGGGCTACAGCCATTAACCAGCGTAACACCAACTAATGCTCTTGCAATGTTCCACTATGGACTCTGTAGCCAGTTACTACTATGCTTACCGCTACGGCCTACGTGGTCAACTGCTATTATTACAACTTTCCAATTCAACATTTCTGGTCAACTGATGCTCTTGCAGCAACCCACTGCGACCTATGTAGTCCGTTATTATTGTAGCTTTCTATCATGGCATATGTGGCCAACTATAGTTATTATATCCTTCCACTGTAACCTTTGTCACCAAGTAACACTCTTGCAGCAACCTAATACGGCTTATGT
Organism: Phalaenopsis equestris; assembly: GCF_001263595.1. Classification (NCBI taxonomy): domain Eukaryota; kingdom Viridiplantae; phylum Streptophyta; class Magnoliopsida; order Asparagales; family Orchidaceae; genus Phalaenopsis; species Phalaenopsis equestris. Next base: position 5,301,995 of record NW_018164536.1, read on the forward strand.
GGTCAATTACTACTGTAACTTCTCACCATGTCTATGTGGCAAACTACTATCATTATAGTTTTTGTAGTTAACTGACGCTCTTGAAGTGATCTGCTATAACCTATGTGGCCAATTACAATCTATGTGGCCAACTACCATCAAAACAGTATTGCACTATGATCTATGTCATCAACAGTTATCATTATAGCCTTCCACTAAGCCTATGTGATCAAATGTTGTCATTGCAGCCTTCCACTATGACCTACATGGTCAACTACTGTTATTGCAGTCTTTCGCTATGGATTCTGCAGCTAACTACTATTGTAGCTTCTAACTACGACCAATTTGACTAACTATGACCTATCACGCTAACTGTCATGGTATCCCTCAATTACGGCTTCTATAACCAACTATGACCTATGTGACTAACTGATATTACAACTTCTAATTATGATCTCTGGGGCCAACGAACACTATCGTAGCCACCAACGCAAGTCTTTGTGACATCAACTACAGCCTTTGCAGCCCATTGTTGTAATTATCACCCAAAATTTCATTTGTTGTAGCCCAATTATATCTATTACAACTAGATTACTATATCTTTATGATTATCAACATTTTGAATTAATTTTCTCTAATTCAGGAGAAAAGTGAGTCAATGTACCTACAATCTTATGGGGGATTAGCTCAAAAAATTTCTCTTTCTAGAATTTTTTCACAAAAACTCCCGGTGTATCCTCCTACCTCTCAATTATTTGTGCATGTGCTAGATCTTCGTACAATACTAAGACGTTAAATTATCACTCCATCGCAACAAATCTTTTAGTATGAAACATATGTAAGAAATGAAGTTGATGTGTTAGATATTTAAATACATAGGAATTGAGTGGTACATATCTAAATCTTCCAATAAACATCATGACCTAGTAATCTATTGTTCACTCCTCTAATCACCAACAATAGCATCAACCCCATAAAATTCCTCAACCATGTAAAAGATTTTTAAGTGGTTTGAATTTCTTTCTAAAACTCATTAACACATAACTTACAAAAGATTAAATTTTCCACCAGCCTAATGTTCTCTTTTGATATAATTAGCACGGACAATAACTCCAAGCAAACAACATGCAATGATAAAAGGGGCAGTTAAATACATACCGCCCAATTCTTATGTGTTCACATGTCTAACACCTAAACTTCAATTTCTTTTTACATTTATACCACCCAAATCCTCCATATGACCCAACAAAAATCCCTATTCTAACTTTCAAAAAGTGAAATACATCCTTTCATGCATGGACAAAGTGACAAATATGTAAAAATTGAAGTTCAGGTGTTAAATATGTAAATACAAAAGAACTGAGTAATCTGCATGTAAAACTGCCAAGATAATATGGATAAGGAACTATTTACTTGAGAAAAACTTCAACTAAGTCAAGGCAAAATACTTAGTTTAATTTGCATAACAAAAGTCTCCTAATGCTGCTATAGGAATTTGTCCTACCCGGCCCTGTCAACCATCAAGACAACTTAGACAATTATTTCATTTGCAAAATTGCCTTGTCACTCCACAGCACAATCAACTCCACTAAAGATATTTAAAAGATAGAGAGTGAGGATAACTTAATAGAAAATGCAAAAACAAGTAAAGCCAGAGTAATACAAGGATTAGATTTTTATGTGATAAGGATTTGCAGATAAAAAATATATAAATATATGCATGTTGTACAATATATGTGATCACACACATAGATATACATCCATAGACCCAGACAACAGATGCTTGCGCACACATGCACGCAAGCACACTCACACGTATGCATAAATATATGTCACGGCGACGCCCAGAGGCTTAAAAGTTTTCAAGGTAGGAATCGATAATTCAACGAAAAAATTAGTTTTTATTTTCTATAACTAATAATTAATCAACTAAAAAAAATTGAAAGAGTCGCTACATAAAAGAAATTAAATTAAAACAATTAGTTTTAACTTATTTTAAGTTGCCCACATCTTGTATAAATATTTTATGCTCTATTACTTATTTTTACCTTGTAATTTCAACCTGAAAAATAATTATTTGAAACACAACATGAGCCAACAAAAACCAATGAATAATAATACTTTGAAAATATAGTAGTGTAATGAAATATAAATAAAATGCATGTGACATGTTAAGTATATCCAATCAGTGTGAAAGAAACAATTGACTTCTTAGCTATGACAATACATAATGTTTATAATATTTAGTAGCAACATACAACAACTTATCTATATTTATATTTTATCATTTATAATTGACACAAGAACATCATCTAAATTCGTACAAATTAAGGTACATTAATATCAATAACATTTTTCAATTACGTGCAAGGGTACCTTAGTATCTCAACTAGTATCATAAAATGACAAACTTCTTCAGTAAACATGCAGAAGTAATCATATTATATAGCCCATATCATTCATATATATGTTCATCCCATCTAACATAACATAGTTATTGAATCCTTTTAGGATGTAGAGTCTCTAATAGTTCATGCCCATATAATCCAGTAAACACCTTATGAGATGAGTGGAAGGGAAAAGGAGTAGAGGATTTCAGGTTATGTTTGTTACCCTCCGATGGATCCCCACTCTTTTCCCCTTCCCCTCCTTTATATAACTCTCAATGTTGTTGTCATCCAAAGATATAAAAAATAAAAATAATAATAAATTGTAGGCTATATTGTAAGAGTCCTGTTGAGATTTGTCGTTGATGATATATCACCATATATGGCAGGCGGCTCATAAATAGAAATGGACAGTGATGAGTTTGAGTTTGCTTCCTCTTGTCATGCAAACAACCTTGAAGGTTTTTCGGTGAATTTGTAGGTGTAGCTCGATAAAGGCAAACCAAATCAATGGAGGAACTCAATAAGTATTGGCTAGCTCAAGCAGAGGAACTCGCATGAATACTGGTGAGCTCGGTGGAGGAACTTGACAAGTCTTTCAGAGAGGCAAGTCCTATAATTGTAACTTTGGTGGATGTGGTTGGCGAGTACAATCTTCTTGCAACCAAGCTTAAGGTGCATGACAATTGGATTTTATACATTAAACCCATAGGGCATATCTAGTGTTTGGGCTTCCCTGATATATTAGAAAATCTACTTTTGGATATACAATAATTTATATATCTTTAAATAATGTTTAATAAAAATTATTTTTAGAAAACATATAAAAATCATAATGATATGATCAATAAATAAATAAAAAAACATATGAATCAGAATAAAATTTGGATAATTTGATTTAACAAGCGCCAGTAACTACCTATGCAAATTATTGAGAAGAAACAAAATACTACTATAAATTAATAGTAATAGTACTCACCCTAATCTCATATGACTTATGTTTATTTTCTTTCCGGTTTTACTTCTTTTAAAAGAGCACCTAATTATCGTATTTGCCTCATTAAAGATATGGCCTTATAAATTTAGTCAAACGGTAAGTTAATTATCAAGTAAAATATGATTGAACATAAAACAAGCTTTTTTTATTACCCTAAATTATACAATCTATGATCTTTCATATAATGCTTGAAACTTTCAACATATCATGCAATTAATCCCACGGATCACACTCATTCAAAATTGTATGCAATGTTATCAAAAGGTCATATTGGCTGTCAATAATTCCATTTAGTTATAAGTACACACTATCCAATAGGAGAGGTCAGATTGCCTCCAAGTAATTCCTTTGAGCTATAAGATCCTGCTGCCCTATAATGGTTGTGACACATGAATATATAAAGGAAAATTAGAATATTTGCATACCACTCAACTCTTATATTTTACATATCTAACACCTAAACCTTAATTTTTATATACATACCACCTTACCTGTGCACTAAAAGGTGTATTTCACCTTTTAAAAGTTAAAATGATGATCTTTTTATATGATGTAATAGATTTGGCTGGTATAAATGTAAAAAGCAAAGACTAAGTGCTATATATGTAAATCCATAAAAATTGGGTAGTATGTACGTAAAATGCCCCATATATATCTTAAGGGTGTCCTAACACATTTGATGGCTGGTTTCATCATTAGGAGTAATAAGGAGCATAAAAAAAATCAAAGTAGTCCAACCTAAGTTAGACCATGTCATCCCAAGATTCTAGAGCTTATGTTTAGAGTAGATTTGATGTTATGAAGAATTAGTAAGGATAACCTCACCCAAAGTCCTAGATCCAATGCTAAGGAGATTAAAGTGATTAAGGGGATCACAAGAGTGAATATAATTTGCCCTAAGGTGAACCGTGCTTCTTATAACTCATTGATATGAAGTTCTCAGCCTCAATTAAAATAAAGTGCTCTAATGATTAGTTAAATATATTCTTTTGGATTTTTTATTATTTTTCATAATGATTGTATTCTATAATTTTTTAAGAAAATTGAGTCAAAAGTCCTTAAATATACTAAGGACTTATGATCCTCACCCAAAGGGTGGATTGGCCTTAAAATATTTTAAAACTATTAAACTAGTGATTTTAACAAATATCGTGCTTTTTAAATAACTTTTAGCAAATATCATGATTTGTCCAAAGCCAAGAACTTTTACCAATGCTAATCTGGTAACTGTCATTGTTAGCAAACTCTAGTAAAGGTACATGTGATTCTCAACCTCCAACAAAGTCAAGAAGACGTAACCTCAGTAGATCTTCCAAGTTCTGGATAGTCCTCTTTGTCTGACCATCTATTTGAGGGTGAAATGCTGCACTGAAAGTCAATTGAGCACCCAAAGCTTCCTAAACTTTCTTGCATAATCTGAAAGAAAATCTGTCATCACTATAAGAGATAATAGACTTCAACACTCCATGCAATCTCACAATTTGATCCACATATAATTTGGCTAGCTTCTCAACTGGATTTGTCTACCTAATGGGCAAGAAATGAGCAGACTCAGTCAGTCTATCGACAATTAACCATATAGCATCACGACCATAACAAGATATAGGCAAACCAATCACAAAATCCATTGCAATATTCTCTCATTTCCACTTTGGAATCAACAAAGGGTGCAACTGACCTCCAAGATGATGATGCTCTTAATTCACTAGCTGATATGATGAACACTTAACCACTAATTTTGCCACACTTCTCTTCAATCCTAGCCACAAAAATGTTTCTTTGAGATCCTGATACATTTTATTGTTTCCTGGGTGAATAGTATCGCCCGATAAAGGCGCTACTATTTTCAAGGATAAATGTGCTTCCTCCAGAATTTCCTTTTGCAGATCATCAACATTTGGAACAAAAACTATGCCTTTATACCTCAATAAACCGTCCTGATCTAGCTCATACTTCCCTAAACTGTATGCATTAACCTGCTCCAGAACTTTCTAAATACTGCTATCTCTGGCTAAAGAATCTCTAATTCTGCCCTTTAAAATTGGTTGTACTGACAACTGATATAGATGAACCATGCTACCATCACCAGAATCAACTATAGATGACTTCAACCTCTCTAGATATTTAATTAACTGTTTTTGCTGAGTAAATAAATTGTTCAAATTACCTGAAGTTTTTCTACTCAGCGTTTCAGCAACAACATTCGCCTCATATCTTACAATTTATAACTCGGCCATTTGGTTCCACCAAACCCAATGGCCTTTATGATTTTCATATTATTAATTGTGCATCCGGAAGGAAAGAGTTCTAAATATGTGTTTTGAGGGCACTTGGATAGATGACAAAGGATATAAATTATTCATTTAACAGCAATAAATCTCTTAGAATAGTTATTATAATACCCAAGGGATCATTTGATATCACCTTTATATTTTATTTTATTTATATTTTGAATGGTAATATAAGTACAAAACTTATTTGATGGTTTTAGTTGTTTTTAAAAACACTCAAACGCCTAAAATTATTTTGAAATTTTTTAAACTGATTTATTTTTTAAAATATAAAATAAAAACACAAATGCAATAAATAACAAAAAAAAACAAGCACGATGATCCCAAATAAGACCTAAGCAAGAATGTCATGAATTTTGAGATGCTTTGATCATATTCTTAGTGGATGTTTATCATTGCGGACAAATTTTAAAAATATATGAGAATTCTGTCTCTATTTAAAATACCTAATGTTGTACTTAATTATGGGACTTTAATAACCATCATGGTCAATTTCTGGAAACAAAGTGGAGCTAACGTTAGCCACCCCTAGCAATTGGTCTACATATGTCGGCCGGGATTTTTGGAAGAAATGAATTTGAATTTAAGTATATATATATTTTAATTTTAAAATAAATGAGACTAAACAAGTCTCACATATTTGAAAGTTTAGACGGCTAAATGCGATACCACATGTAACACACTATCCCGATATATAAACATATCACTTGTAGTGGATTCAATCACCAAAACAAAAGAATTTTGTGACATTCGTTTTGTCTGTGAAACCATTTATACGAGATCGAAAAGTTCTTCTTCCTAATATAATGATTAGATATAATTTATTTTACCTGGGTTACAAGTTCTCTATAGAGTCAAACCCCTATAGTTAATTGCATCTTTTTAATTAACTGATCACATATTTGATAGTTTGGACGGCTGAGCGTGAAATCTTTTAATTCACTTAAGAAAACTCTCGATTAAGATCAGTGGTTCTGCCTTCAAGATTTCAAAGTTTAGGTTTTCAAGATTGGACACGGAAAAGTCAAATGGGAGTGGTTCAAATAAGAACAGTTATTTTAAGGAATCCAGAGGAATGAAGAGCATAGGATATCACAAATTCGAGGAGAACCCCGGTGACCTCTCAACTATCCTATTGTTTGGTTTTATGTCTTTGAAATGATGTTACTTAATGTTTAATCCTATAATTTATTTTAGAATTTTGGACTTATATTCGCACGATATCCAATCGTGCAAATAGCCTAAAAAGATAGGAGGATTTACACTGCACCGTACGGCAACCTTGGAATCCTAAAAAATGTTAGAACTTATAATCACACAATAGGGTTGTGCAAAAGCCTAAAGATAATATGTGAGGATTTACGTTGCGTCAGACAAACCACCTTGAAATCTTATGGTTTATTATTTAAACTAAAGAAAATATTTAATTGTTGTAGACTTGTTGTACTGTTGTAGATCGTCATTCTCCGTCTGCTACGTCCTGATCGTGCTGCCCACGAAGGGTTGCTTCATGCTCCATGTAGTAATGGTTTCAGGTTCAATGTTTTATATCTGAGCGTGCAATATTGTTATTTGGTGACTTACTGCTATGTACCTCCTAAACTGGGTTATATCCAAAAAATTTTGCATTTAATTTAAAGTTCACAAAAATAACTATGATATAAGGAAGTACAGTGAAAAATAACAGTATAAGGTGCAGTGAATAAAAGCACTATAAAGGAAATACATCGCAAATAGCAATAAAGAAAATGCAATAGAATACTATCAATGTATTGTAAAATTTGTGTACCTAAATTTCTTATTATTGATGTACCTATAAATGGGATCAGCGTTGCAGGTAAAAGTATAGTAAAGAAATTTAGCTGGCATGACAAATATATATTTATGTATAATAGAATAAATGACAGAGTATCATATGGAAAGTGACCAAAGAAAAATATGTTGAGATTTTCATACCTCTTTTATATTGTTTTTAATGATATTGCACTTTAAAGAAAGGTATTTTTGATGTTTTGTTGCAGGAATGATGAATTAAGGTCAATAGAGCAAAAAGATGCAAAAAGAAGCGAATTTGGAGCAAAAAAGACCAAAATGTGGAGAATAACACTATGGCGC
>NW_018164536.1:5310691-5312751 GCF_001263595.1 Phalaenopsis equestris
TATATATTGAATATCACAATTAAACGTTATTTTCTATAATTAGTTATTATTCAAATTATCTACTTATTTCAATTATCTATTAGTGACAGATAAGCAACTTAAACGTCGTTGTAGTTGAAGTATTACTTTTTATTAAGCCTTAGTCCGTAGTATTTTATTTCTCCCTATGGGATCGATATCTAGGACTCCATTAGAGCCCTATATTACTTGAGCGATATGTATACTTGCGTTGACAAATTCGACTTTAATATTATTGAATATTATATTTATACATCTTTATTAAATCAAACATATATATATAAAGTTGCAGTCAAGTTTTTGGCATCGTTGCTGAAATTTAAATCTTCTAGTAGCGTCATCAAATTCTTATAATTGTTGATTTACAAAAAGGTCGGTTAGAAAGCCCAGAGAGAAAACTAAAAGTGACCGACAGAGACTCGAAACAAATCGTTAAATGACACAAACAAATCAAACAAAACACGTCACATATAAAGAACCAAGGGTACTTGAATTATATGTGACATTGGGAATGTCCTCAATTGCCAGGAGAATTTAAGTGTAAGATTCAAGCTCAAATCCCGTAGCATTAGGTTTCATTTTAAGTCAAGTTGTGATGAAAATTCACTATTTGATTTAATTAAGTCAGTCATGAACCACAGCCTCGTGTATATCTTATCTATTGCTTTAACTAACTTATGAATTAGGGTCAGGTGTTTAGCTTCAATATCTATATGAAAATCAGGTAAATGAACTTTCACCTAGGGTGTGTTCCTAAAATCTAGAAAGTTTACACTTTAACTTGAGCTTGAAGTGTTTTAAAGTGTTATCTCTTCAATTAAGTATTTTCCAACTAATCCTCAAACATCTTTAGATCAAACTTGGCTCACGATCATGCTCTTATGATCTAGGGGGTAAACCTATAACTTTGGCAAAAAGATTCGTGAAATGTGTTTCAATCCTAATTAAAACAATTAGACTTAAGTATATCCAATGCTTAGAGGTCCTAATTGATAGCCTACTGATTTCTCAATTTATGCCCCTAACTCTTAAATCATTTAAGCTCTTACTTTCTCTCAAGTCTCAACAATTCTCATAATTACAATTTATCTTTCTTATGTAGAAGAATAATGAATGATTTGCTACTATATTTCCCCTTTGGTTTCAATCATCTCAACAGACTAATTATTATTATTTTTTTTTCTTTTAGTTCCCTCCCCTCTGATTACCCCCATTTTTTTTAAAGGCGTGAATCAATATCCTGAAAATAATTAAATCAGAAATTCTCATTTTCTAACTTAACCATTAAAAAAAAATCAACGAAGAAGAAGGCCGACCCACTTCTAAAAAAATCAACAAAGCAAAGGGACAAAATCACAAGTAAATCGGCCTAAAGGCGTTTAAATTTTTTCAAAACAATGACCAAATCAGTCCCAAAATGTGCATAAAAAAAACTCCAAAAATCAGCACTTAGAGTGCTCAAATCGATATATAAAAGCCCCAAAACTGTACTAAAACGAGTACACCACTCTCTCCAAAACAGGGTCAAACCACAGCCCAAAAACCTTGCCAAAACGAGGCTACACTACAGCCCAAAACCTTGCCAAAACGAGACTACACTGTAGCCCAAAATCTTGCCAAAATGGGGCCAAACTGCAGCCCAAAACCTTGCCAAAACGAGGCTACATTGCAGCCCAAAACCTTGACAAAACCGCAGCCAGCATGGCTTTAAAACGAACTCAAAACATTGTGAAGCCGTAGCTCATTTAGGCGGAAGCCGTAGCTCATTTAGGCGGCACCAAACCCTAGCTACCAATTGTGCATTAGAAATGTAAACACACGGGAACTGCATACTTTGTATATAACCCTCCTAGCACATATTAGACATGGTAAAAGAAAAATGAATGAAATTGCAGAGGCATGACTATAAATCATCCAAAATGGCAGCCAAGAAAGCACACGAGATAGGCTTAAATCACATTCAGCCCCAATTCTAAAATAAAGCCGAAACCGCCCCAACTTATCCCCAAAACAAGGCTAAGAAGCAGACCTACAAATTCCCC
>NW_018164536.1:5322002-5323853 GCF_001263595.1 Phalaenopsis equestris
AGTTATTATTTAAGTTTTTTTTATGCAGAGTTCTTTTAATCATGCAAAAGAAATTTTTATTTTATTTTTGTAAATATTTTGCAAAGTCGTACAGTCCACAGACTAGTCATTCTAATCGTGCTAGAACTACTGACAACCTAAGAGTGTCGGGGGCAACGATCCCACCAAGAATCGGCGAATAGTATCATAGGTCATTCTCTCTCCCTTATTGAAGATCCTTGAGGTAGGAGATACTATTCTAATAATCTCACTTCGTATCCCTCGTTTAAGCACACATAAGCAGTGTAGTCATCGCCCACGCCACTTAAACCCTAGACTTATCCTAGTCCGATGATCCATACGTGACATTACAAATTTCCCCAATTGTTAGAAGGATTTGAGTGTGTTATCCATGCTCAAATCCCGATGCACTGGGTTTTATTGTAGGTTAAGTCATTATGAGGATTTCACTATTGATTTAATTAAGGAAGCATGAACTACGCCTCGGTGTATCCTGGTGTCTAATGTCTTGATCAGTTTGTGAATCAGGGTCAAGTGTCAAGTTTAGTTATTTATTCAAAAATTAGGTGAATGAACGCTCACCTATGGTGTGCTCCTATGATCTAGGAAGTCTGTGCTGAGAATTAGGTGGATGGACTCTCACCTAAGGTGTGTTCCTAAAATTTAGGAAGCCTATGTTAAAAATTAGGTGGATAGACTCTCACCTAGGGCGTGCTCCTAAAATCTAGGACTACACTGAGTTAGGTGGATGGATTCTCACCTTGGGTGTGCTCCTAAAGTCTAGGAAACCTACACTGAGGATTAGGTGGATGGGCTCTCACCTAGGGTGTGCACTTAAGCTCTAGAAAGCCTACACTGAGGATTAGGTTGATGGATTCTCACCTAGGGGACTCTCACTTAGGGTGTGGTCCTAAAATCTAGGAAGTCCACTCTTTATATTATGTTTAAGGTGATTGAAGGTTTTCTATATCTTTCAATTAATTAAATCATCAATCCCCATCTTTATGACTTAACCATTTAACAAAAATAACAAAACAAAGGGAGAGGAAAAGAGATCAACCCACTTCCAAAACTCAAAGCAAAAAAAAGGGGTGAGGGGCAAAAACACAAAGCAGTGTTAGAAATACCCAAAATAGTATCCAAACTGCTCTGAAATCAGCCCACAAAAGCACCACAAAACTGTGAATAAATTGCCCCAAATCAGTCACCAAAAGCACCCCAAAGCAGTGCCAAAACAGTGCCAATACGGTGCTAGCTACAAAATCAGCCCACGAAACACCCCAAAACAGTGTCAAAACAGTGCCAAAATTGGGTTTTTAATATTTCCAAAACAGTGCTCAAGTTCGGCCCAAATCAACATTCAAATCAGCCAATCAGTAATAAACTTAGTAGATAAGACGGCAAAATTTAATCACAACTTCAGAAAGAAAAAAAAAATAGACAAGTTTGATGACTTTTTGGTTTTCAAAGTATGAATCATTAGATCAGTAGACGCAGTGCTTGTCAATGCCAACAGAAACAAAATAATTGATAAATGACCAAATTGTCGAACGAATAAAAGTGTTCAGCAGACAAGGCAATCAAGAGCAAAAATTAATATGTTGGCCGTAGAAAGAAAGCTCAAAAGGTTTCCAACAATAAATAATCCAAAACAGAAGTAGGATAGTATTAGCATAAACCAATTTCGCAAGGCTCTACGTTTGAATATGTGAAAGGTTAACTACTAAATACCAAGCAAAATCTTCCATATGTTCATCAGATAGGATAAGTTCAACACCACATTATATCACCAAAACAACTTTTTACCCCCTTCATGCATGGACAAAGTGGCATTTATGTAAGAAAAAAAAA
>NW_018164536.1:5324317-5338601 GCF_001263595.1 Phalaenopsis equestris
TTCTAAAACAAAAACATAAATCAAAATGAAAATAAAACTAATTAAGGAGTTTCCAAAGTTATCTCTCAATTCAATCTTCCACGATAGGTAGGTGGTTGGCCAGCCCACCCCAGGAAGCAGCCAATTTCTTCCTGATTTTCCACACTCCTCTTGAGCTAGATCATAGATATTGTAGAGACCAAGCGTGGTATTGAACTCTGAGAAGGAACGTAAAGAAAGAGCTTTGGTGAAGACATCAACTACTATTTGGTGTGTCAGGATGTAGCTTAATTGTATAATTCCATCATTAACATTTTTCAGACATGAAGTGTCTATCAACTTCAATATGCTTGATCCTATCATTATGCACAAGATTTTGGGCAATACTGATAGTTGTGTAACTCTCACAAAACATATGTATAGACCTATTGGAGGTGCACCCCAATTCCCTTAATAATTTTTAATCTAGATCTCTTCACATATTTCTAAGGCGAGTGTCATATAATTTGATTATGCACTGCTTCTAGAAACAACAGTTTGTTTCTCACTTCTCCATGTAACCAGATTTCTTCATAAATAGGAGTTGTAACCTGTAGTTGACCTTCATTCAATGAGTTATCCAACCCAACATATATCATTGTAGACTTCTATCTTATTATTTCTGATTTTCTCAAATTAATCCATAATCAAGAGTCTTCTTGAGAAATCTCATAATCTTGTACACCATCTTCAAATGCTCTTTATGTGGGTTATTCTTGTGTTGGCTAACAACACTGACAGAGCATACAATATCTGGCCTAGTATATGATAGATATATGAGTTTCCCTACCAATTTATTGTATCTTTCTTTATTCATAGATATGTTTTCTTCTCCCCTATTAGACTTCTTGTTGGGTTCCATTAAAGTGTCAGCAAGTTTAAATCCATTCATGTATGTTTTCTTTAGTAAATCTACAATGTATTTTCTCTGTGATATAACAAGGCCTTTATTTAACTTAGCTACCTCCATACCTAGAAAATATCTCAGGTTTCCTAGGTCCTCGATTTCAAACCCAGTGGCATGCACTTTTTTTTATTTCAAGAATTCCTTTTCCATTATCACCAGTAAGAATCATATCATCCACATATACGATCACTGCAGTAATCTTAATTCTATGAATGTGTTTTGTGAATAAAATATGATCATCTTGACTTTAAGAATATTTATTAGATTTCATAATTTTAGCAAACATTTCAAATTACGCCCTTGGTGGTTGCTTAAACCCATAGAGACTTTTTAAGTTTGCATACTAGGTGTTTGTTGAAATATTTCTCAAGCCCTGGTGGTATCCCATATACAGTTCTTCCAGATCCCCATTCAAGAAGATATTTTTTTATATCAAGTTGATGCAGTCCCAATTCATTATTAACTGCTACTGAAATAAGAACTCTAATTGTTTTCAGTTTAGCAACTGGTGTGAAGGTTTCTGTTAAAATCCGACATCAAAATCAACAGGCCTTTTCATATAAATTAGGGCAAGCACAAATATTCTCTTCAATAATCCAAACTACTCAATAAGAATACAAAAAAAACAGTTGCAATTCAAGAGAAGGTGATCTCTCCCAATTCTGACAATTCGAGAGATAGGATTTCTCCCAAATCCTAAACCTAAGACTTGAAACTCAATAATCTCATGCCTTAACTAAAATCTAAACCTAATAAGCCCATTTATACCCAACACAATGATAATAAAAAACTAAGTTGCCCTTAAGCATACAAAAGATAAAATTATCGTTAGGCTAAGCACCAGCATAACAATAATCCTCCATTCAAAAGACATTTTATCCTCTCAAGGTGGGAAAAAAGTGAGTGTTCCTCATCCTCCACCACAGTTGTGTCTCTGTTTCTACTTCCTCTGTCTTCCCGTCATGCATTATGAGAACTTGTAATTTTCGATCATTGCAACTATGTCTTGGGTTAAACTTCTCATCACACCGAAAAAATAACCCCTTGATTAGCTACTCCAGAAACACTATCTTTGTAAGGCGCATGAGTGTCATTCTCAATCGAGGCCCAGTATTACTGTCCTGTGCAGCCTCCGTCTGGACTTCCATTATTTGAGCTTTTGGTATCGTCATGGTTGTAACGATTCGATACGGCGCCACATTTATGCTACTCATGTTGGCCTTCTTCGTCTAGTTTTTGTCCTCCATCATCTGGGCTAGCTCCATCATCTCCCTCAATTCCAGCGGTCTCAATAGTCAGAATGTTGCCCATATATTGGGATTTAGGCTCTTCATGAAATTTCCCTCTAATACTAATTCAGAAATCTCTCTCAACCGTCCTAACAATAATTCGAATATCTCTTTATATATGACAGTGCCCTCCTGAGTCAAGGTGTAGAAATGCTCGTGTAGATCTCCTTCTCGAATGACTCGGAAATGCTCCAACAAAGAATCCTTAAATTCATCTCATGAACGAATCAGGTATCAAGTCTCCCTCTACTAAAACCAGGTTAGATCTTCCTCCTCCAAACATCACCCTGCAAAAATGAGTTTTTCCTCCCCATCTAACACATTCACAGCAAAGTAACGCTCTGCCCGATGCAACAACCCATGTGTGTCTTTCCCTTAAAAATCGGCATCTTCAACTTCCTAACCCTAACATTTCCACCCCGACTTCCTCTCCCTACGTTATTTTCCCCCATGTATCGAGGATAAATCTACCTCCCTCAATCATAGTCATATCTAATCCCTGCTTCTCCCCATTCCTCTTCATGTTCATTCCTACATATTGCATACTTTCTTCTCCATGTTTTAAAACAACCACCTCCACAAATCTCTAATCTAACCCCAATTGGAGTCCTGTGAAGATGTACTTGAATGGGGACGCTTTCCTCTTGATATTCCCCTCATCTGATCTCTTTCTCTTTATATTTAGTCAATGAATCTCTGATCAACCCTTGAGTAAGGTTTGCAAATTAAATCATCGATGGAGCCTTTGATTGCATTTCAATAGCATCCTCAGCATCTCCTCTAAGCTCTCGAATCGGTTGTCAATGGGGAAAAAATCATTTTTCTATGTCAGATTTAAGTTTTCACTTCTTCCTCCAGTTTCTTCTCCAAATCACCTATTTTCTTTGTTATCATTATTCCCAGAAAAATTTCCAATCACAAAGACAACGAAAATTTTGTGCACTGAAATCCCGTCATTATCTCGACTGACTGGCACGGTTCGGTCAGGAATCACGACACATGTTGCGATCCCATCTACTTCCGCAAATCACGACAATATCACTCAGTTTAAATTAGAAGATAGTTGAAGAACTATATGCAATGATCTGATCGGCTCACGATAAGTCGCAACTGTATGGCACGAATGTAAGACACGACCACGCCAGCTCCCCAGCAAGCTCAACTCATATCAAGTCGTGATTAAAGCTTATGGGTCTCTATTTGTTGTGATCCCCAGTGCTTCCCGTTAGCGGGGTCTTAGAGCATTGTACGTCATGAACCACAACAAGCTAAACTCGTGACTGTATCACGCTAATCCCTTCGTTGGCTCCCCCTAGGCGATCCAATCTCTATGTGATGCAATTCTTCACGTCGACTCTGATATCGCAGGGTTCGATCACTAAGAGTGTTGAACTCCCAAAATCCTCGCTTGGATATCAATTTGTTATGATCTGGCGTCACAATCAACAAGTGAATACAAATCGAGAAAACACCTACAAATTGAGAGGTAGAAGATCTCATAAATTAGGGCAAACATAAATATTTTCTTCAATAATCAAAAAAGCTAAACAAGAATACAAAGATAAATACCTACAAATCGAGAGGTAGAAGAACTTTCTCGATTCCTATAATTTCAAAGATAGTATCTCTCCAAAATCCTAAACCTAAGGCCCACAACTCAATAATCTCATGCCCCAACCTAACCTTAAACATATTAAGTCTTTTTATATCCAACAACAACAATAATAAAAGATTACGATGCCCTTAAGCGTATAAAATATAAAATTATCATTAAATTATGCACTAATGTAACAGTCTCCTAGGTCTGTGTAAAACCTTTTTCAATAAGTCTGGATTTAAATATCTAAATACCCTCCATCATCTTTTTATTTGATATTGAGCATGCCCATTTGCATCCAACTAAGTCTTTATGTGAGATAGTTTAGAAAAAATTCATTTGCTATCATGCTTAAATCTTTGAATCTTCGTTTTAACTGCTTTCCTCCATTCAAGATTTTCAAGTGTCTCATAAATGTATTTAAGAATCTGCATACTATCAAGGTTAGATGCAAACGCTCTATAGGTTGAGGATAACTTCTTATACATTGCATACTCCTAAATTAGATATCTTGTACAACTCTTCTCGTCGTCAACATCTCAGAAAAGAAAGGTGATAACTCATGAAAACTGTTGATATTCAAAATTCAGCGGAAAACTTTTATTGATATGAAAGAGAGTATAAATAACGCTTACATAAATCTTAAAATAGGAAAAACAATAAAAAAATAGTAAATGAAAGATATAACATCGAATATATCTAATTAATTAATTCATGTTAATTGTTTGGGGATAAAGGAAACAACATAAAATAGAAAAGCCTAAAATAAAAAAAGAAATAAATATAATCCAAGTAATTAATTTATTCCTCAGAACTTCTTATTTTCTAATATAACTTCTACCGCCCCCCCCCCCCTAAAGTTGAAACATGGTTGAAAATCATGTTCAACTTGAATTTAAAAACATTAAACAATGAATGAGAAAAATCCTGTGAAGTAAAACTTGAAGTCTTCATCTCGTACTGCAGTTGTCTTAGATTGCAATTCCTGTAGTGTTTGTTAGTAGGCCGAAGGTTTTTATTGGTAAAGCTACAGGGTAGTTATCGGGGAAGTAAACAACCTGTAGAAAAAAGTTGATTTCTATTTGATTGTTATCAGATGTTGCAGTTCCTACAATGTTTGGAGGTAGACAGTAGCTTCCTAATGTTGAGAGAAACTTTGCAGAAAAGTAAACAACCTGCAGAAAAAACTGATTTCTAGTTGACTACGATTGTCTTTGACTTTAGTTCCTGTAATGTTGTAGTTAGGCGGAAGGCTTCTATAGATAATACTGCAGTGAAGTTCGCAGCAAAGTAGAAAAACTCCAAAAAAACTGCAAGGTATGACCTGCAGAAAAAAAAGAAAGCTCCGGAGGAGGACCTGTTGCAGGAAAAAAGTTTCAGAGGACCTACTGCGAGATAAAAGCTTTGGAAGATGTTCAGCTGCAGGGAAAAGCTCCGAAAAAAAGTCTGTTGCAGGGAAAAACTTCAGAAGAGGGTCTGTTGCTACGGAAAAAAACTCCAGAACGGGGTGGCTATAGGGAAAAGCTTCGGAGGAGGGTCTGCTGCGTAAATAAGCTCCGAAGGAGGGCCTGTTGTGGAGAAAGGAAAAAAGTTATGGAGGTAGGCCTTCGGCAGGAAAAAGCTTCAGAGAAGAATCTGTTGCACGAAAAAAACTCTAAAGGAAGGACTGACTCACAATGTTGACTTGAAGGTAAAGTGTTGTCATCATCTCATGATTGCTCCGTCTCAGTAATCGAACACCAAACTTGTTCAAAAAAAATTCGGTTCCTTTCATAGTTTAAAAGAAGATGACAGACATCAAAGTCAGATAACCACCCAACTCTTCATCATCGACAAGGCCAAATGGGCTTAGGTGAAATTAAAAATTCCTTCAGAGATTCTTATACAGCAAAGTTGAGACCGACATATGGAATAACTCCTATGACAGATGGAAGCCAACCGATGAGTGTCCAAGAAAAGACCCTAAACCGGCGATTTATAGAAGCAGTCTCCACTTTGTGATGCGATGATGACGAAGACCAAAGGGTGAGAAGGAATAATGAATATGGCGGAGATGAGCCGAAGAGCGGGGAATAAGAAGTTTTTGGTGGCAGGAGATCTTCTTTTCCTCCGTCAAGTACTCTAAGAATTTTTTCAAGGCTCAGATATTCTATTGAATTTCAAAATTCAGCGGAATATTTTTTTAATGATATGAAAAGAGGTATAAATGACCCTTGCATGAATCCTAGAATAAAAAAGACAATACAAAAAAATAACATGAATAAAAGATAAAACACCTAATATTTTCAATTAATCAATTCATATTAATTGTTTAAAGATAAAAAAAATAAAAAAATAGGAAGCTAAATTAGGAAAGAAAATAAATCCAATACAAAAATAATAATTTATTCCCCATAACTTATCACAGAAATAAATTATTTTTTAATATAATTTCTAACAAGTACTAAACTCCTCGCAAGAAATTTTAGGTAAAATTGGAGTCGTTTTCGTTAAACTAGTTCTATCATTGCTAGTTGTCTTTCATATGCTCGTGATTTTTTCTTTTTCTTTGTGTACACATGAAGTTCTTTATTATAGATTTCAGGTTGGATTAGTTGGATGTCCTTAACAAGCGTAGGAGGGTTAGGTGGAATAGTAGGAAGAGGAGTCGGTTGGGTTGCTGTATAGGTGTCGTCAAGTGCATCCCAAAATTAATGTTTATTTGCACTCTCCCTCTAAATATCATATTTGTGATAGTATGATTGATTTTTAAAAAACATGAAATCCATGGAGTTGTAGCACTTTTGGTAACATGAGAGGAACACTTATACCCCTTTCTGTTGGAGACATACAAAAAAAAAAATACACTTGATAGATTTAGGTTCAAGTTTGAAGTGAGTTGAGAAATGAACCATCAAAATATGAAGCGGTATTTTAAAGTTAAGTATCTACTTAGACATTCGGATGATAATATACATTGCAATAAGGACTCCTTCCCCAAAAAATATTTTAAAACTTGATGATAAATCATAATTGAGATGGATAATTTAATGAGATGTTTGTTCTTTCTCTCAGCTATCCATTTTATTTTGAGATATCAATACATGAACTCACGTGGATGGTTCTAATTTTTGAAAGATAAGACCCAATGATGAAGTTAAAATATTCATTTTCATTATCAATTTTGAGGATCAGAAATTAAATTTGAATCATGTCATGGAAGGATTGAAAATTTTGGGTTGTTTCAAATTTCTCATACATTAGGAAAACCCAAATAGTTCTATTAAGATCATCAATAAATGAGACAAAAAATCTGGCCCGCTTAGGGTTTTCACTTTTGAGGGTCCCTAAATATCGCTATAAATAATGAAAAAAAAACTGTGAGGGTTTGTATTGAATCGTGAAATAATCATTTCTAGTGTGTTTGCAACATAATTGAAATAGTGATAACCCGATCTATAATGTCATAATATGACCAGATTTTCAACAGACGGCGACTCAATAGACTCAGAAATTTGAGGTAAAAGTAGGGGGAAGCACTCATGTGTTTAAAGAAAGGTTTTTTTTTAGCAAGTGTAATTGATGCATTTCAGTACTGTCAATCAACTTCCTCGATTCCACCACCTAGAATTCACAAAAGTTTGCAAAGAATTTAGTTAGATATTTTATATCATGAGTAAGTATACTAATAGAAATCAAATTGTAGTCCAAAAGTGAAACATAAAAAATAAAGGAAAGAGCAATATCCTAATAGAGTTTCACATCTATTTTCCAATTATTTTTTAGCGTGATCCATCTGCAGAACTGGCTGATGTAGATGTAGAAGCCCCATGATAGTTTACTATCAATGTCTCTGATCATATGATCAGTAGCTCTTGAATCTATTATCCAAGTTCTAAATCTCTTATTATTGGCGAGATGGGATAAGGATATATTACATTGGTGTGTCACGAGGTGCGGTTGGTGTGCTATTTTGAATTACCTTCTAGGAGATTTTCCTGTACTTCAAGTTGTTCCTTGGTGAATGGTTCATAACTAACCTCTGGAGTTGAGTTTGACGTCTTCATCCCGTACTTAGTCATAAACTCTATGCATAGTGAGTTTGACGTCTTCATCCCGTACTTAGTCATAAACCCTATGCATAGTTAGGGATGTTGTGTTAGCAGGTTGGTTGCTGTTGTTGTAGGATGTTGGCTGCTGCTGCTGTAGACTCAGCTGCAAGTTGCAGAAAACTGCAAGAGGATTCCAATGAAGAAGGGCCTGCAACAGAAGAATTTCGACTGCATGGAGAAGTTTCTACATCAGAAGAATACAAAGGAAGACTTGCATTAAGAGCTCTGACTGCGAAATGATCTGGTGAGCTCCAACAAGTCGGCTAAGAAGTTTCGACGACTGTTGAAGGAATTCCTGCGGAAAGAGGAGTCAAATATAAGATAGCAGCAGCCTATAGGGAGAGATCCGACAGGGATGCCTACAAGGAAAGCTGAAGGGAAGAGCCTAGCTTCCGACAGGGAAAAATTCAAATGCCTGAAGAGTAGATGAGGACAAGGAAAAATCCGAAAGAGCCTGCAGGAAAAAATCCAAGTTTCGGATGAGGAGAATCCAGTGGAGCAGGCATCAAACTTCAAACTTATGGCCTGCAGGGAAAGACTAACGCATGTATACATGGAAAGGATCCTAACGAGCCTGTCGTTGAACTGCTCCACATGCGAGAACAAAGGAGGCGATCGTGGCAACAAGAAAGATCAGGACAAGCATGTTGTTGAACTGCTCCACACACGAGAACAAAGATCTGCAACAATAAGATCCCTTAGGGAGACACCTGCAGGGAGCCGAAATCCTGCAAGGAACTCTCAGGGAACAAGAGTCGAGGCCACGAAGGGCCTACAGGCTGAATGGTGGTTGCAAGGAGGATTCTAGCATTGGTGGGCTGTTGGAGAGGCTCCGACGGCTGAAATAAGATTTAGGGAATGCTCCCTACCTCTAATACCATATAGAATATAGGTATGGAAAGACAAGTAAGGTACATATATATAGGGAAACCAATCCCTCCTAATTTACGAACATACCAAATATATCTAATCTAAATTTGGAAAGGAAATAATTATGAGATAAAAATAACAAAAACATAAATATGAAGAGAAGAAAACTAATTGACGAGTTTTCAAAGTTATCTCCCAATTCAATCTTTCATGATAGATAGTAGTTGGCCGCCCACCCAAAGAAGCAGTCAGTTACGTCTTGATTTCCACAGTATGCAAATGCCCCAAAAAGTTATTTGTTAACTAGAAAGAACAACTTTATAACACTTGAGAAAAGATAATTTCAAAAATGTTGAAGATATTCACTAATAGAAGGCATTTGATGATAAAATGGAATAGTCGTATTTATCACAAAGTACCTGTAGAATTGGTTCAAGAATGCTTGGATCAAAATTATTTGAGGATCTCAAGAGGCTCCATATTCTGAAAACCCTATCACGAAGTTCAAGGATTCTTTCACGTTCACCATCATTGAGATTCAGAGGTCCATTTGTATTACCACTGGAAATTAAACTCCTCATAGGTTGTGGAATTGAATTGAATGCATCTATCATCGAGCCAAACACGATAGCTTCAGTAACATAAACAGACTCTTTGACAACCAAAACTCGCAATTCTTCGCCTTCGGGATCTAATAGGAGTTTCAGGACCGGCTGCAAAGCATCACTAGCAGTGAAATCCTTATCTTTGCTCCCCTGAACCAGAAGATTTTCAAGTCTATTCCACCTATATATAAGATATGCGTACATTAAAGACAAAAAAAGAGATAATGATGAATAAAATTCAACTGAATATTTTAAGTAGGATATTAATATGGATGGCTAGTGTATGAAATCAACTGGCTCAGTTCAAACCAATTGAAATCAATCAAACTAAAAAAACTTATGGTTAATTCATTTTCACCAACAGTGGACTTTTATAAATCGCAACTTGGCACTAGAGACAAGTTGCAAATCTAAACCAGCCTAGATTCCAAAATCCAGTTCAAGAATCCAAAATCGGGACCAATTTGAATAAATAAAGTTGGACAATTGTTCAGGTTTGTTCAATTTTATAGAAGCACAAACCAAACCAAAATTGCCATGCCAAAATTCACCAAAAATTGTCTGGAAACAAAATGAAATTTTTTTTCAAAATGGAGATTTACATACCTACCACTCAATTCCTATTTATTTTCATATCTAACATGCAAAATTCAATTTTTAATACAAACCACCTTACCTGTGCATGAAAATGTGTATTTCACTTTTTAAAAGTTATAACAGTGTTATTTTTTGGTTTGAATGAAAGATTTGGGTGGTATAAATCTAAAAGGCAAAGTTTAAGTGTTAGATATGTAAATGCATGGGAATTTTTTATCGGTATCTTTGTAAATGCCCCCATTTCAAAATTAAACCAAAGCAATCATGGTTTTTGATTTGTCTGATTAATGCACGCCCATTATGATTTCCAATAGGTCGCTGGTTAAGGGCCACCAGAAATTATATATATTTTTATAGGTCCAAACGGGATAGAGAAATTACAACATGCTAAAAGCAAATTGAAGTAATTGTTTTTGCACTCATTTAATGATTGCTGGATATTGTTCTTAGGGAACTGGCTCAAAAAAAAAACATTCCCTTAAGATAAATGGAGGTTAACAGTTTTTTTACGCATCAAACCCTTGTCGGACAGTGGCCGGAGCTCTATGCACTAGGCAAGTGTTCAATGTAATTGGCACGTTAACGCGGTAGTTTTAGTACTTACCTGAATCTTCCATCTTTGAATAGCAACTCAATTAGGGCGTCTCTGAGGTAAGGATTTGGATCAGTAAGAAGCCTTTTAGCAAAATATGGATATGAAGCAGCAATGACCTTAAAATTAGGATCAGCATAAAGAGCTAGACCTTCAAGCACTGTAAGTGATCTCAATATTAATGCATAGTAAGCTGGAACTGCAAGAGGAAAACATAAAACACAATCTCATGTCATTATTTAACGAAGTATGAGATCAAAAAAACGAAATAATATAAGTTACAAATATCAGATTTTGAGATCTAATGCAAAATACATTGAGAAGAAACTCACCATTGAATGGATAATCATATAAAACAGCACCCAAGCCGTCAACAAGGGTTTTGAAATTGAGTTCGCTAACAGTAGCATTAAGAACATCATCAAAAAAGTTTCTAAGAGCCGGCACAATGGGAGAAACATCGACATCAGGAGATAGAAAATCCAATTCATAGTAATCTCGAGCCATGGCTTCGTAGTCTCGATTAACCAAGTGAACAACATGACCAATGATAGCATATCTAGCTTGTTCTGGCGTCTCACTCATCATCCCAAAATCAAGGAAAGCGAGTTTTCCCTCTGGAGTTGCTAGAAGATTGCCAGGATGAGGATCTGCATGAAAGTAGCCATATTCAAGCAGTTGTCTTAGGCTACATTGAATACCTGTATTCACCAACTCCAATAGCTTCAAACCCTGTTTCTCAATGGCTTCCTGTTGGTTAAGTTTGATGCCATCTACCCATTCCATTGTCAGAACCTTTGTACTTGTGTAATCCCAAAAGATATCTGGTACTAACACATCTGCCTTGTCAGCATATAGCTTTTTAAATCTCCGAGCATTTTTGCCTTCCTGCACAGGAACTTATAAATAAAAGCCTGAAAAATTAAAAAAGTAATGTTTCACTAAACCAAATAGTGAAAATTTTCAGAAATTAAAAAAAGGTGAATTAACTTTTTAATTGAAAATGAGAGAAGTGTCAAAATAGTCCCTTACTCTTTGTAGGAGAGCATTTTTAAAGTCTATAAAAATGTTAATTTAGCCATAAACTGTTTTAATGAGAGCAAAATTAATCCAACTTGCAGACTATTTCAGCCAATTTCCAAAGAGTTAGGAATAATGTGGCGCCTCTATAGATTATGGGACTTAAATAAGCTCACATAAATAATAAGGGAACTATTTTGACACTTGATATATTTAAGAGGCGAGTGATTTTGGAACCTGCACATAATTGAGCTCTTGGTATACTCTTCGAGCAAATTCATCAATTAGAGCCACAACATCGGTTGTGATGAAGTCAACATACTTATTAATGAGGAAGCCCAGGCCTCTTAAAAGGTAGAAATCCAGTCCAATGACTTCTTCGATACCAGGTCGCTGAACCTTCACGGCAACAAGCTCGCCTGACAGCCTTAGTTGGGCTTTGTAAACCTGGCCTAAACTAGCAGCAGCTATTGGAGATGGAGATAATGATGAATAGATGGAGTCAAGAGGTAAACCCAGCTCTCTCTCAATGCAAGCAAATGCTTCAGCATTTGGAAAAGTCGGTAGGGCATCCTGCTCAAAAAAAGAAAATACTAAGGTTAGGAGCTACTTAGGATCACTTTTATCTTTTATTTTTATTTTGTTTTATTTATATTTCTATTTGGAGCAAAATATGTTTTGCTTATTTGATTATGATATCATTGTTTTTAAAAATATTGAAATCACCTAAAAGGCTATATTGAGTGTTTTCAAAAACATGTTAATTTGGTTTAGAAATAAAAATTAAGAACATGTACAAAATACACTAAACAAACATATTTTAAAAACAAATAAATAAAATAAAATAAAAAATAATCCCATGTGATCCCTAAGAATTTAATTGTAAGAAGTAGGAAGACATTATACCCCTGTAAAAGCTGCATACTGATAATCAATATCCCGCTTAACTTCCAAAAATGGATGTTTGATAAGTATTATGTTTTGATTTCTAATAAAGAAGATGAATTTTTAAGAGTAGAAATCCTAGTAGCTTGTAAAGTGTAAAAATTTTAAAAAAAAATCCAATATCAGAACATAGTCCAAGGGAAGCGCCAAAAGCAGAAATGTCATTATGTTTTTGCGTATACATTGGAGTCCAAATGTTTTCATAAGGAGATTTTTACCTCCGCCTAAAAAGTATGGAACTCAAAACTTAATAATGCTGATAAGCATGATAAACAAGGATAACAGGGAAAAAAAATAGAATAAACAGTAATAATGAGGAAGTTTTCTTTGCACTTCCCTTCCATCTATATTGATCTACCTAATATATATATATATATATATATAGGCACACACGCACACACATCAACACTCATTATTGTCATATGCAGGGGAGCTTTTAGAATCATTCCCCTCAATATGGCCGACATAACTTTATTCTTCTACAACAAATGTGCTCAATATGTTGCTGCCAATTACATGGCACCCTTAGAATATTGATCTAAGAAATAACTAGTATTGATTGTTACAGCAGACTGCACAAACCATTAGGACATTCTATGTTAGACCAGAAAAGCATAAAAGCCTAGACGCAAAACCCACAATGAATGAGGAAAGAATAAAGATAACTTCTGAGTACGTAACTTAAAGCAGAGGTTTGACCTGCAGCGAGGTTATAGAATTTTATTTCAGATGCCGTGAGGTTATTTTGAGCTAGAGAAATAGAGCAAAACAGACACTGTTTTATTTGTATGAGGCTAAAAAATATATTCAATTCAGCACCTTTATCCAAAATATTCTCTATGTTGGACTATTTTAGTTAGATTTGAAAAGTCCATGAACTATCTTGGATCAAATTTGAGAATTTAAGAGGCTACATTGGATATATAAATGTCTTAAAACTATCCTTTTTCTCTAATGAGTTATGCAGTGGGCTTAGGTTTAATTGTGAGGCATATAAGATGAGTGAGACTAGGGTTTGTAGTGTTACTAGCAAGCATACTGGTGTATGATTGGGATATGAGTTTGGCAGTGAATTATATATGATTGGGATGGCTTGAAGTTTACGGGAAGTTAGATGCAGCAATGCCACAAATGGTACAGATTTGATATAGCTAATAGGTTTGGAGATTACAAATGGAAATCAAGATAAAATTTCAAGATATTCACCCCACAATTATTTTCACAAAAGTGGTAGGATGAAAGAGGAAAAGAATATACAAGAAACACTCGGGTCTATTGTTCAAAGTGATGGTGATATAGATGGGGATGTTATTAGTAGAATTCAAGTTGGTTGGTCGAAATGGAGGAATGCATCGGGCCTATTGTGTGATAGAAAAGTACCACTTAGATTTAAAGGAAAATTTTATAAAATGGTGGTGAGACCTACAATGTTTTATAGCGCTGAATATCGGCCTTTAAAAGAGAACCTTAAAACTAAGTAAAGTGTTGCAGAGATGTTACTTAGATGGATGACTGGCTTGATACTTATAGAAAAATGTGAAATGTATCCATGAATGAGTCGGAGTAGCTCCAGTGGCAGGCAAGATTAGAGAGAGTCGTCTTAGATGATTTGGTCACATTAAACGTTGTCCATCTAAAGATCCGATTACGAGAGTAGATGTTTTAGATTCAACTTAAGTTAAGAAAGGTAGAAGTAGACCTAAGAAGGCTTAGGCATATCGTATAAAAAATAATCTTAATTTATTAGAATTAA
>NW_018164536.1:5338701-5404688 GCF_001263595.1 Phalaenopsis equestris
CTCCAGTGTAGAAAGAAGAAGAAGCACCTAGCTACAACAAACATCCACATCAAACAAAGATCCAAACCAACAACATCATTGTGGAACCAATGCCTAAACTTATATCACATACACCAAAACAATCACATCAATAGCAAAGAAGAGAAATTTCCAAAAAGTTTCTAGAGACTAAAGCATCCACAAAAATAAACTTAAATAAGACTAAGAAAGTAAAAAGGACATAACAATAAAGCCCATAAAAAAAAGAAGAAAAAACAAAAACTAATAACATCGAAGACATAAAAAACAACAGATAAAAGAAAAGCAAATTGACCTCATATACTAACTTAAAAGAAAATATTAAATTTCCTTCCTAATATAAAAAATATCAATGAAATATATTTAAGATATGGTTGAATTTTAATAGATTAGATGGATAAAATCATATCTCAAACTAAACACGACAAATCAAAAAATCAAGAGAGTACGCATCTGAACTTAACAGAAGAAGGAGAAATGATAACCAAATAATAACTAGCTCATGCAAAACTCCATAGAAGTTAGCCAAAGCAGCAACCAGTAGAAATAAACCACAATATCCATAAATAACCAAAAAACCAACAATAACAAAAAACTACCAATAACTACTACACCAAAACAACAACAATAAAATCACAAATACAAAAAGCCACCAACTATAAATCCAAAAACATCAAAAAGTAGCAACAACCATACAACCTTCAACCTCCAAAAACCATGACAACACACACAAAAAAATCGTAACAAATTACACTATGAAAATAACAACAAATACAAACAACAAAATCTCAAAGAAGTAGTTGACAAAAGAACCGATCAAAACTCTAAAGCAACAAAAAAAAGTAGCAACCAATCAACCTTCAACAACAAAAAACCTAGACAACACCCAATAATAGCCACAACAACAACATCAAAGGAGCAACTGTGTGGAAAAAAGAGCACAAAAGAAGCCTATCCAACATAAGAATAAAAGGTAAAACAACAATATAAAAAAAAAACACCTATATTGAAATCCATACCAAATAATCAAGAGAAAGACCAACAATATCCAAAAAAGAGCTCATAAACTTACCTGAAATGAAAATATTAAAAATCCATCCAAATATTATAAATATTTAAGAACCATTGGGTCAATGATATTTAAGATATGGTTGAATTTTAATAAATGGTTGAAAATTATCATAGCTTAACCTAATCTCATCAAAACAATAAATCAAGAGCACATTTGAACTTAATAGAAACCAAAATAAGCAAAAACAAAAAGAAACCAACAATCAAAAACCAACAAACAGAAACCAAATAAAGACTAACTAAACAAAAAAGACAAACTCCCACAAAAGGAAACAAAAAAAAAAAATCTTTAATAAATGAAGAAATATTATCTCTAAACTTTCATCTTCTACTCTTCCACTTAAGAATCTAGAGGATATTAAAATCATTCTTCCAAAAGTAGAAATACAATCATTAATCTTTCATTCTTTCCCTCTAAATGACATAAGTAGTAGCATGAGCAACCAATAAATAAAATCTCTTACCAATTTTAGAGGAAAAAGAATCCACTTGAGATGAAATATATAAAAGATTACCATTTAAAGGATGAAAATTCCAATAAGGAATACATCTTTTGACCAAATTATGGATAAAATTACATTCTCCAATAAGGAATACATCTTTTGACCAAATTATGGACAAAAAATAAAAGATGAATGTGTTTCATTTTGATTAGAACATAAAATAAAAGAATAGTTATTTATAATATCTCTCCCAATCAAAACATCATAAATTAATTAAGACCATTAAGTAAAGTTTTTTAAATATTAATGTCATATCTGATAGAGTAACTTTTTAGCCAGACATGCTTATTTCAATTCACAACAGTAGAACTATCAAAATATAAACCATAAACTAGTGTATTTGTCCTGACCATTCAAAAGACAAGAAATGAAACCATTTTTAATTGTAATATCAAGAATAGACTTTAAGCAAAAAATCGAGAATATAACAAAATGAAGGAAAATACTTAAATCAATATTAATAATATCGCCATCTTTAATAAAAGAAGGATGATTAAACCAGATGAAAATAACATTACCAAATTTCTCGAAAAGAGAAGAACCATTTAACTAAGGAACCATTCAACCAAAGGTCAAAAAAAGAAAAGATGATTACTATTAGAACTAAACTGAAATTGAAGACAATTCGTATTTCTAAATGCCACTTGACATTAATGCTTCCCAAAAGAGGAAGAACTATTTTTATGTCTAATCCCAAAGGGCCCATAATGATTAAAACATAAAGTAGCTAAAAGAGAAGACAAATTAGTGTCTCCTTATAATTTTGGATTTACATTAAATTCAACATATCAAGATAAGACAAATCAAGACCACTATATATCTTAGGCTTGGATGTATTAAGCTAACACATGGTATGAGACTTAGATTAGAACCATCATAAAAAAGAAAATTTTGACATAAAGAAGAAACTTAATAATAGAAATAGCACCAAACTAATAATTAAAATAACTCCAAATACTATGTTTTAAGAGAACAAATAAGATATTTATCTTTATTAACAGTCAAATTAGTAGACCTGAAATAAATGAATTAAAAATTACAGATTCAAGGGTGACTTGTATGCCTGCAATTTAAAGTATGCTAAATAGAACAAGGCCTAATTATTTGTCCTCATTTGATTAGATTAATACCACATAAGTGTAACATGAATTAGTTTTTTTACTCACAAAAAAATAAAATATAATTTATCAAATAAGAAAAGGAAGATTCACATACATACCACTCAATTTATATGTATTTACTTATCTAACACATAAACTTCAATTTAGTACATATATTTCATTTTACTTATGCATATGAATGATGTTTTTTGCTTTTCAAAAGATAAAAAAGTGGCGTTTTTAATGTCATATGAAAGGTTTGGGTTGTTTGAATATAAAAATTAAAGTGTAGATGTTATATATGTACACACATAGGAATTATGTACCATGCATGTAAATGCCCTAATAAAAAAAATATGATCAAGTAATCCAAGTGAAGCCTAGAGATTAGCCATTGTTAGAAAAAAGTAAAAGGGCATTTATATAAATGACACCCAATCCTTATGTATTTACATATTTAACATATAAACTTTTACTTTTTTATATGTTTATCATCCAAATCTTTTATTTCACATAAAAATATCGTTATTTTAACTTTTAAAAAGTTAAATATATATATTTTCATGCATAAATAAGGTGGAATATTGTATCTTAAAAATATGTCAACATGAATCTCAAGACAAATATATGGTTGTGGAGCGATGAACGAGCGATCAAACGTCTTTCTGATGACTGAAGGATTGGATACTAACGAAGAAGGTATTGAGGTCGGGCGATTGGAAGAATGCGACAAACAATTTTCTATAGAACGACGATCGACTCAAAAGCCAATCAACGAGTTACTTAGTCCAGGACCATGCACCAACGGAGCGTAGCGAGTAGTCGACAAACTTTTCATCGATCAAATATATTTGCCAGCCTTATTATGCTCTAATGTTTTTGTGATTACAAAAAGGCCCCACTCAAACCTAATAATGAGGGGGCTAACTAGTAATTTTATAATAACCGTGACCTATTCCTATAAATAGGGGGTTGATGTCATGAATAAGAGGTTAAACTTTTTTACTGTTCTCTATTGTGCTCTCTCTCTCTCTCTAACCACTTACTAGTAGAACATTTTATACATTGGGTGTGTTTTCCTGATTTTTTCGGATTTAACATCCTTCAAGGTGCAATGAGCGTGAAAACATGCAGTCAACAAGTAGAGGAACCCAACAACAACAACAGAAAGAATCTAGTCAGAGGAATGCGGTGGACGCAACATGCACTAAGGTGCTCATGGAAGAATTCGTCCAGCAAGCCTTGCAAGATTTGAGAAATCAGATCACCAACCAGATGTCAGGACAATTTGCGGAGGTACCCAGAGCCGTGGTTGCCTTGAGAGCAATCTCAGTCCCGTGAGGAGACCCGCCCCAATAAGGGGCAATTAAGCCCCCTCAGAACCACCAACAAACAATGGAGGAAGATTGATCAACTTACAAGAGAAGCAACGCGACAGTTTGTACCAAGACAATGTTGGATCTGCCGCTGTCCAGGAGAGGAACTGACTAGTGCAGATTGAGGTACATAGGCAGCCATAAAACACCTTCTCTCTACAAGTCTCGGGAGCTAAAATCTTGGAGAAGTTCAAGATGCTCGTCTTAGAATCGTTCAAAGTACGGTCAGATTTTAATGACCACCTCACATCATACAAGTCGTCCATATGCTTGTTAAAAATTTTTTTTGCCCTCAAGTGTAAGCTTTTCTTCTTGACGTTGAGATCAACCGCATTAAGGTGGTTTGACGGGTTGCTCTTGGGGGTAATCACCTGTTTTGTGGATTTCATATGACTCTTTGTATTGTTGTTTGCCAGTGCAATGAGGCCAAAGAAAAGTTCCCGATCCCTATGACAGCTGAAGCAGGGAGCCAACGAGAGCTTGCAGTCTTTTTTTGCATGCTTCTAGAGTGAAACACTAGATGTCTTGAAGCCCACCAGGGTTGCGCTAACACAAGGAGTGAGGTCGGATAAGTTCTTTTTTGACCTCGAACTCGCAGAGCTATTAAGCTTGATCGAGCTATTTGAAATGGCCAACAAGTATATCGTCGCCTATGAGAATGCCCTGAGCCCTCCAAATAGAGGCAATAAAAGAGACTGCCAAAAGACAATAGAGGAAAATCCAGAAAAAGTGCACGATCATCCAACCGCCCTCGCTATGAGGGTCATCCCGACAATCACTCCACCTGGTGTCTTTAGGATCAGAGGCAACAAACCAAGGCCCAAAAACAATGATCATCCCATCATTGTGAACACCCACGGTATAATCCCAGGATCCTCTGCAAAACTGCACTCAAGGTGGATGAATTTTGGAGGGGTGCTTGAAGTAATTCTTGGTGACTTTGAGAGCTCTATTTAAAGAGACTTCTAGAGATTCAAAGGAGAGTCTAGAGGGAGAGAGGGAGAGTTCTTTTAGAGAGAAGGGGAGTCTTCTTAGAGAGGAGAAACTCTTCAAGGCTTGCTTAGATTTGGAGGAGAAGAGGAGAAGTGAGAGATAGATATCTTCTTCATTATAGTTCTAAGTGAGATTAGAGTGGAATTGTAAAGAGAGTGAGTGATTCAAAGGAACTAGAAAGATTGCTTGGGAAGGAGTTTCAGATAAGTTGTGTATTTTGTTTATTTAACTTAGTCCTATTTTTAAAATTTATATTTATCTATAAATTCATTTTTTTTTGTTTCTTCCCCATGAGATCTGAGTAGTTTCATTTGTCTTTCTCCCTGCAATGAAGAAT
Organism: Phalaenopsis equestris; assembly: GCF_001263595.1. Lineage (NCBI taxonomy): Eukaryota > Viridiplantae > Streptophyta > Magnoliopsida > Asparagales > Orchidaceae > Phalaenopsis > Phalaenopsis equestris. Next base: position 5,344,100 of record NW_018164536.1, read on the forward strand.
AATTATGTATAGGGATGAAGTTTAGTAGAAATGCTTTTAATTCCATAAATTGTGATGATTTAAACTTTATGCTTAATTTACTTATGCTTAATTTACTTATTATGCTTAATTTACTTATCAATCTGACCAATTGAATTGTTAAAATATATTGTGAAACATAATGATCTGAAAGAGCTATGCTTTCCTCAACAAAGTAAGAATCACATTTAGTCTCATGGATGAGAATGTAGTCCATGGGATTAAGTGCAAATAAATAGGAAAATAAGTTTTGATGGGTGTAGAATCAGAGGTTTTAGAGTGACAAAATAAAATTTTCAATTTGGTCCAGATGCTTGGAAACTAATGTGAGATGCTAGCCTTCAGGTGACAGGTAAGTGAGAACTCTAAAGTAACAACTAGTATCTTCCCAACCTAACCAAGGGTTTATGGACTAAACTTTGGACAAGCCAATGTTCTTTATGCACTTGAGAGAGGGTAAAGAATCAATATGCCCCTATTTGACACAATACATTAATTATATTTAAAATTATTTGATTCCTACACTGATTATAAACTAATTGCAAGGGGAAGGATGTTTTATACAAATTTGAACTCTTCTATACATTGTTAGTTTAGAATTGCTTAGTGGTAACTTTATATTTTAACCATTTTAGATTGTGTTGCATTTAAAGTTTGCATTTAATTAACATACTTAGAATTCCCTTTAATTCTGTAGGATTAGGTAATACAAAATTTTTTTTTATCATTTCCTATATAAGTTAACTATAGTTTAAAGAAGGTTTCACTAAAGTCATCCTATAAGAGTTTTGCCTATCCCTGTCGGATCGATGCTTAGGACTCCAACAAAGCCTTATATTACTTGAAATGATACGTATACTTTCGTAGTAACCATAGTGTGTAAACCATTTTATTAACTTTATATATTATTTAATTTTGCACACTAGTCACTGAATATAAATTGGGCTAAGCTTTTGGCCATATTTCAGAACTAAAGTAATTGTGTAACTGCGGCTCAAATCAAATTTTTGGTGTTGTTCCCGGGGATAGCAACGAAACCTTTTGACTTAGGAAAATCTTTATTTTAATCATAGAATTAACATAGGAAAACTGTTGTGTCGTTTATACACTTGCTTGTGTGTATATACATATATATGCACACTTTGTGTGTTTGTTTTAATTATTTATCTTTAATAGTGTATGCATAGTACGAGATATGAAGGATTAGTGCCTTACAATTTTGAGTTAGAGTGAACTATTAGAAAAATTAGAAAAAAAAGAAACTTCACAATTTCCAAGAAAATTTCTTCACAATTTCCAAGAAATGACAAATACCTTACATAATAATTTAGAATATCAAATTGATGAGAATGTACAAAAACCATTAAGAGATTTTGCTAACCTTACGGTAAATGAAATTTATCGAAGTATACAAACTCCCGTCGTAGAAGCCAACACATTTGAATTAAAACCTACTATCATTCAGATAGTACAAAATAACCAGTTTGGGGGAACTCTATCTGAAGATCCTAACTTACATCTTGCAAGTTCTATAGAACTTTGTGCCACATTTCAGTATAATGGTGTCTTTAGCGATGCTGTTAGACTTATACTTTTTCCTTTTTCCTTAAGGGATAAAGCTAAAATTTGGTCGAACTCATTAGGACCTGGATCTATTAGAACTTGGAGTGACCTACATAGAAATTGTTGGCTAAGTATTTTCTACCTTCAAAGACTGCTAAGCTTAAAATGATATTACAACTTTTTGCCAGTTTGAAGGGGGATCAATATACGAGGCTTGTGAACACTTTAAAGAACTTCTTAGAAAGTGTCTCACATCATTCTTTGCTCGATTTGTTAATAATTCAAACATTTTATAATGGGTTAGTAGGATCTCTTAGATCTATTATTGATGTTGACGCTGATAGTTCATTAATGTCAAAACCTTTTGATGAAACATATTCTTTAATTGAAGAAATGACTACAAAAAAAATTTAATGGCCTTCTGAAAGGGTAAATTCTAAAAGAATAGTCAGTGTTCATGATTCTGATGCTATTTCTATGTTAACATCTCAAGCAGCTACAATATCAAGTAAGCTAGATCAATTTGGATTGAATTTATCTCAAACACCTCCAGGGACTGAAGAAAATTCATTAGGACAAATGGTTGGTTTCAACATTCCTACATTTGAGACTTTATATGCAATCAACAATAAACCTAATAACTTATATTCTAACTATGACAACCCAGGTTGGAAAAACTACCCTAACTTTAACCAGAATAATAATTCTAGTGGAGCTAACCATCAAAAGGGAAACAATCAAGCAAACCCATTGGGAAACTAGAACAACCAGGGTAGTACTAACTATAAAATAACTTATCCTCCATGATTTAGCGGTAACTAAAAATTTAAGAAGAAGAAGTTATTTATAGAAGAAATGGTGTTACATATGGGTAATCAATTACAAAGTTAAGGGGCAATAATTAGAAAAATTAAAAATTAACTGGGACAAATTGCCAATGCCTTCGGCAATAGGCCTGAATGAATTTTTCTTAGTAATACTGAAATTAATCCTGAATACTAGAACAAAGAGCATGTTAAAGCTGTTTAACTAAGAAGTAGAAGATAATTGGAGACAAACGTTCAAAAAGAGATTGAAGTTGAGAGAAGAGAAACTGTAAAGGCAGACAAAGATACTCCTCAAGACTTAAAAAAAAACTATTTCTTTAATGATGATCAATTTAGAATGACCACCACCTTCATTTCCTCGGGACTTTGGCAATAGAAGTCAGATAAATAATTTTTAAGGTTTCAAGGAATATTGAAGAAGTTAAGTTTTAATATACCATTTGTTGAAGCTTTGGAACAGATGTCGGGCTATGTAAAATTTTTTAAGGATATTCTTAACAAGAAAAGGAAGTTTATAGACAATGAGACCATTGCTCTTAGTAAAGAGTGTAGCGCCATAATTTCAAAAAAAAAAAACATCCTAAAAAACTTTAAGATTCTGGTAGCTTTACTATTCCATGCGCAATAGAAGATAGATTTTACGGGAAAGCTTTATGCGATTTAGGGGCTAGCATTAATCTTATGCCTCTATCTATTTTTCAAAGGTTAGGCTTAGGAGAGATTTCTCTCACATCTGAAACTCTTTAGTTAGCTGATCGATCGATCACTCACCCGAAGGGAATTATAGAAGATATGTTAGTGAAAGTGAATAAATTTATCTTTCTTATAGATTTCATTGTGCTAGATATGAAGGAAAATAATGAAATTCTAATCATTTTAGTGGGACCTTTCGTTACTACTGGAAGAGCTATGATAGATGTGTAAAAAAGAGAGTTAATCATGAGAGTCAATGATTAGGAAGTTACATTTAATATATCAAAATTGATGAAATATCCAGCAAAGGGAAGAGATGATGAATATTTCAGAATGAAACTTATCAATCAACTAAGTAATAGTCATTTTAAGGAATATTATGAAGAAAAAATGAAACAACAAGAATTAGATTACAAAGAAGATATTGATATGAAAGATAAAATAATTGAAAAGATAAATAAGGATACAAATTATGTTCAGGAAAATTTTGAGCAGTTGGACACAGGTGAAAACATTAAATCTTTCAGTCCTTCAATTAAAAAACCTTCTGAACTAGAGATGAAGGTTCCGCCTATGCATTTAAAGTATGATTTTCTAGGAAACTCATCTTCATTACTCGTTATAATATCCTCAGACCTAACTGAAGGTCAAGAACAAAAATTAATGGAATATTTAAAAAATTACAAGAAAGCTTTTGGATGGACAATAACTGATATTAAAGGTATGAGTCATTCCATTTGTATCCACTGTGTTTCTAAGAAATGAGGAGTGACTGTATCTGTTAATGAAATGAATAAATTTATTCCAACTCAACAAGTCACTAGGCGACGAATCTGCATTGATTATAGCAAATTAAATCTCGTCACAAGGAAAGATCACTTTCCTTTATCTTTTCTAGATCAAATGTTAGACAGACTAATGGTGCAAAAATATTTCTGATTTTTGGATGGATATACCGGTTATCACCAAATTTCTATATCTCTTTAGAATCAAGAAAAAATCATATTCACTAGTCCTTACGAGACTTTTATTTTTAGATGGATGCCCTTTGGATTATGCAATGCACCATCAACTTTTCAAAGATGCATGATGCCCATTTTTTGCAACTTAATTGAGAAAGAAAATGAAAATTTTATGAATGACTTTTAGTGTTTGATATTTCATTTGAGTCATATTTAAATCATTTAGAAAAAGTACTAAAACACTGTGAAGAGACAAACTTAGAATTTTAGAAAATGGTGTGGAAGTAGATCCGACAAAAATTCAAGTTATTACTAAACTACATGTTCTTACTACAGTGAGAGGGGTTAGGAGTTAGGACATGCTGATTTCTACAAACGATACATTAGAGAATTTTCAAAAATCACAAAGCCTCTGTGCCAAATTTTATAAAAAGACGTTTTATTTGATTTTAATCAGGAGTATTTAAAGGCCTTTGAGTTGATGTGTGATGCGAGTGATTATGATATTAAGACTGTTTAGAGACTAAACTCTAGATTAGCCAATGTTCTTTATGCACTCGAGAGAGGTAAATAATAAGTATTCTCCTATTTGACACAATACATTAATTATTTTTAATATTATTTGATTCGTACACTGATTATAAACTCATTGCAAGGGGAAAAATATTTTATACAAATTTGAACTTTTCTATATATTGTTAGTTTAGAATTGCTTAGCGGTAACTTTACATTTTAGCCTTTTCAGATTGTGTTGAACATTAAAAGACAACACTAAAAACAAAAAAAAATGTCAGCTGTGCTCAGCTCTTGATTAAGTCATATATAAAATGTGAAGAATTGTACCAATTAGCTCCCCCAACTAATCATTGATTCATTTCCCACATGATCTTCTCTCCATAACTCCACGCCATTAATCTCCACAATTACAAACTCATACTCAGCCTTAAACTCTCCGCACAACAACAATGGGCAAATACGCCCTAGATAAGGAAGAGGAGGAAGAAGAGACTATCTCCTTCGCTAGCATGGCATGCCACGTGCCACCCTCGCCGGAAAGCAGCCGGAATCCTTCCCCTCCCGGTGACCCCTTCTTCGAGTTTCGCCCCTCGCCGGAACTCTCCATCCCCTCTTCGCCCGCTGATCTCCTCTTCTCAGATGGTCTCCTTCTTCCCCGTTCTCTACCGCCGGAATCCACTGAGAGCAACCCCCGGAGATGCCTCAAAGAGACCACCGGCCACCATGGAGGCAGTCGGAAGCTTACCATGTCGGCGTCCAAGAGGGTTTCCTTCAAACCGGTCACTATTACAAATTTAATCTAGAATATCTTTTTTATCTTCTAAGAGTCTGTTTAGGGCAGCTACAATTTATTTAGTTTATGCTGATAAACAGCTTATCTTGATAAATTATGATTAAAGTTAAGTCATTTTGCTCGCATAACTCATATTTATTTATTTATTTTTTCCGAAATATGACTAATAATGACTAATAATTTCTCCGTGAGATGAAATTGAGTTAATCAAAAGTTAATACTGAATAATTTCATAAATGAAAATTTTTACTGATACAAAAATTAATTCATGGCGAAGCACATGTGTAAGGAAGAAAAAATCATGTATTCAAATATATTGTTTAATTTCTTATTTGTTGAACTGATATTTTATATTCCTTAAGGTTATTAGATGTTATGCTCCTCCTCTTATATAACATAACTAAATAATTAAATTTAATCATAAATATTTTTTCTTAAGTGATAATTCGTCGGATTCTTAAAATAGTGCCTAATATTACAGCACGGGCTATTAACGGTTCGGTTTTGAGTTGGGTTGGGGTAGCCTTAAAATTAGCTAAAAAAATTTGATTTTACATTTTGGCTCGTAGTTTGAATAGTTTATTTTAATTCGATCTTGATCCGAGTGAGGAATTAAGACATTTTTCTAGCTATTAATGTTCTTCGAGTTGAATACACTAAATTCACAACCCTAATATTAGTTCAGTTAATTATCCAATTTCGAGCGGAGTTGGGCTTTGCTCGATAAAAAATACCATCCAAAATTTTGACTCTAGCTCTACTCATTTGTTCCAATCTTAACCAAAATTCAAAATAATTTTGAAACGATTAACAATCTTAGAGCTAAGTTGGCAGTCATAATTATGATTATGACAATCAATTAATCTAATTATAATATATTGAACGATAACTAAAAATTCTACTAATGATGCAGGTGGAAGATGCATCGCCGCCGGCGATCACCGGAAGACCAATACCACAAGGGCAGATGACACCACAGGGCAGGAGGGGCAGCCGCCAAGTTCTCCCAGCGGCTCCGCCAGCAAAGAAGGAGGCGGAGCGGCGGCGCGGTATGTTGGGGTTCTTAAAGACGGCTTGCAGGGAGTGCCATGCTTTGGAACCTTCAAGCCAAGCGACGGAGATGAGGCCATTACAGGCTTACAGTGCTAGCAGTTATAATCATAATGGGAAGATGAATCGTATGGCTCCCCCTTCCCTGATCAGCATCCCGCGAGGAAATTCGAAAAAATAGTAAGATAAATTAAATTAAATCACGTGCTTCTCATAAAGATAATTTAAGCGCAACATAATTATTCATAAATAATAAGATAATTTTAAATCAACACCGAATATATCATCATCTGAATGTTATCTCCTAGTAAAGAAAAATATTTGTTGTTCTAATTTTTATAGCTGTTTTGCAGTTTTTATGGTATTAAATATTATTTCATAGTTTTAATTAGTGCTTTATTGTTTATACTAGTGTTGGATCCTAAATCATACTTTGTGAATACGTCCTGAGAGTTTGGGGATCGAGTGAAGGAGAAGAGAAGAGAAAGAGGGAGTATAACCCGTCAGGGGTTGCTTGTTGAAAGAGTGAGTGAAAGGTCCTTTATTCATATTTTTTCCTCTTATCAAAGAGGTATTTTTGTAAAAGTACAGAAATGCGATAACGGTTATGGAAACTGCTATTAATGTTGTGGATATTCTCATCAATTGTATGGATTTTATATCATATTTGTATTACAATTTGAATCTTAGCTTGATGATAATTGGTCGACCGACTTGCTTGAATTCATCCGGCTGAAGCGACCGGCTGAATAAAGATTTCATCCGACGCAGTAAATGAGGGCCGATCGGTCAGTCACGATCAAGAATTCCTGCCTGCGTCCCAGTCGGCCGAGACTGTTGGTGTGACATGCTGCTGGAATTGACCGACTTGCTTGAATTCATCCGGCTGAAGCGACCAACTGAATAAAGATTTCATCCGACGCAGTAAAGGAGGGCCGATCGGTCAGACACGATCAAGAATTTCTGCCTGCGTCCCAGTCGGACGGGACTGTTGGTGTGGCATGCTGCTGGAATCTCTCGAGGCAATGTGTCGGTTTATTCTCGATTGCACAATAGCATATGGTAGGACACTTTGGTTATCTAACCATCATCTTGATTGTCTGAATGTAGTTTATAGAACTACCCAACTTATTTAATGAATCAATTTATTGCACTCATGTTATATTTTTTTTTTTTTATGAGAAGTTCATGATTTTTTTTTTTCAAAAATGTTAAAATTAAGGGTAATGCTATTTTGTAAGCAAGTTCTAATTAATCAAATATGGTACAAATTGTCCTCATTTTAAGCATGCCAATTGTGATTTATTTGACTAAGCCAATTTTGATAAGGAAATATTATTCTTCAACTGCCTTGAAAAACGTTCTGAACATTGTTGTCATTTCTAATATAAATATCGCATTTTCTATTGTGAATTAATATTTTTCTTCATTCTGTCTTCTAATCACAGATTATTAAATTACCTAAATAGCTACGAATGCTCATATTTTAATTAATTTTTTGTTAGAATTATAATTATCACTAGATATCAAACTAGACAATAATAGCATCAATCTATTTGTTATGCATGTTTAAAATATTTATCTATCCATTTGTATTTTTCTAGAAATAAAAAATGATTTTTCTTGTGTTTATTGGCTTGGTGGACCCTTTCATTGCAAAGACATTTTGCCCTCCTGCAAATATATAAAATTTTAATTTTTTTTTAATTAAATTTGAAACAAATGTAAGTGGTCGAAGTATAGGGCAATTTTCTATTGAACAAAACTATGGAGTCAGGCGGCAGGCCAAAATAATATTCAAATAGTTTTTGTTTGTAGCGAAGATGAGTTTTTTAAAGTTGCTATTTATTTAAAATAAAATTTGGGCATCTACATACATACAACTGGTTGAATCTAAATTTATCTGGGAGTCACAACTAAGGAGTAGAACATAAAACTGGAGAGAGAGAATGAGAAAAAGAGAGTAGAGTGTACCATAACGAATAATAGAATGAGAAGAATGTTTAACCTTTTATTCATGAAAGGGTCCCCTATTTATAGACAAATGGGGTACTATATGTATAGTTACATGCATACTCCTGCTTTAATGGGTGTTACATGATATTTTGATTATTTACATAAATGAGCCTATAGCTCACTACCCTATTGTTTTGTCTGTTGAGATTAACGGGGCTTGGATTGGTAAGCTTGTTCATTTGACTAAGTTGGTTATGGGCTACCAATCAACTCTAATTGATCTTTGATCATCCGAACTTGGCTTGGTCGGCTGCTTTACTCCAGCTGTTAACTATCTAACTTTAGATGAGGAGCTCCTATCCAGGATAAAACTAGGCTGTCGGGCAGAGGGTGAATCATCTTAATCTGACATGTTGCTTATTTCTTGACAAAAGATCCTTCATTCATGCAGTCTATCACGGTATCACCTTTGGCCTCCTTATGAGGAGCATTGGTGGCTCTTATGAGGCAGCTTGTGATGCTAAAGCAAGAGTTGAGCTGTTGTTTTGTATGAGCTTACTAGATTTTGGTCATTGTCTCAAAGAGTCTTCGTCCAGTCAGCTTTAGTTCACGATCAAAAGGATTTGCACTTAATCAGTTTAATTCTTTGATCTTCTGGTGATAAAACTTTTGGTCATCTTTATGTGTGTCATCCCCGACCTTATTTTCGTTTCTCTTAGTCTGTTGGATTTTCTTGAAATTTGTGTTGGCGAATTATTGATGTGCATATTTTAGTTCCGCGTTCTCTTGCTTCTCAAAAGTTATAGCTATGATAAGAATAAGAGAATTAAAAGCAAAAAATATATTCATTTATTTTATAACTATACTTTAATAATTGAATTCTCTGACCCATAACTTCTATAAATAAGGTGTGGTTGGCGCCTTTGTTATTTGCATTTGCTTTTGAATTTGTGCCTCTCAGTCGACTAGCTTTAAAACTCAAGAATATTCTCAAGGAGATTGGTAAAAAGCCCATGCAGGATATACCTCCCATGGAGATAATGATGAAAGCCTTCAACTTATCTGTGTCGAAGCCCTGCCCTGAGAAGGAGCCAAAAAGAAAGAAATAACCAAAATTAGGGAGCCGATTGGAAGGTGAGAAGAGGCTAAGGAGAACAAAGAGGCCAGAAGGAGGGAGAAGGCCCAAGGTTGAAAAAAAGCTTGGTGGCTCTAAGAGGCCAGATGATGGAAGTTGAACAGAGGGAGAAAGGTGACCTAAGCAACTCACTCAAACGAAGAAGCCAGTTGAGGACCCATGGGACGAGGTTACGTTGTTCGACTCACTTACACTTCAATAGAATGAAGGGGGAGGCAAGTTGGGTGACCTGACTACTGGTGCATTGACGAGTATGTTGCTAAGGCTCGCAGTTAACTGATTGAAAAATCAACCTAGAGAGTTGCAGGAGCTCAATAGCCAAAGGACTTGGGGGGGCTATGGTTCTTTTTTTGGTAGGAGGGAGCAACACTACAGACATCTCACTACTGGCTGGTGTGAGCTTCCCATAATTTCAGTGGTCTAAGATGGATTGACTTCATGTTATGAGGAGACTTGATCTTTGTGTTTAGAAAAAAAATCATTTATGTTGTTAACGTTTATTTGTTGGTGTAGGCGGTCCTGCCCGCACTTATAAGCTGTCCCAAACGGGCTCTAAGACCCCTTTTCTGGTCATTAATTTCTCATTAACAACTGCTAACTAAGACCCCTTTTATAGAGTACCCGAGGAAACTCCAGCTTTGACGCAAAACTGAGGAAATATGATCGATCTCCAAATTGGTCCTCTAGAAGACCATAAAAAGAAAACCAACGATTTTTGGAGGTTAATAACATCATTAGTTTGTCGCCTTCAGAAAAATGAGCATTCCTACACCTAGGTTTTCAGGTAAACTGAGGAAATATGATCGATCTCCAAATTGGTCCCCTAGAAGACCATAAAAAGAAAACCAACGATTTGTGGAGGTTACTAACATCATTAGTTTGTCGCCTTGAGAAAAATGAGCATTCCTACACCTAGGTTTTCAGGTTGCAGTGAGAGCTTGAAATAAAGAAGCTTTGTGAGGAACTTGACACCTGGTGGACCTTGCAACTCCTTGGGTGGAGCTGACTGATGTTCAAGGGACTTGCTAAGTTCTTCAATTCCACGCTCAAACAGATAGTATATATAGCTTTATGTTTAAGAGTAGAGTGTTGTATCAAAAGCTACTTTGGTGAGGGATTGTCTCGGCTGAAGCGGTCAAAGAAGCACTTATAAAATATTTTTTGACTGAATAAAATTCCACTTTTATAAATTTTTGAAAATTTGATTTCAATAATTAATTTATCTTGAATTCTATGTTGATGTCACTCAAATTTTTGAAATTGAGGTACAACTCTTTCGCAAAGCTTTAGTTTCCTCTGTTACCCTATATATAAGGACCGAGGGTTTGACTCTTCCAAACTTTCTGATTTTTCTTTCCTCCCTTCGTTTGTTTTTCTTCTTTTGCCCTTATTTTTTTAGATGACTAGCAAGTATTTGTCCCAATTCATTCGGTCTTTTTTCATGACTGAGAGATCCATCATTTCTTCAAGCAATGTTGCTATGCTTTAGGACACTTGTGTTTTTGACGATGATACCTATATGGAAGCCATTGGTCCGGATGATCAGGCTACCAAAGTTTTTGGTATAGATCTCATTTTGCACAAAAACCATTTCCAGTGAGTCTCCAATTGTTAGTTTGCAAGTTGTGGTTGATCGTGAAGCACTACAAGGTGATTCTATCACAAATCAAGCTCAACTAAAAAGCCACATAATAATATATGATTTACTATCGATGAAGAGAGATCCCCTGATCGTAGGAGCTTCTCTTACACGCACTCATTATGTGTCAAGCTAGTTGCTAAATAGTTTTTGGGTTGACCAAAAAGTTCCACCTATTGATATTTGAAAGCAAAATAAAGGACTAAAAACAACATTTTTTTATCGGGTCGACTAAAAACTAAGGGATTTTGACCCATCCTTCAACAGAGCGTATAAGAAGAAGATTGTGACACCCCAGATCCAAGGCGTGGCTTTGTTTATTGAGTTGAGGTATACGTCTGTCCTCTAGTACACCACCAGGGTAATGGTGAATAGGGTCTTGAACCCTGAGAAGTTCAACACAATGGTTCCAAAGGCAGGGAGGCGTTAGACATCAAGGAGGAGAAGTAGTGGATTGAGATAGTTTTCTACCTTTCTTAAAAGAAGCTGTGAAATAAGGTAGTTCTACTGGAAGCTATTGAGAATGTGAGGGAGGAGGAGTTAATGGTCTGCACTGCAGCAAGTTCCCATGTTTGGAGATGACTAAGGAGTTCTTCAATGTTCAGGCTCAACATCTCAAGCTCTGCACAAAACTTATATCGACAGATGAGGTCTGTTCAGATGAAGTTTCAAATGACTTTCATAGTAATTCAGCTAGCATCTTTATCTCGATCCATTTTGATAAGTAATCAATGATGAACAGGAGGAACTTGCGTTGGTTCTTTGGTGGAGGAATGACCCGAGGATGTTCAGTCCATAGATGGTAAAAGGCCAAGGGCTGGCAATTGCTTGTAATATATAGGCCGACTGGTATTACAATGGCACGTAGCGTTGACATTGCTTGCAACTTCTAAAAAAATTCTTCACGTCCTTCATTAGTGTAAGCCAAACATATCCTTATTGTTGGACTCTATGTGCCAAGATTTTTCCTCTATAGTGACTCTCACACTCCCCAAAGTGTATTTCCTAGAGGCCATTCATTGTCTCATTTTCTCTTAATAAAAAAGTGGCTGAATTTTAGAATAGTTTCCCTATTATTAGCATGTATTGAGCCACTTTGCATTTGAATCTTCTAGGGTCGATGAATTTTTCAACAATCTTTATGTTCTTTAAGTAGTGGGAGTAGGGATCCATACAATGTTTTACTCCTTCAGTTTCTATCTTTAATGCTTCAGGCACTTTAACCATGGGCGGTGTAGTCTTTGACGTGTTGCCTCCCCCAAGGGAAAACAATTAGACATAAGATCAACTATTTTATTATTCTCCCTAACCATATATTTAATATTGAATTTAACAAACATCTAAATCTCATTTTAATTTTTTTAGGGTATTTAGCCATCATTTTATCCTTGGATTCAAATTCTCCATACACCGGATTTACATTAGATTTGAATCTGACTTCACATGAGGATGTCAAGCACCTATTTCATAAGCTAAGCACATGTCAAGAATTAGAGCCTCATACTCTACCTAGTTGTATGTAACTTCAAATTATATTGCGATCAAGTGGTAGAGATGCTCTCCGATTGGACGGCTCAGACTAAGCCCGATCTCCCACCCTGCGTCTAGCTAGAGGCTCCATCTATATAAATACCCAAGTCTAGATATTGGTAACTGTCACTAGGTTCAGCTCACATGACTTAGAAAGTTCACCAAAAAGTTGGGTACTACTTGCGCCTTGATTGTGGTTCGGGGGACGTAGGAGATGTCAAACTCACTAAGCTCTGCCACCCACTTGAGGAGTTAATTGGAATGCTCTGGCTGAGTGAGAATGGATTTCAGTGGGTGGTCAATGTGACTTGGATCAGATGTCTTTGTTAGTAGGTCCAGAGCCTCTGAGTGGAAAAAAATAGAGCAAAAGTTAGCTTTTCTAAAATCAGCTACTAATTTTGACGCTTATAAGAACTCAACTTGGGTAGTAGACTAAGAATTTCTTTCCCAACTTCTCTTGAATAAGAGCTGATGGAATCAGGCCAGACTCCCAAGTACAGAGAGATTTATCGTTTAATTTTGGACTTTGGAGTAGTGGCGACGATGTCAAGGAATGTTTTAGCTTTTTAAATGCTTTCTTGCAGTCTACCGACCATTCAAAGTTATTTGCTTTTCTTAGCATTTTGAAGAATGATTCACCCTTGTCACTCGAGTTGGAGATGATCCAACTTAAACATTTAAGTTGACTGGTTAGCTTATATACTTTTTTCATGTTTTCAGGGGAAGGCATGTTCAACAATGCCTATTCTTTCTTTGGAATAACTTTTATACGTTAGGGGGTTTGGAGGAAGCCAAGAATTCTGTCTATTGACTTCCCGAAGGTACTTTTTAGTAGATTTAACCTCATGTATTTTTTTGTGAGTTTTGAATGTTTGTCTTGAGTTATTTATGTGTTATATGATCGAGTGACTTTTAACTAGTACACCATCAACATACACGTCAATATATTTACCCTTTTATTTAGAAAATGTTATATCCATGAGTCGTCGGTAAGTATCCACAGTACTTTTAAGCCCAATGGGCAATACATTATAATAATGCACCCCTCACTCATGATAAAGGCCATCTTTTGTAGATCACCTAGGTGGATTTTGATTTGGTGGTAGTTCAAAAAAGTGTCCAAGAAGCTCACCACTGAATGGTAGATTGTTAAATCCACAAACATGCTGATCCTCGAGGAGGGTAGCTATTCTTCTGGTAGCTAGTGTTCAAGTTGGTGAACTCCATGCATATCCTCCACTTGTCATTTGTATTACACCACTCAGATAAAGTTGGCTTCTTTAAGCTTCTTCATCTCCTTTCTAATTAGTCAGGTTAGAGTCATCGCTAAAGACTTTATCTTTTGCTTTATTGGTCAGGTAACTGGATTAACGTACAGTTAGTGGCATGCAACATCGAGCGATGTCCTTGACACCTATATTGTTGACCAAGCAAAGACATCCCGATCATTCTGAAGGTTTTTGATCATCAAGTCATTAGACCATGCATCCAAATTTTAACTTATTAGAAAATATTTATTGGACTCTCTGTCGGTTGTAGGGCTTTCAAGAGTGGTTTTGCTAGTCTCAAGGCATCTTTCATGTTATTATTGGAGATCTAGCAGCTTTTATTCCATGCTTCTGACTGCTCAGAGATAGCGGGTCTGAGATTTCTTCAGATTTCCCTGAACGGTGATGATTTCTCAATCACCAAAAAAATTCACCAACATGTTATATGTGAGACCACAGTTTTATATTTGTTCAGTAGAGGCTGACTGAAGATGAAATTGTGTATTGTGAGTGAATGTAGCACCAAGAAATCCTCTATGTTGACGACTTGTTTTTCATCTTCTCTCCAAGTAAGTGATAGCGAAATTACTCTCAGGGCCTCCTTCCTTTTTTAGAGAAATTATAAAGCAGGCCAGCTGGTGAATGTAGCACCAAGAAATCCTCTATGTTGACGAGTTGTTTTTCATCTTCTCTCCAAGTAAGTGATAGCAAAATTACTCTCAGGGCCTCCTTTCTTTTTTAGAGAAATTATAAAGCAGGCCAGCTAGTTGGGAGGTTAATTTTTTCATACACTGACTTAAAAATGATGTTCATAGAGTTTCTAGTGTCAAGCATAATACTAACTATCTAGTAGTTTTCTATCATCAAGGTGATAATTTTAATATCATTGCAAGGATTCCCCCTTGGCGATTAGACTGCATCGGTGAAAGTTATAAATTGACGGGCGCTGCACTTGGGAGCAAAAACTATTGCACACCGTTTTCCCATATAGAGTCTTTTCTAACTGGCTCATTGTGAGAAATCTACTCCCCCAAAAATAGTTGTCACTGTCCCAACAATGTAGATCGAATTCGCTTGGATGAGCTCATTCAATATTTCTTTGATTGGAGCCTTCTCCTACCTTTTGGTCGCTATTCGTGGTGCCGCAAATTTGCTATGTTTTCTAGCTCTATTTAACTGCTTGACCAAGCTCCAAATGTGTCTACATTCTTTCGTGCCATGGACATTGTCTTTGTGGTAGACACAGTACTTTGTATCTTAGAGAAAAGCCCCAGTTGTTATCAGTAATGCCTTCTTGAAGTACTCATTATTCTGAATGACTTCCACTAACTCTGCCATAAAGACTCTCAATAGAGTGGCCTTCGGGGTCTCATTATCATTCAAAGATCGCTCATACTAACGACTTGACCGTTGATTAGAGTATCAAGCCTGACCTCAATTGTGGCTACTTTTGCAACACCACCCCCCCCGATGTCCCAGGTTGACTGATGATTTCATACCATAATTGAGTGGAACGATGTGGGTCTTTTCTTGATCTCCATCTTTCATCTATAAGGGGCCTTTTTTTGTAGACAATGGTGGTCTGACTGACTGAAGTAGGGTAAGAGTTGTACTCTATGACCAAAATATGATTGTTGGCTAGCTCCAAAAGTTTGGCGAAGGTTTTTGGTTACTTGAGTCCCAAAGCATAACTAAAGGTTCCCTCCTTCAGCTTTTGAGCTAGGGCAGGGTGTGCTACAACGGATTCTAAACCTTGCACCTCCAACATCTCCTTTTTGAACTATGTCGTGAATGACCTGAGCCTCTTTTGTTTCTCTTGTCTAATCTGTAATAGAGCTTATAAACTCATTTGTAGCTTATGGGCATTGACAAACTGTGCCACAAACATCCTCTTATAAATGGTGAAGGAAGTAATTTTTCAAGCTGGTAATCCATTAAACCATCTAAGGGCCAACTCTCTCAATGTGTTGAAAAACAAGCAACACTTTAGAGTGTCAATAATCCTCAACACGTACAGTCGACTCAAAAGAGGCAATATGATAGACCAAATTAGTTAGCCTTTGTAAGATTCCAACGATGATACCTTGAACTTTTATGGTGGTTCAATAGTAGAAATTTGCTAAGAGAACACATTTTTAAACAAGCGGGGTTTCTCAGTATGCCTAAACTATTGCCTGCCCATCGACATTAAAATAACAGAGTCTTGGTACTAGGAATCTTCTGCTCTTTATGAGCTCCAGATCGTCCTTTGATTGTTGGGAGCCGACTCTTCCTTCCGAGATTTCTGCTCGTGGGGGCTTTGTTCTCTTCCCCTTAGCATGGCTTCTCAGATAATCTCTATCATTTAATCCAACATCTAATACATCAATTTCAGGATCTGTTGCATAAACTCCTTTCTAAACTCCATGTCAGCAATGTCTATTTGGTAGGCTTTTTCTTTTTGTTGTGCTCCTCTTCTTATTAATGTCGTTCTCCACACTCACAACACCTTTCAGGATGCTGAATCCGAATCTATCTTGGAGTCACACCAATGGAATAAAACATAAAAGAGGAGAGATGGATAAAAAGTGATTAGAGTGCATGGTAATGAACAACAGAATGAGGGGAAGGTGCAAGCTTTTATTCATGGAAGGGTCCCCTATTTATTGAAAAAAGGGTTACAATATATATAATTACATGCTTACACCTTCTTTAATGGGGGTGTTAGGATGTCTCTTATTTTGGGTATTTACATAAATGAGCCTATGACTTGGTTTCCTTATCATTTAGTCGGCTGAGATTAACGAATCTTGGTTCCGCAAGGCTTGTTCGCCTGACTATGTTGAGTTGTGCGCTATCGATCAACTCATGTTGATCTTTGGTCGTCTAGACTTGTCTCTATCAGCTTGAGTTTATTAGTTGGCTATTTTGGTCTGGTTGTCAACTATCGATCACAGATGAGGAGCTCCCATTGCTAGGATGAGACTAGGCTGTCAGACAAAGGATGAATTACCATAATCCGACAGGTAGCTCATCGATTGATAAAAGGTCTTTTGGGGTGTTCGTGGAGTATATTATGGAAAAACCTTCGAGCTTTAGATGAAGAGTATCAGAGGCTCTTATGAGGTGGTTGGGGATGCTGAGGCAAGATTTGGGCTCTTGCTTTCTCTCAGCTTGATAGATTTTGGTCATTGGCTCGGACGGCTTGTGTCCAGTCTACTTCATGTCCCGATCGAAGGGATTTGCACTTGTTCAATTGAGTACTTTCTGTGGGCCATCTTTAGCCATACTTTCATATATCTCAGTCTATTGAATTTTCTGGAGGTTCGTCCTAATGCATTTCAGATGTACACCACCCAATTCTAAGGTTTTTAAATATCTTGCACAAAAACTTTATTATCATATTTATAACATCCAAATTTTTCATGTCATATAGAAAATACCACTATTTTAATTTCTAGAAAGTAAAACGCACCTTTTTATACATGATATATATGTACAAAAAATTAAAATTTTGATGTCTGATATGTAAATACATTGGAATGTTTGTGGTAAGTAACGGTTTAATAGGTCTGAACTGTTCTCGAGAATATAATTCTAATTAATCTCCATGAACTCCAAAATAAATAAAACCTAAAATTAACCCCATTTTCTCACATAAAAATCACTTAAAATTTTCTATGATTCTAGAATGGCATGTCAGTAGGCAAATAATACTAAAGAAATTCCAACAAAATGACATGACATTATTGGCTTGCATTCAAATAAAAAATAAACATTTAAGAAAATTTTGCACCAAGATATCTCTGATCAATATTGGATTGCTTTAAAATGAGTGCAATATATATTGCCTATGTATTATAATCCTATTAAAATAAATTCAAGGCCTAATGATTCATTTTTTGTTTTTTTTCGTTTTCTTTTCAAAGAAACATTGTATAACGTTTTCTTTTACTCGCATTCAGAAAAAGAAGCCAAATTGGATGGAAGATAGTTATCATGAAGAAGATAAAGACTATTGGGCCAGAGTTAAGGCCCAACGTTAAACATACCAGCCCGAGCATTTGGTTAAAGCCTTTCTGCTGGTGAACATTACTGGGCTCTATGAAGCTTGAGAAATGCAATATGGGGTGAGGTGAGAACCTTAGTTAGGCCCGAGATTCGACTAATAGTTGTAGCAATACTTTATTGTGCTGAACAAATTAAAATAATAATACACTTATAAAAAATGAGTATCATCAGTGCTTGTGCCCCTTCTTGTGCCCCTTCTTGTGCTGTGGAGTCAATAAAAAATAGACATGCAAAATGATAAATTAGAAAGCATATAGTCTAAAATCACACCTCGACTCATTTGGATAATGTAATCATTTTATTTGTTATCTATTGGGTGTGTAATTAGTAAGACATGTGAGGTTACGAAAGGTATATGCGCCCCCTTTTAAAATCTTAATATGTCCTTGCATGTTAGGAAACCCTTATTTGATGTTTTCAATAGTAAATATTCAAGTTGTGCTCCCTTCAAATAATTAAATGAATTTATATCTCCTTTTAAACAATATTTTTATAAACTTTAGTCACACTTCGAGAAATTATGCGTTCAAAAATCATTTATTTAGTCAAATATGTTTTAAAAACTATTGAACCTAGATTTATCCTCGGATCACACAAGAAATAAAATTTGCACAAGAAAACAACATGATTACATGAGAGAAAAGTCAAAAAAACATTGGATATTTGATAGAATTTTTTAAAAGTAGAGAGACAGAGCCCCTCTCTTGCTGTATTATACTCTCTATTTATACATTTCATAAAAAGGACGCATCATGTCACTTCAGAAGAATTTTGCCAAACTTTCTAGGTGGTATCCCATACAGTTTCAATTCCAACGCTTGCATCTAATGGTATGATATTTGAGGGACTTGGTCCTTGTAGAACATTGGGTGCCCCTTGTAGAACATTGTGAGCTTATATGCGCCCCTTTTTAAAATCTTAATATGTCCTTACATGTTAATAACCCCTTATTTGATGTTTTCAATAGTAAATCTTCAAGTTGTGCTCCCTTCAAATAATTAAATGAATTTATATGCTCCTCTTAAACAATATTTTTATAAACTTTAGTCACACTTCTATAAATAATGCGTTCAAAAATCATTTCTTTAGTCAAATATGTTTTAAAAACTATTGAACCTAGATTTATCCTCAGATCTCACAAGAAATAAAATTTGCACAAGAAAAGAGCAAGATTATATGAGAGAAAAGACAAAAAAGCATTGGGTATTTGATAGATTTTCTTAATAGAAGAAAGAAAAAGTAGAGAGACAGAGTCTCTCTCTTGTTGCATTATACCCTCTATTTATAGGGATTGACATTTCATAAAAAGGACGCATCATGTCACTTCAGAAGAATTTCGCCAAAATTTCTTGGTGGTATCCCATACAGTTTCAATTCAAACGCTTGCATCTAATGGTATGATATTTGAGGGACTTGATCCTTGTAGAACATTGGTAAAGTGCCCACCCAAGCAGTTATAATATTTTGTGACAAAAGTAAATTGCAGAAATTAAAATGACAGAAATTAAATAACACTGTAAAAGCATACCTGTCATCCTCTCGACATTCCCATTGAAACGTTAGCTTTTGTGTATAATTTTGCAAGAAATTTAAATAAATTTCAAGAGTAGATGAATGTGTATCTAACAGTCCCCAAACTATGATTTATTGAGTCCCGAAAGATCTTAGTGGATGATTTTAGAACAAAATATAGCAAGTTTAATTTGTCCTTCAAAATGTCCAAGAGATTCCAAAGTGTTCAAGGATGACCCTGAACTGCCTTAAAGATATCTTGAAATATTTTGAGCTTATTATATTGCTCTATTAATCATCCAAGGTTAAGTTAAAAAAAAAAAGGTAACCCCGCTGCTTGGTGAACTTTAACATTTTAATCATTCTAAGAGCAAGGTACTCAAATAATTAGTTGATAATTCACTTAAGAGTTATGTAGGTGAATATCCCTAAGGTAAGTTTAAGTCATTAAGGATTTTGTACCCATTACTAAAGTTGGGCTCATAGTGTTTAGAGGTGTTTACCATCAATCATGTTACTTTTCTAAATCCCATCAAATAAGTTTAAATATCAAGTCTACATCACTATCAAGCCCTTAACAATCTCAATGGGAGAAAATGACAATTATTAAAAGTTCACTCTAAGTAATGTGTATCCTTCTTAAAAGATCATATCATTATATCCAATTGAGGGCTTAAAATAAGTGAATTATCATCCTCCTAGCCTAAGCCCATCACTTCAAGATTATTTGATTTTTAATTAACTTCTAAATCATGATAATTTAGAAAATTATAATCTTTCTCTTATCATGGAAAGATGGGAAATTGTTTTCTAACTTTTAACCCATTATGTTTCAATCATCCAAGAGTATTCATTAAGATCAAAATTAATCATTTTTCCCTTGATTAATCCTAAATTTGATTAAGGCACAAGAATCTAAAATGACCATTTTGCCCTTTGGGTTGTCCACTTCATAACTCATTAAGCATAATCCAAATGAATTTGAAAATTTTAGAGTACTCTGCCCACGAGGGAATTATAACGTCAGAGGAGAAAATGTGTTTGATGAATTTGAAAATTTTAGAGTACTCTGCCCACGAGAGAATTATAACGTCAGAGGAGAAAATGTGTTTTTCAAATTTTTATTTAATTTAAATAATTATCTTAACATAAAAAATAGGATTTTCAACATTATTTATTTAATCAATCAAACTAAAATTTTTTGTTTATGGGAAAAATATTAGAGGTTCCCTTAGGTCAGAGAAACACTTAGGCAAAATACCATAATTTTCTAAATTTAATTTAATTTAATTTTATAATTATTTATTGTTTTTTAGTGATTTAATTAAATAGAAAATACATTTTAATCACCACAAATTATTTTTATATTTTTATTAAACCTTTCTGAGTACAGAGAACTCATAGAAACAAAAAGTTTTTTATTTTTATGATTTTTAATTTATTTATTATAAATATTTTAATGAAAAATAAGAAAAATACATTTTAGGCCATTGAAAAATTATTTTAACTTAGAAAAATTGAGAAAAAATATTTAGTAAGTACCAAGTGACCAGAAAACTATTAGGAGTATTTTGAAATATTTTTTATTTTTGAATTTTTTTATTATTTCTAATTATTTTTAATTTAAAATATAGCTAAAAAGTGAAATATTTTCTCAAAAATAATTTTTATTTTCCTAAGTGTCCCTTATCACAAGGAACTCAGAAAACCACTTTTCATAATTTTTCTAAGTGTATTTAATGTAATATAATTATTTTTATACAAAATTATAAACTTCCTTATAAAATCAACTTTAGTGCTCAAACTTAATCAAATAAAATTCAAATTTTTACACTTAGTCAAAATGATTTCTACACACAATGTGAAATTAATTTTAATATTTTTTATTAATATTTAATTTAAATAAATTAATACAAGATATACACATTTTATTAACTATAGAAATTTGCAAGTCCATTCAGACCATCATGATATTTTTTCTAGGCATCTTTGACCACAGGGAACCTACTAAAGTTTATCTCATAATTTTTTTAAGTAATATTTTAATTTATATAATTAATTTAATCCAAAATAGCCATCCAAGCTTGAAAATTAAGGTTAGGAACACAAAGATGCTCCCTAACCTTAAAAAAATTAGAGAACACTGTCATGAGAAACAAGCTCTAAAAATCTCAAGCCATTATGAGCAATATTTAATCATACTGAATTAAAATAACATAGAGGCTATTTAATTAATTAAAAATCAAAGAGTTAACAAATAATTTTTATTTTTAATCAACATTATTCTCCTTTATTCATTGAGCAAGAGAGTATTTTTATTTTATTTTTATAATTTTTCTATGAAAAGATATGAATTTTTGAAGTTCTAGGATTTAAATAAATTAAAAAAAATCCATATTTTTCTACTTATCTAGCTCAACCTCCGGCGGCACCAAATGGCCACGCAACACTCCGCTATTTGATGTCACATTCTGACTCAGCTGACACGTGTCTCGCCTTATTGTTTCATCCGCTCGTTGATACACCTAGACATGTACTATTTTTTATGCTTTATTATATAATGATATTGCACTTTAAAGGTATTTTTTCTTGTGTTTTTGGTTGTAGGTACATCAAATTGAAAAAATTGGAATGATTGGAGCAAAATGAACAAAAATGGACCAAAACGGAGCAAACAGGAGCAAATCGGGTCAAATCGGGGCACATAGGAGCCATGGGGACCGAAACCGGCCACTTAAGTGCCCGTGCTCAGCACTTTAGCGCCAAAATATGACGCTTAAGTGCCACCAGAAAGAGAGGGGCGCTTAAGTGCCCAAAAATCAGTGCTTAGGCGTCGGTGACAGTTTTCAACATATCTTATAGAATATACGTCGGATTTGGATGATTTTTGAAGCGGTGCTTCGTGCATCTCTTGAAGAATTTGTTGAAAATGAGAAAATGGATTTTCTAGAAGAATTTGGGGTAGTTATATGGAGTTTTGAAGAGGCACTTCAGACACCATTTGGAAGATTCATTGAATCTGGACAGTTTTGAAGAGACACTTAAGCATCCCATGGGAAATTATAAAAAAAGGCTTGGAAATATTTTTGAAAGAACTCTTGGACTTTGGAACTAATTAGAAGAGGAGAAAAAGAATTGGAGAAGAAGAAGAAGGCTTGGGCATGAACCCCAAGTGGGGCGGCAAGGTGAGAGAGAAAGAGAGAGAGTGAGAGAGATTTCTTCTTTCCTTTTCACTTTGTTCTTGGAGAGGATTATAAGGAGATTGTTTTTGATATATAAGGAGAGTTTGATTTCCATCTAAGATAAGTATTTTCATTGTATTTTTCTTTGAATCTAGTACTTTGTTCATATGGTTTCAAAGTCTTGTTCAATGAAAAGTTCTTGTTGTTTCTCCATGTGTAATGAGTAGTTTTCCTTGCTCTTCTCTCTTGTATGGAATTAGTATGCATGTTTAAGATATATAATTGTGTAGAGTGAGAATATATTGTGATGATTTTATTTTGTTCTTCATTTACATGTAAATTTGATCAACTTGCATGTTAAAATGTGTTGTGAGAACATGTATGATCTGAGATGGTGTTGTCTCAATCAACTGTAGTAGAATCATATGATATTGTATGGATAAGAATGTAGTCCATATGATTGAGTGCAAATAAATAAAGAAATAATCTTTAATGGGTTTAGAATAAGAAAACTTTAGAGTGACAGGCTAAAGTCCCTAATTTTGTTTATTATTTTAAGTTTTGATGCGAGGTTTTAGCCTTCAGGTGGAAGGATAAGAGGAAATTCTAGAGTGAGAGCTAGTATTTTCCCTGCCTAGCCCGTCTTTAGAACTATTCAAACATTAGATTAATCAATATTTTTTATAGCATCTCTAGTAAGGGTAAATAATATAATTGCTCCTATTTGTCACAATCTTTCTCGCTACTTGTTTTACTTTTACACATGTCACTAATTTCATTGCATGAGGAAGAATATTTTAATATATTAAACCCCACTTTCTGATTTTCACTAAGAATTTTAGTTTAGAAGTAAAAATAATATTTCTGTGATAATTGTAGAATATAATCAAAACCAAACCTTTATCGACCTTCCAATCTAGGGCGTGTTATTCTAGACTAGAACTTCTCTTGAAAGCCGCCATGATTAACCTCAATCTCCATGGGATTGACATTCGGGGCTTACTTAGAAAACCCTATATTACTTGATAATGATACGTATACTTGCGTAGAATCCCTACAAATATGATTAAATCTTACTTTGCTTAGGATCAAATGTGGGATTAAGTTTGTGGCGCCATTACCGGGGATTAAAATCTTCAAGTATTAGTGGCAACTTCATAAATCCTTACATATAAAAAATGTTAGGATCAAATTTTTGGAGCCGTTGTCAGGGATCACAACGGTTGATCTTGACTTTTAGGAGAATTTTAGTTGAAGTAATTAGACTTGGACTTGGAAAACTGTAGAGTAAAAAAATTTTTTGTGTGAAAGTGTTTTGTTTTTGTATTAAAAATTTTGTGAAAAAAAAACTATTTGTGTGAAAAATAAGGCGTTTGTGAAAATTTTTTGTTGTGTTGAATATATTTTTTGTTTTATTTGGTTAATTATTAATGTATTATTTGTTGTGTTGTGTATGTAGAATAAAAGATCTGTAAGACTTGTGTCTTATGATCCTGAGTTAGAAAAAAAGAAAAATAATTAAAAAACAGAAAGGACTTGAAAAACTAGAAATGGAAATAGAAAATATTCAAAATAATAACTTGGAAAAATATCATAAATCTTTGAGGGATTATGTAAATCCTACGATAGATGAAACTCACTCAAGTATACAAGCCTCTGTCGTAGAAGCTGACTCATTCAAACTAAATCTAGAGATTATCCAACTGGTGCAGAACAACTAGTTTGGGGGAACTCCTTTAAAGGATCCTTATTTACACTTATCAAATTTTTTAGAACTTTGTGCTACATTTTGTTATAATTGCATGTCAGACAATGCTGTTAGACTCAGTCTTTTTTCCTTTCTCTTTAAAGGATAATGCTAAAATGTGGTTATACTCATTAGTACCTTGCTCTATTAAAAATTAGGAGGAGTTAACTCAAAAATTCCTGACTCAGAAATTCCTGGCAAAGTATTTTCCACCTTCAAGGACTACTAAACTTAGAAATGATATTATCTCATTGAGTCAATATAAATGGGAATCAATACACGAAGTTTGGGAAAGATTTAAAGAACTCATAATAAAGTGTCCACATCATGATATGCCCGATTGATTAATCATTCAAACTTTTTACAATGGGTTAATTGAATCCTTTAGGTGTACAATTGACACTGTCGTTGGTGGATCATTAATGCCAAATTCATTTAATGAAGCATATGCGTTAATTGAAGAAATGACTACGAATGAATTTCAGTGGCCCTCTGCAAGGGTAAATCCTAAAAAAGTAGTTAGTGTTCATGATACAGATGCGATTGCAATTATTGCATCTCAGGTTGTTGCAATATTAAGGAAGTTGGACCAATTTGAAATGAACCAACCTCAATTTACTCCAGTAAGTGAGGAAAGTTGAGGAAAGTTCATTGGGGCGTTCATTGGGGCATATGATTGATTCTAATTTATTAGATGAGACTTTAAATACCATAAACAACCCATATTCTAACTTTTACAGCTCAGCTTGGAAGAACCATCCTAATTTTAACCGGTATCATACTACTAGGGGTGGAAACCAACAATGGGAAAATTTTCATGCAAATCCTAATGGAAGTTGGAATAATCAGAGGAACACAAACTATAGACCTTCATATTTATTGTACTTTAACAATGATCAACAATTTGAGAATAAGAAGATGTCTATAATGTCTATAGAAGAAGTGGTATTACAAATGAGAAATCAATTGTAAAGTTAAAATGCTGTGAAAAATAACTGTGACAATTTGTTAGTTCAATTAGTAGTAGACCCCAACGAACACTTCCTAGAAACACTGAGATCAACCCTAAAGAGAACAGTGATGAACAAATATAAGCTGTCAAATTAAGAAGTGGAAGAGAGATAGAGGATATGGTTAGAAAAGAGAAAAAAAATTATGAGAGAAATAAAGGAAACTAAAAGACTTAAAGAACATGTTTCTAAGAATCTGAAAAATTTAATATCTCTAACTAAAATCAATTTAGAAAGACCACCACCCCTATTTCCTCAAAGACTTAGATAGTATGAGTTGAATAAATAATTTTCAAGGTTCATGGAAGTACTTAAGAAGTTAACGATAGATATTCCTTTCGCTGAAGCTTTGGAACATATGCCAAGTTATGTAAAATTTATGAAAAAGATATTAAACAAGAAAATTTTTTTTGGAGATTATGAGACATTTGCACTAAGTGAGGAATGCAACACTATATTTCAGAAAAAGCTTCCTAAGAAACTTAAAGATCTTTCTAACTTAATAATTCCTTGTGTATTTGGAGAAAGATTATATGGAAAATTTATGCGATTTAAGATCGAGCATTATTGTGATGCCTCTATCTATATTTAGAAGATTAGGTTTAGCCGATATTTCTCCTACTACTATAACCCTTCATTTAGCTGATCAATCATTTATCCAAAAGGGGTTATGGAAGACATTCTTGTTAAAGTGGATAAATTTATCTTTCCTACGGACTTTATTGTCTTAGAGATGGAGGAAGATACAGAAAATCTAATTATTTTGGGGAGACCTTTTCTTATTACTGAACAAGTTATGATAGATGCACAAAAAGGAGAATTGACTATGAATATTAATGACCATGAAGCCACTTTTGATGTTTTAAAGGCTATGAAGTATTCAGCTGAGAGAAAAGATGATGATTTGTTTTTGGATTAATAAAATTGATTATCTAAGTAAAGACCATTTCCAAGAAAGTTTTGAGAGTAAGTTAATAGATGAGATCGAAATGGATTGTTTAAAGAAGACGAAAATGTTGTTTAAAGAAGACTGTATGTTTGTTCAGGAGAGATGCGAAATGATGGATGTTACTGAAAATAGTAAACTTTTAATTCCATATGTTGAAAATTCTCATGAACTTAAGATGAATATACCTCATAAAATTTAAAGCCTATCTATTTCGAGAATTCATCTACACCACTAGTCTTTATATCTTCAGATTCAACTTAATCACAAGAAGAACCTGAATTGAATGATGAAATCAGTAAAAGATCTCCTAAGAAAGAGTTATTCAAAATCAATGAATGACATATTCCGTGGTATAAAGACAAAATGAATGAGATTTTGATGCTGGGGCAACCAGAGTAAACATTAGATATATCGGTTCATCGATGTTAGATTAAGTGCTTCGTGGGAGGCAACCCATGGTTATCTTTGTTATCTGTTTAGTGTGATTGTTGTTATGTTGGATTGGATAATAGTGAGATGTTGGACTGATGTTGGACTTTGATCCAACTTTGATCCATGTTTGATGTGTAAGACTGGATTGGATTAATGTTGTGAGGTAATTCCTTCGTCATGACTAGATTTGTATATGATTTCGGGTAGTAGCAGATTGACGAGTCTGTTACGACTCGATTCTTAACCAAAGCTGAGCATTAACTTGAAGCATGTAGAGTATGGAATTGGACCACTCCATGTCAACTCTATTACTTCCTTTATCTGACTTTTTCTTCACTGAGTAAGGTCATGAACTTACTCAGTGAACAACATCTGGATGAATTGCACTATGTTTATTTATCATAGTGTGTATACCTTAGAATTAAAGTAACCCTGAAATTGGCCACACATGAGAGAATTCGGATCCATGGATGATAATCATATAAATTTTTATAATACACCCATGTTATTAGTGTGGTTTCTTCTGTTAGAAATTGAAAGTAAGGAGGAGAAATGTGAGTAGAAGGGAGATCGAATTAACCTCAGTTGTTATTTGTTTATGAATCTGTGAGTCTATGTATTGGATTTTGTGGGTCAATGTTTGTGAGTCAAGTTGAATGAATCATTAGAGATGACAAAACTTATCTTAATAAACTTATCTCAATATTTTAAATAGCATCCAACAATTCCTTTATAAAGTTTAAAATGTGTTCATATTTAATCTTCAGTTTGTACCTCTTCTACTATTTAAAATTCCTTTATAGTGTTATGTCAAGCATGTTTAGACTAGATTTAATTTCTACTGCAATATTCTACCATGTGTTATTTGTTGATATATAGGATGTGTAGTAAATTGTAAAAGTGTTCTTTCCCTGCCGCATATTTTTGTACTTCATTGTTACACATGTTTGAACTTAAGTTTGAGGGGGAAAGAAATATATTTCAAATTTAAACATTACTTATTTTTAAAAGTACTACAAATAAATTTGTATTTTATTTCTAATGACTAGTATTAGTGGAGTCATCTTAAGGATGTTAGAATTTTATTTATAGAAATGGAGTAGGACAACTTAGTTGATATTTTTAGTGAAAAGGGTGAACCTAGAGTTAAAGATATTTATTGGAGAGCATGAGAAAATTTATAACATCTTTAGTAGGAAAAATTGTACTTTTGAAAAACTAACAATTCTTAGAATTTTTATTTTCAAACATTTAAGGCTTTCTTAGAAAGTATTTTAAAAAAATATATACATCTTTTCAAGTGAAGGAAAGTAATAAGTTTTAACTTTAGAGGATGATAGTGAAATTCAAAATTATTTAAGAACTTCTCCAGATATAGTAATCCTTACATATAAAAATAAAAGAAGGCCAGATATAGTAATCCTCACATATAAAAAAAAAGAAGGAAAAAAAATAATGGATCAAAACGATCCTGAAAAAGAAAAAGAAAAAATAAATAAAAAGAAAGTGAGGAAAAGCTTGAGGAGATGTCCTAATCAAAAATTGGTTTCACTTGAGTCTTTATAGAGTAAAGAACTTAAAACAAACCTAAGCTTGCTTTTTATACTTATACTAGTAAAAATTATTCTTAAGAGAGTTTTTAAGTCTATAAAGTAAAGTTCATAGGATCCGAAGTTTGAAAAATCTGCATATATTTCTGAATTAGATAGGAAAACAAATTTCCAAGTTTGATGATAAATATTTTAGACCCTGGGCTTGTCTGATTCACTAGAAGTTCTTCTAATTTAAATTATCACATTTTTAGAACAAAATTTTAGTAATTTTAAAGGATGACCCATTACCTCTAATTTACATAAATCATTTTAAAAATGTAGTATTACTTGAGGACAAATAATGTTTAAGTTCGGGGGATTTTGATACGCCTAAAAATATACTATTTTTTTATGCTTTATTTTATAATGATATTGCACTTTAAAGGTATTTTTTATTGTGTTTTTGGTTGTAGGTACATCAAATTGAAGAATTTGGAGTGATTGGAGCAAAAGGAACAAATATGGACCAAAATGGAGCAAACTGGAGCAAATCGGGTCGAATCGAGGCACACCAGAGCTATGGGGACCGAAACTGGGTACTTAATTGCCTGTGCCCGACACCCAAATATGGTGCTTAAGCGCCACCAGACAAAGAGGGGGACGCTTAAGCTAAAAAATTGGCGCTTAGACGCTGGTGGGTTTTCAACATATCTTCTAGAATATATGTCGGATTTGGGCAATTTTTGAAGCGGTGCTTTCATGCATCTCTTGGGGAATTTGTTGGAAATGATAAAATGGACTTTCTAGAGGAATTTTTGGTGGTTATATGGAGTTTTTAAGAGGCACTTCAGGCACCATTTGGAAGATTCATTGAATCTAGACAATTTTGAAGAGACACTTAAGCATCTTTTGGGAAATTATAAAAAAAGCTTAAAAATATTTTTAAAAGAACTCTTGGACTTTGGAACTAATTAGAAGAGGAGAATAAGACTTGGAGAAGAAGAAGAAGGCTTGAGTGTGAGCCGAGAGCCCCGCGCGTGGTGACAAGGCGAGTGAGAAAGAGAGAGAGCGAGAGTTTTCTTCTTTTCTTTTCACTTTGTTCTTGGAGAGGATTGTAAGGTGATTTTTTTTGCTATAGGAGGAAAATTTGATTTCCATCTAATAAAATTATTTTCATTATATTTTAATTTGAATCTAGTACTTTGTTCGTATGGTTTCAAAATCTTGTTCAATGAAAAGTTCTTGATTTTTCTCCAAGTGTAGTAAGTAGTTTTCGTCACTCATCCCTCTTGTAATGAATTAGTATGCATGTGTAGGATATATAATTGTGTAGAGTGAGTAGGATATATAATTGTGTAGAGTTGTTCTTCATTTACATGTAAACTTGATCAACTTGTATGTTAAAATCTTTTGTGAGAACATGTAAGATCCGGAATGGTGTGTTAAAATCTTTATGTTAAAATCTTTTGTGAGGTAAGATCCGGACCGGAATGGTGTTGTCTCAATCAACTGTAGTAGAATCACATGAGATTGTACGGATGAGAATGTAGTCCATATGGTTGAGTGCAAATAAATAGGAAAATAGTCATTAATGGGTGTAGAATTAGAGGACTTTAGAGTGACAGGCTAAAACCCCCTAATTTGGTCTATCATTTTAGGTTTTGATGCGAGATGTTAGCCTCCAGGTGGAGGGATAAGAGGGAACTCTAGAGGGAGAGCTAGCATCTTCCTTGCCTAGCCTGTCTTCATAACTTTTAAAACTTTAAATTAGCGAATGTTCTTTATAACATTTCTAGTAACGGTAAAGAATATTATTGCTCATATTTGGCCACAATAGAATTCCTATACTTATTATTAATTCATGATTGTCACTAATTTCATTGCATGAGGAAGAGTAATTTTAATATATTAAACCCCACTTTCTGATTTTCACAAAGTAATTTAGTTTAGAAGTAGAAGTACTATTGTAGTGATAATTATAGGATATAATCAAAACCAAACCTTTATCGACTTTCCAAGTTAGGACGCGTTATTCTAAACTAGAACTTCTCTTGAAAGCTGTCATGATTAACCTCGATCTCTGTGGGATCGATATTTGGGGCTTAATCAGAAAGCACTATATTGCTTGATAACGATATGTATACTTGCATAGAATCCCTACAAATATAATTGAAATCTTACTTTGCTTGGGATTAAGTTTGGATTAAGTTTGTGGCACTATTACCGGGGATTAAAATCTTCAAGTAGTGGTGTCAACTTCATAAATCCTTACATATAAAAAATATCGAGATCACTTATGTAATGCGATCTCAATCTTTCAAACAATACACGCGCGATTGGACGACATCTGTTCATCGTCCCCAACTGACTTAACCCATAAGCCATCCACACTAAAACCTTAAGATCTTAAGTTAGACTCAACCAAATCACTTTGGGTTTTTTCCTACTCCTTCATCTTCTCAAGAAAAACACATACGTAAACTTTATATTGTATGAAATACAGTTTATACGCATGGATAATAAAATTACTCTATGTTTAGCGTTAAAGCTCAATACCTTTGTCTGGAGGGGAGACATCAATCAGATGGTTGTAGAAGCTTTGAATGATTCTAAAGAACCTTCTGATGATCTCCTGAGCTGTGGTGAATTGTCTAGGTATCATTTTGACCAAGGACGATTTCAGGTGTTGGTTTAGAACTAGGTTAGAGACGCTGACTTTTGTGTAGAATCAACTTCTCTCACTCTGAGGATAGTGTGAGCACAATTAATTGGAGTTTGGTTCACTGTGGAGCTGTGGAGAGATATGTCCTAGTTTTAGGGCAAATTTCACTGTTAAAAATGGCTCTGTGGAGTGGCTGAGAGCAGGGGGATTGAACTTAAGAAGGTCTGGAAGCTCTGGTGAGATTTTGGCAGAGTTTCCCCAAGGTTTCAAGCACTCTCCCCTTTGGCAGTGGAGGGCTTCATTTATAGCCATGGCTGCCTGGTGGAGCTCAAGGGGTTTTGATGAGTGCAAAAGCTTGCTGAGGTGGAGAGAAGAAAGACTATAGTGGCCAATAACACTTAGCCAACTCAGAGAGGTTCAATTTTGGGTTTTGGCCACTTGGGCTCCCTTGGGTTGGCTCTTTCAGGGAAAGGTGGTGGCTGGCCAGAGTCAGGTCACTTCTGGGCTCTGGGAAGCCAGAGGGGTGGCTAATGATGGTTAACTCCTAATGACAAGGCATGATGGCCAAGATATTTGAGTTTAGGCTAAAAATGGGGTGAAATCCCCTAAATCAAGGGACCATTGGTCCATAGCTTATTTAGGGTGGGCTAGGTGGGTCTAGCCTGGTTACTAGAGTCCAAATGGTGCCTGTAGTGGCTTTGTTTTGATCAATTTGGCTTGGCTAGGTCAACTTTAGTGCATGGGTTCAATTTTGGGCAATTTGGCTTGAAGTTGGGTTTAGGTTTGGCTAGCCATAACATTGAACTCAATTTAATGATTAAGATGGTTTAGATGATTATCACAAGGAGTTTAGAAAAGATTTGGAGTGATTTTGAATTGATTTGGAGGTTCAATTTGGTAAAATTTGGACATTTGGTCAATTTTGGGGATGTTGGGTTAGACTTGGGTTTGAATTGGGCTAAAGTTTGGCTAATGCCCAATTTATGGTTCAATATGATGTGGATGATTGTCATGAAGAGTTTTAGATATTAATTAGGTGAAAATTTTGGGGTTATGGGGTTCAATTTAGTTGAATTTGGGGATATGGCTAATTTGGGGCAAAATTGGGGGTTTTGGTCCAAGTTGATTTTGAGTAAAATTGAGGCTTTACAAAGGCCAATTTAAGGTTCAATTTGGTGTGGGAAATGTTTTAAAGAGTTTATGATGCAAAATTGGGGCAATTGGATAGATTTGAGGGTTCAATTGAGTGAGATTTTGGTTTAGGGTCCAATTGGGGCGTTTTGATTTGGGTTGAAATTGAATTCAAATGTGGGTCAATTGAGCTTGGATTTGGTTCCAATAAAGTTTTTACATGATCAAATTGAGTTTAAAATTGAAATTGGGAAAGATTGGGATCAAATTAGTGGACATTGGGGGGAATTGGGGTAATTGGGTCTTTAAAGGCAAATTAGGGATTTTGGTCAAAATTGGTCAAATTGACCTCAATGGAGTGGTTCAAATTGATTTTGGAGACATTTGAAGTGATTTTGAAGGTTTTGGGACAATTTGAGTCACCAAGGGTATTTTGGTAATTTTGGCAAAGTGAGCGGTATTTTAGTAATTTTAAATTTAGTAATTTTAAAAATTTTGGGAGGGGTATTTTGGTAATTTTGAAAATTTTCGAGTTTTTTGGACAATTTGGCTGGTTTCAAATGGTTTGAGAGAATTTTTAAACAAAGTAGGATATTTTGGCTAATATTGGGTATTTTGGTTAATTTTGGGAATTTTGGGGTTTCAAGGGTAATTTGGTAATTTGGTTAGATTTCAGGGCAAAAGGCTGAGTTGGGTATTTTGATAAAATTGTGATGTCAATCACCCTACTTGAGCCATGGACCAATAGAATTCCCTACTTTGAGAATTCCCTACTTTGGGTTCTTTGGGTTCTCCATGTACTGGTCTTAGCTAAATCCTAGCCTAGGGTTAGTGGGTCTATAAGACCATCTACATGAGTCTCCCAAAGGGCTAAACGATCAAAGTAAAGCATGTTTGGGTTTAAGGTTGTGAGTGAAAGTGTGATGTGCAAGTGTATGTGTGAGACCAACCAAGTCCACACAATCAGAGGGTTAGCCCTAAGGCCAAGTAGTCCTATGAGGACTCCCCTTGAGCTACGCCATATTGACCTCTCCTACTAAGTGCTAAAGGTTAGGATCAATATGAAAAACTTCAAGTTGAGCAAAGAAGAGTTTAGAATTTCTAATGTTGAGGTTTGTTTTATAGTCCTCTAAGAGTAGTCAACAGGAAAGTCTCATTGCTAGACCCTGGCTACTAAAGAGGAATGACTAGACCTCAACCAAAAGTGAGGTCAACACTTGATTAGTGACTCTGTTTGAGGATAGTCTTGGAATTCAGTATTCTAATCATAAAAAATTAGGCAGAGAAATTAGCCAAGCACCCATCTCATCTTAGTAAGACAGTATTAGCTTCTTAAGGGTCTCACTAGAAAGAAATAAAAATGGTATAAATGTATAAAAATAATAATGTAATTTCTTCACTAATTCAAGAAGACTTCGTTGGAAGAAATGAACCTGTGAGATTAAAATTAGATTATTTAGTTTTGGTGATCAAATCCCAACCAATATTGAATTAGTAATAATAATTAAGTTTGGTGACCTAGTCCTGATCGGAAATGATGAAAACAGGAATGAATGAAGAGAATGAGTCTTCTATCTGTAGATTCAAAAGATTGGATCTATGAGATAAAAAAACATTTTCCATAATGAACGATCATCTTATCTCCTTATGTATTCCCCTAAACTAAGGTGCAACTCTTGTTGGGGAAATAAATAGCCTCCTTCTCCTTCCAATAAAAAGGAAGGGTTCTTTTAAGTTTTTGTAATCTGGACTGAGCCAAAATATTCTAAACCAGAAAAGGTTGGGGGCAGTGAAAATTCCTCCTACATCTCCAAAGGTATTTGCATGACCTGCACATAGGGAGGAGTCAAGGTTCAAACTGAAAAAAGAAACAAATTCTATCAATTTGACATTTTCTCAGATATTTTTGGGTTTTGGTGATCCGAACCTCACCTATCATGAATAAAACAGAAGAAGATTTGAGTTTTAGTAACCCAGACCATGTCGAATAGGCCATACTAGAAATAAAAGGGAGTACGATCCTTCCTTCTAGAAATTTGCAAGAATGGATCCACATGACAGAAGGAGTATTTTCAATAACACTTGATCATCTTATCTACTTTTATGTTTGATAATCACTTATTAGCCAAGTAATTTTCTTGAAGACCAGACAACCTCTAAAAGGGTGGTGAGTATACATCATATTAACACATGTAAACACAAAAAACATAAGAAAATAAAAAAGAATTTAGAAAAGATCTCTTTTTTTATTTCTTGAAATCAATTCACAAGTACATAAAATGTCACCATGGCTCTATAAAGTACAAGTAACATAAGAAAATACAATATACAAGCGTGAAACTCATTCATAACATTCCTTCAAATAACTCCATTGATTAGGGGTAATATATGGTTGCCATTTGCATCGGTCAAGATGTGGGCACCACCTTCATAGACTTTCTTGATCATAAATGTTCATTCCCATGTTGGCTTGAATTTGACATGTTTGTGCTAGGTAGAAATGATAAGGTGCCCCAGAGAAAGTATGAGCTCTCAAACAACAAAAACCTTGAGTCTCTCTAACTTGTCAAGTGCTCAAGCCTTATAAGCTTGATATTACACCAAAGTCTGCTTGACTTGCAATCTAAACTCAACCAAAATATCATGCCCTTCTAGATGAAGGCAAGCATTTTTTCCTATAGAGAGTTTGTGGAGTATAGTTAGAAATAATGAAGGTGGCTCAACTTTCAAAGGAAGGACTACTTCGAACCTAAAAGTCAATGGACATGGTGTAACATCCATGAGGGTAGAATAATTTGTGTGATACAACCACAATGCCTTTGGGAGTTGATCATGCCTTATTAGAAGGGAGTAATTTCTTGATCAAGTTTACAAGGGTTTTATTAAAGGCTTTAGCTAAATCATTTACCCTTGGGTAATAATGGTGGAAAATCACCCAATCAATGTCATGAAGATAGACAAAATGGTTAAGTTTAGTGTTTTTAATTGCCATTCCATTGTCAGAAATAATTTAATGATATACCTTAAAATGATACACTATATGATGCTAAAGTGAAGGATATCCTCAGCTTTCATATCTCTCAAGGGTATAACTTCTGCTCACTTAGAAAAGTAGTTAGTACCTTTCAATATAAACATTTGTCCTCTTAAGGAGTGAAGATAAAAAAAAACACTATAATATCAATATCTCAAGCTTTAAACAACCAAGATACCATTGTCGGATGCAAGACATTCAGAGGTTGGTGTAACATACATCAGATTGAAAATCTAGCATTGATGACGCTTTTTAGAGCACTCAAGAAAATCTTGTCATTAAATGAAAATAATAGCCAAAAATTTTTATTTTAAGCATCATTTTTTGGCCAAATTGATGCAATCCATAAATACCCTCATATACCTTACTCATGACCTTGTGGGTTTCTTAGTTTTCAATATAAATCATTCATGATAGTGAATGAAAAGGCTCTTCTTTGGATCAGAGCTACCAAAAACAATCTTCTGGGAGCCTACCTCTTATTTAATAGTTGATGAGATTCTGCCTCGAATCATGTAATTGGCTAGTAGAAGCATTGAGAAGCCAATTCTAAGGGCTTGAAGGCAACATTGAGGGGGTCAAAGAATGTTGTCGACGAGACCTTTCGATCTTAGATTAGAACTGTCATGGGATCTCCATTGGGGAAAAACAATCACTCAGCCAAATGAGCCAAATCATTCACCTTACCATTTATCGACCATTAAATCCTAATAAAGGGCACATAAAAAATGTGAGTCATTACAGATACAACCTGATTTTGATAGCTCAAAAACCTAAGTTTTAATACCATTTAGACACCTGCTACTTGGCTTATCATGAATTAAGAATCTCCATAATTCTTGATTCTCTTCTTGTTCCTCTGAATGGAAATCTCTAATATAATGATTTCTTCTTCATAATCTACCTCATTATTAGTTCAAGGCTCTACCAAGCTATAAGTGTAGTGTAGGATACCACGCTAATGAGATACAAAGATGAGGCAGATCTTTACTTTAACATGTGGGATATATCCCCAAGGGTTACTCTTTTAAGGAAGACACACCATTAAAGTACAACTCCCATTCTGGGGCATTTAACTCCACCACGTGCTCATCCAAAAAAACAACACTAAGAGGCGAGTCGGCCTGTGTAGAATGAGTTGCTAGGAAATCTACCACGACTTGATCCTTAATGACTCATAAGTACATGTATTTAATATAAAATTGAAGAATTGTCATGGCTCAATTGGCTAATCATTCCACTAAAGTGGGACGAATCATCTGATACTCTAAGCAGTTTGTCATTTAGATCAAACTGATAAGATCAGACAACAATAATGCCCCATTTTAATTGCAAATATCAATACCAAACAATGTTTTTCAATTAGTAGATAATTGAGTTTGATGGGAATAAGGCACCAACTATGATAATACAAGGCATTTTCCTTTCCCTTATCATTGGTTTAAGTTAGTAGTACTCCTACCAACCTATCCAAGGCAGTAGTGTATAGAACAAAGATCTTTCCATGTCCATGTATAGGGGCCACCTACACGAAGTGGTTCAACAGATGACATTGATATCGCCAAATGCCTTCTGACACTCACTATGTCAGTGGAAATGAACATCCTTCTTAACCATAAATCTTTCAGATAAGTTGTATATAAGCCTCCTAAGGCTAGCTTCCCTTGAAGAGAAGACATACGTGTTAAACTTTTAGGGGGTTCCATAGTCAAGTATATC
The DNA here is from genome assembly GCF_001263595.1 of Phalaenopsis equestris. Lineage (NCBI taxonomy): Eukaryota > Viridiplantae > Streptophyta > Magnoliopsida > Asparagales > Orchidaceae > Phalaenopsis > Phalaenopsis equestris. The sequence goes on from NW_018164536.1 coordinate 5,381,010, forward strand.
TCGATGCCTCTATGAGGGATGTTAAAGACGAGGAATTTTCTCAAATAAATGCCAAAGACGCACTTCAAAGTATTCAATTTTAAGCCACACTCCCTAAGGTGTTTGAAAATGACTCTAAAGTCAATTATATGATCTTCCTCTAAATAGCTTTTGTCAATCACGTCATTAATATAACACACACGACTTGTCAAGTCATAAAAAAACATACATCGTCACACATAAGTAGGTAGCCCTAGCATTTCTAAGACAAAGAGCATAACCTTATAACAAAATACGCCAACATGGCATGAAAAGAGAGATGCTCCTTGTCCTATAGACAAGTCATTCATAGATAAAAAAAATTTCGTTCATTCAAGTAATATTCTATTATATTTTTTATCAACAAATTACATAATTGAATTACCAAATAAAATGATTTCAATTTAACTTTTTGTGTTGAGTGAAGCATTGCCCTTCAAAGAAAAAAAATAATTTTTTGTCGGGTATGAAGGCATGAAAAAAAAAAGTTGCAGCCAATAGGAAATAAGCAGGTGAAGTCTGGCAATTTTGTCCACATCTTCCTCGACGTTTGGTTCATTTTGGCTTTGGTGGGTTGGAAATAAATGCTGGATCTCAGCTCTTGAGGGATTGCGTGCCGTGGTTACATGAATATGGGACAGATGGAGGCCTAATCATGCCGAGCTGTGGGGAAATTTCTAGCAATTCGTTGGCAAAGCTTTTTCTTTTTTTTTTATTTTTTTTTTAAATTAGGTGGGGACATTTTTTCATACATATTGCTAGGCTGTCAAAACTTATCGTTGTTCAGGGGAAATTTCTAGCAATTCGTTGGCAAAGCTTTTTTTTTTTTTTTTAATTTTTTTTTTAAAATTAGGTGGGGACAATTTCATACATACCGTTACGTATGCCAAAAAGGCTTGTTGTTCGGGTTCGTTGTTTGCGAACAGCTCGTCTTCGGCTGGTTAAAAAGCTCGTATTCGGCTCGTTCGTTAAATTAACGAGCCGAACACAAATGGAACAAGTTCGTTCGTGTTCGGCTCGTTTTGACTTGAAATAGTACTCATCAATTATATCTATATATATATATTTTTTGATGAGTAGTATTTTTAAAAATTTTAATTAACTACAAGGCTACAAAGATTTATAATCAATTAAAAGTACTAATTAAGAAAATATAATAAAAATTATTAAATTAGAATCAAATAATGCTTTAATATAAATAATATTTTTTAAATCTTGCCCCAACCCCTAATATATTATGACTACGTGATTAGAGTTATCAAAATGACTCTTTGTTCATGAACAGCTTATGGTCGGCTCGCTAAGCAAACGAGTCCAACACGAATATATTTTTTGAGCTCGAAATATAAACGAGTTGAACCTCGTGTTTGGCTCGTTTACACCTCTACATATCAACCAATTTCTATATATTTACATATCTTATACTTAAACTTTAGTTTTTTTCATTTAAATAACCAAAATTCTTAATATCACATCCACCAAATATAACTAGACTTTCAATAAAAGGTCTATTTTTTTGCATCACTTTATCTTCATTTATTCATATTTGCATAGTTAACAGCTTGATGAGTGTCTTTATGAGTCAATTTAAAATTAGAAAATCATATGAACTGGCTCTCTAAAATGCAAAACTCTTCAAAATTTCAAAATTTCTATCTCAAAATTCATGACCACCACACTCCAAATTGTGTTATGATATTAATTTATTATTATAATAATAACACAAACAACTCAATGTAAGAGCATTAGTAAGATAGATTATGATGAATCACAAGCCAACACAAAAGTGATAAATAACATTACAAAGTGTAGGATGTAAGAATTGTATGACTCAGCTTAAATTTAGCTTACTTTAACTTGATATTTATAGAATATAATCCACAATTAATGTAGTCATTACTTTAATATGTATACACAACAAAAATAATTTGTCAGCCCTTCACAAATGCCAAGTACACCATGCCCAATCAGAAGAAGAATAGTGAAGTTTGCAAAAGAGGTTACCTCTAAATAATTTATTTCTCCTCGTACGCATCTTGTGTGAACGGTTAAACTATCTTGTTTTAAATATCTCGAGAAACATATTCTTTTAATATTTTGAATGAAGAGAAATAATAAAATTATTGTAATGAAATTACTATATAAGAAGACAGAGATAAAATAGAAAATATAAATTTATTATGGCTTTGACTAAAAATTTTGGTCCGCTTCTGAAGAGTTTAATAGAGAATATTAAATATAGGCGAGAGAGTACAATTGGAGTATTGTTGATTTTTGAGAAGGATTCTTTGTGAGCATTTTGAAAGAAAAATAGAAGTAGAGAGAAAACTACAACAATGAAATATATTCAAGATAGTTTTATAAAGAGAATATGCAACATCTGATATGTAGAAAATGCAAAACAGTAATAATGTAAATACTCTTTCCTTCTCATTTTTAAAAATATTTGATGAAAATATTTGTTGACTATAAAAAGAGTCATCAGTGCAACTATCAACAACTTTTAATGGCTAATTGAATGTTTAAGGTCAATGGGTGTATTCTTTGATAATGATCTAATGCTTATAGTAGAACTACTCATCTCTCATGTGTATATGTGTAAGGAACCTCCAAGTTTTCATGATGATGAAATGTTTATGATAGAATTGAAAAGTATAACTCACATATGTATCATGAAGAAGGCTTAGTAAATCTAAAGAAGGTTGTGGTGAGAAGATCACAGGGCGGCATAAAAAATGACACAATAAAAGATTGGCATACATTGAAGTAAGAAGGTTCTAGTAAGTCATAAGATATGAATTAATGCATAGAAAAAATCAAAAGTAGAGAAAAAAAAGAAATAAATGAACATGTGAGGGCTTATAACACATCACCATTTTTTAAAAGTAACTTAAAATAAAGGTGTGTGCACTTTTGATAATTATTAAACCAATAATGATCCACAAAAAATGTTCATATTAATTAAGCACTGTGATACATTGGATTTTTGCTATATTGGTAATAAATACAATAAGAAATTGCGTTGAAGGCAAGGTCACGAAGAGATAAGGTCTAATAAAATAATTGGGTAAAGCAAAAAGCTTAAACTTATCACTAAAAATATTTATTGAGAGGAAAATAAAAAGAATTTTTTGAGATGTAACATACCCAAAAGGTGTTTTTAAGAGATTATTTTGAGACATTTTTTATGGCTTTTATGTGCTAGTGACTTGTGCCACGAACATCCACTTGAACTCTCTAAAAGAAGTGATGACTCTTGCAAATAAGTTGTTACACCAATGCAAAAGCTACTTCCTTCAACTTCATGAAAGAAAAAAAACATTTTAAGCATCATTTACCCTTAACAAACATACAACTGATTCAAAAGAAGCAGCATGTTCACTAAGATCTGACTTCTCTTTTGTACAATTCTAAGGACATAATCTTGAACTTTCTCTTAGGTTATGCTTCCGTAATCTCTCTTAAGCATGCATTCTTCAATGATCTTTGCCTTCTTATTCTTTTTTCTTCTTTTTCTAGCTCTTTTGTTTGAGAATTCAGAAAATTCTCTCTCCGGAATATAAGATTCATCCCTCTCTTCTTCTTCCTATTTCAGCCTCAGTCCAAAAGCTCTTTTGGGTCATGCTCTGGGTAAGTCTTATCTATGAACCACCGAGCCTGATGATTCTATATGTGTTTTAGAGTGTGCCCTAGAATGAAATCTAGAGGCTTCTTCTATTGTTTCTTTTATGGCCTTTAACATTGTTCTCTTAACTTGTTGATTTGCTACTGCATGAACTCTCTCGTACAATCTATCGTACGTCTTTAATCTTCATTACCATAAGAGACCTTTACTATAGTTTGCTTATGAAGTCCATGCTCGCCGCCCTTTTTATAATGTTGAATTCTTTTAGGGCGTAGCGTCTCATTTTGTCCGTGAGTCCATACGACCCAAGAAATATCCTATTTGAGAAGGAAGGTGTGAAAGAGGATGATGAATGTGTTACTAGAGTTTAAGTTCTTATTCTTTTTCCCTAAATCTTTGTGGGAGGAAGAAATCATTTTTCTTGATGAAGGATTTCTGGTTTAATTCACAAAAGAAGAGATTATAAAATTTATAAATTTACATTATAAAAATTACTATGCATGTCCTCGGTATCTTTATGAAATGATTGTGATTTGGTGTCAAGTGGGGCTATGAATATGAATGGACACATGCACTTTAATGTAATGATGGTTTTTTTTTATAGCTAGTTTGCCTCAAGCTAGTTCAACCACTTCTGCAGACAAGCTCAACTTGACCACTTTGGTAGGTCGCCTTGTCTTAACCACTTCAACTGGTCGTTAAGAGAGAGTAAATGTATACAAGCCTTACTTTGATTTATGATTGTATTTGGGTATGCAATAGTAAATTTAATGATATTGAAATTTAGTAATCTTAATGCAATTAAAGCTTTCTCATTGAGAAGCTCATTTTGATAGTATTTATATTAAATTTAAAAATTATTTAGACTTTGTTTGGCGCAGCTGTAGTTTTTCAGCTTCTCAGCTGCAGCTGCGCTATCCCAGGAAGCTGCTATGGGGAAGCTGATGCAGGAAAGTTGGCTGACTGTTTGAGGCAGCTATGTGAAAATAGTTGTGGGGCAGCTGTTACTGGAAAATGACTATTCTGCCTCTATTTTGTAATGTTATGCTAAACTAAACTGTGATAGCCATAAATTTAATAGTTTAAAGGCAAAATTTTACATAAAAATAGTACAGAATTACAGATACACATCTCACTTCACAGTGAGTATCAAGAGTGAAAAAAAAAGTCTAAAATTATTAAAATAACTATTAATAACATAATTATAGACCAATTCAAATAACTCAAGTCCAAAAAAAAGTCGTTATCTCGGAGCTTATATTCAGATGAATTTAGTTATTTAGAGCAATTATATACATGTCACACAATTCTAATCTATTTACATATCTAGCATGTAAGCATTAATTCATATGTACATGCATACAATTCAAATTTTCAACATCATATCAAAACTACCATGAAGGATTTCTTTATCAAGCCACAATCCAAAGAAAATTACATGGAAATCATAATGGAAAAAATATTGAGTGAATAAATCTTTATAAAAACGTAACATGGTTATTACAAATTTTCAGCTTTTCCAAGGAGGCGATACTTAACGTTGAGTACAACGATGGGTCATCTATAACAACTTCATAGAGAATAAGGAAATATGCAGTCTTGCTTGCAGCTTTTCTTGCAAATTTTAGCTCATCCCTTCATGTAAAAGAACCCAGCACATCATTATTACAAATTTTCAGCTTTTCTTGCTTGCAGTTCAAAGCAGCCATCTACCCGATGTTTTGTATCTTCATTTTCTTGAGCTTAGGAGGAAAATAGAACAACTCCTGCGGATTTGGCAAGTTATTGAGTAAGAGTTCAATTAAGCAAGGAAAGAAACAGTCATTTGGTGCTGCACCTGCTCCATCAAACCAATCCTCCAATACTTGTAATCCCTTAATATTTAGCACCTCCAATGTTGGAAACACATAAACCTTTGCATTCCAAGGGAATTTACAATCAAGCCGCTTTGCTTTTGGCATGTTACAAAGGTACTCCAGCGTAAGCAAGCAAAAGCTAATATAATTGAAACTTATATAAAGGAGAAATGGAAAGAATAAGCCATCTAATAGCACTTGGGCTAGGCAAACAGCAGTGGAATAAGAATCTGTGCCTTTCGGATTTGCACCAACAAATGTATTGAAACTTTCAAGTTTTCACCAATGATCTCATGCAAACTTTCAAGTTTTCTCAAATGAATACACCAAAACTTTCAAATTTTCACAAACAATTATATACAAATTTCAGGTTTCCACAAACTAACATACTAAGGTTTTCACCGCAATTCTTTCAGCCCACCATTCATCAGGTGTATCAGCTGTTCGCTTCACTGGATCCCAACCCAGACCCGTAGATTTCTTTTTCAATTTTTTCCAAAATTTTCAGTCATTCTTCAGTTGGTCTCACTTGTTCTTCATTTGCAACCTGTCGTACTCCCTGCCTGTATATTCCTTAAAATATCTGATAATATTTTGCCACCTTCTTTATTGAAATAGGTCGTAGACTTATTTCCCTGTTCAGTCTCTTTAATGCAAAGATCACAAAATATTATTTTCATTTCTTTTTCCCACAATGCGGGTGTAGCAAGCTCTTTAGATTTATTATCCATGTTATTACTATATCTAAACAAAGCCATAAAACACAACAGTAAAATCAATTAGAAAGTAGAAAATTGTGATACATAAATCAGCTAAAATAACCAATATGAGTCATCATCAATATAATAGAAAGACTTCACAATTCAATTTACAATAGAATTATTTAGAAAATATAAGCTCCCAAACATGCAAATGATGATATATTGGAGATAAAAAAGGAACAAAAACCATAAAATTCTTCCTCACATATAGTATTTTTAAAAGTTGAAAAAGATAATTTAAATGCTAAATTCAATAAAATTCATGTTTGAGTTTTAAGCATAAATTTATGACTCTAAGTTCATATGGACTTTCTAATTGGTTTGTACCATGTCTGCAGTTGTGTTTGCCCAAATCATGAAGGATGCTTTCTCAAGCATGATATGTATTTAAACCATAAAAGGATCATCTTCAAAGAATAAATCTTAACAGTCAAAACTGCATTACTAAGAAAATACATTTCCAGTTGCAAAGCACACAATCGCCTTGTTTATGTTTGTATGAGCAGCAAGACAAGGCTTCAACGAGTCATCCATCAATTTTGACAGAGGCCCAAATTCCTTAAATAAGATTTATAAATAATCAAATATTACATTAAAGAAATTTTCATTAATATTCTAAACAAATCAAGCTTTACAAACAGGTCATTGTAAGAGAAGTCATTGTAAGCAGAACATCTAACAGGCCATTCAGCAAATGTATATATTTCAGCTAAGCCTCTAGTCGCTCACTTTATCCCAATTATTTCATCAGAGCTCTTTTTCAGCACAAAATAACACAAAAAGCTAAATGTGTTAAACCATTCCTGTCCTTCCTCTTATCCACATAGATATATATTACACTTAAGAATTTGATAAGATTTAAGGATTAATAAACATAAAGATTGCAAAAATGGTGATAACATGAATTGAATAATATGTAAGAACTGAGATGTAAGATTAACCATAGATGAGCGTTTAGAAAAATTGAAAATTTTTATCTATTATAAATTAATATCCCTTAAGAATTATCTTGCCTGTACAAGGAGTCCCGAAATGAATACGGAAACAACGAAAACAACAGGAACGACTCCCTCAGATACACAAACCACGAAGTAGAAACAAAATATGAATAAAAAATTGGGAGGAGAGGAGACATACCGATTAGGAACAACGGCTTCGATCAGGACTCCACACCTGAGCGATGGTGGAAGATGAGTAGCGGCCTAGCAGGGGGAGGAGCTGGGGGAGGCTTCGCGACAAGCAAGGGAGCAGCGGCGTAGGGGCTTCTCACTGCGACAAGGAAGGGAGCGGCGGTTTCCCGAACGAGGTTAGGGCAGCTTTCGAGCGGACCGAGGCGAAGAATCAGGGCAAAAGGAGGTATTATCGTTCGAGAACGCTGGACCACGGGGTCGATCCCGTGGCCTGTGTTCATCCTATTTAGCGGCAAGCAGCCGCTACCAATAAAAGAAATGAACTTCACTATTTGGGGCCACGACGCTAAAAAAAACGCTGCCCCAAACGGCGCCTTAGTCTCTCAAATGCAATCGCAAAGTTTATAATTATACATTAATAATTTTATTTACGATCATTTCAACTTTAATCAAAGGAATTTTGATGTTAAGAAACTTGTTACATTTCAACTATTCATTTGCCAACAATATCATTTTGAGTTAAATGCCATAAATATTTTATTTAGAAATTATGTCAAAATTTAAGTTCGGCAGAACGAATTTCTGTGCGGTTAATATCAATAATATCTATTTAACTGACTAATCCATTTTGAATTAGACTTCCTCATTTAAATGTATGAAATGTCTCAAAATAAAATAATCAGTCATAAAAGCATCGCTGAAAGTAAAATAAAAATGATTTCCTTGCTTAAAAAGTGCGACGTGGCAGGCTGAGAGCTCGCCAATTAATGCTGACCTCCAAAGGGAAAGGCAGACAGGATACTACGTGTCCCAGGCTCAGCTAACTTTACCAGCGTGTTTATCGCCACCATGTTGGACCTCTTTCAAGTAAGTCCAAAAGCTGACTCTTGATTGAGACCATAGCGCTTAGGAGAACAAGTTTACGGTCTCTTCGTTTGGGTCATATTTAATGGTGTATTTTGAGTCCATGCGGCTTTTCGGTGACGTGTCCAACTTCCGCCCTGATTGAAGTTTGCGTGATTGATCCGTATTGCGGCTGAGGAATTATTTTGCGGTGGGAATTTTGTTTGGACCAATAAAGTTGGGAGTATGGGTGTTAACGCGGCTCGTTTATATTTCGAGCTTAAAAAGTATGTTTGTGTTCGGCTCGTTTGTTTAACAAGCCGAACACATGTTGTTCTCGAACAAAGAGTTCTTTTAACAATCCTAATCATGTAGGCATAAGACAATAAGAATTTGGGCAATATTTAAAAATTATTATTTATATTAAAACATCATTTGAATCTATTTTAATAATTTTTATTCTATTTTCTCAATCAATACTTTAATTGATTATAAATCTTTGTAATCTTATAGTCAATTAGATTTTTTAAAATACTACTTTATATATATATATATATAAACATAAACTAGATGAGTAGTATTTCAAGCCAAAACGAGCCGAACACGAACGAAGACATCTTAGTTCGTGTCCGGCTCATTAACTTATCGAACGAAATTAACGAGCCGAACACGAGCTGTTCGCGAACAACGAGCCGTTTCGACAGCCCTAGTTGGGAGGATTCGTTTGCAAATCATAGAAATTTTATATATTTATAATTTTTTAACTTATGACATTTTAATATTACAAATATATCATAAATTATGCATAGATCTATTTTACTTTAAAATAATAATCATATTTCAAGTCAAAATTAAAATTTATTAACATTTAAATTTTAAACAACTAAAGAACTTACAATTGTAAATTAAATAATGATATTTTAATTGTATATATATTTATAATATGTGTGCGTGTGTGTGTGTGTGATTTTATATATGTGGATCTATGTATTATAAATATCAATTTTTAGTTATTTGGGTGAAAATGAACATGGTCAACTAAGGGAATGTATTAAAAATTTTGATTAATATAAGTGGAATTAATTTTAAATTCAAATAAATTTTAAATCGAAGCTGATATGATGGGCAATTAAAAAAGTGGATGATGATGTTATAGACATATGACGGCATATTAAATATTGAATCTTTTAACTTGAGATTTATTCCACAATATTAGATTGGTTGAGTTATAGGGCTGGACAGTGATGTTTAGTGACTGATAGACGACCTATGCAGATCAATAGAAAAAAATTGTGGGACAACAATCAAAAAATGATGTTCAAAAGATGACAATCATGTGATAGTATTTGGAAAATAATTGTTAGGCGATATCAATGACTATGGATGTCAATCAGTATTGAGCAAAATTCTCGAGTCATTCAAACATTTAAACTCTCTGCAATTCAAATATGTTCTTCAATGTATAACTTGAAGTGATATTTTGATTTATTTGATCATAAAATTATTTATTCAGTATATTAAAATGTCTTAATTGTCTTAAAATTGAATGGTCTTGAGCTCATTAGATGTATCCCATTAAGATACTCAATTTGTTAACAAGCATATAAGATTTTAAATTACTTAACCTTTTGATTAATATCTCAAAATCTTTAGCAGCAGGATAAAGCACTTGATTTGAACTTTTTTTGTAATTTGAACTGGATTTATTTTTGTGTCATTAAATTATCTAATTGTGACACTCAATTTGATCATAATTTATCTAGTCAAACGAACTTTTAAATGATGTATATTTTGCCTATTATTTCGAGATCCATGGTTGTGTCATCCGATAATATTTATTTATTTTTTTGAAAAAAAAAAATTTGGAGAAAAATTACAAGGCAAGATCTCTCCCTAAAAGTCGACATGAATCTTCCTCCGATGGTATCAACTAAGTAAAATATTGTCAAGTGTATCTTGCTCTTCTTTGAATTTATCATATCAATTAAAGCAAATGTCATTAATTCTTTTTGAAAAATCTTCAAACGTTAATGAGATTAGTTATAAAGTTTTTATTGGGCGTGCATTTTCTGTCCGGACACCTGACGTATCTCTACGTGCGGTGCATGTTATTCCTGAGTTATTTCTGGGTTATTTTCAATAATCCACAAATAACTCAGAAATAACTCAAAAATAAAGACTGCAGGTTATTTCGGGATTATTAAACATAACCCAGAAATAACCTGAAAATAACTCAAGAATACTCTGCGCCGCACGTAGAGCTACGTCAGGAGTCCGCACAGAAAAATTTTTGCTTTATTGGACTCCAAAAACATTAAAATTGAATTTATAATTAAAAAAAAAATCATGAGCACCCAAAAATTGTATAAACAAAATGAATGTTTTTGCCTTTGCTTTTCAAATGCAGGAAAAAATATTGCGTATGGAGTCTGGACGGAAGTTGCGTCCAGACAACGGAAGAAGGGGAGGAGAAAAAGAAAACCCGGTGTATCACGTCCGTTGTCCGAACACAGCTTGTGTCTGGACTCTCGACGCATTATTTTCTCCAAATGCAGAGGTCGTATTAATGCACTTATTCAATTTTTTAAAAAAAAAAAAAGTTATTATGTTTCAATTTTATTTGAACATTTTTACTCTATATATAATTCTCTATCAATATTAAACATTTAATAAATAAATTTCAATATACGTCATTGCAAGTAATTTCTTAAAGATATTTATTTCCTTTGTTTTTTTTTTTTTTTTTTACAACTAAGGAATGATTATTGACTTTTATGGCTTCCTAACATTCGTATGAGCGCCGCATATTCTGAATTATCATAGGCTTACTTTTTAATATACTTTTTTTAATTTTAATTGCTAAAAATTGGTTTAAAAAAAAAAAACTAAATACTACTCCGATATTTCTTATTTTGAGTACAAGAGCTCACATGTCTACGTGTCACGTTTTAATTGGACACTGTACGCAGATTTATGTGCGGTGTTCGCATAGAATAAGCACCTCTGCAAACCCAAAAGACGTCTTTTTTTTTCCGATGTACCATCTATCCTTCAAATTTAATCAAAATTAAAACATACACATTAAATTAATTTTTTTTTAAATTTGACTGAATTTTAACCTGCTAAAATTTAAGGAACTTTTTTAATATACTTTTTTAATTTTAATTGCTAATTGCCTGAAAAATTTAACCAGAAACCAAAAATTGGTTTAAAAAAAAAAACTAAATACTACTCCGATATTTCTTATTTTGAGTACAAGAGCTCACATGTCTACGTGTCACGTTTTAATTGGACACTGTACGCAGATTTATGTGCGGTGTTCGCATAGAATAAGCACCTCTGCAAACCCAAAAGACGTCTTTTTTTTTCCGATGTACCATCTATCCTTCAAATTTAATCAAAATTAAAACATACACATTAAATTAATTTTTTTTTAAATTTGACTGAATTTTAACCTGCTAAAATTTAAGGAACTTTTTTAATATACTTTTTTAATTTTAATTGCTAATTGCCTGAAAAATTTAACCAGAAGCCAAAAATTGGTTTAAAAAAAAAAAACTAAATACTACTCCGATATTTCTTATTTTGAGTACAAGAGCTCACATGTCTACGTGTCACGTTTTAATTGGACACTGTACGCAGATTTATGTGCGGTGTTCGCATAGAATAAGCACCTCTGCAAACCCAAAAGACGTCTTTTTTTTTCCGATGTACCATCTATCCTTCAAATTTAATCAAAATTAAAACATACACATTAAATTAATTTTTTTTTAAATTTGACTGAATTTTAACCTGCTAAAATTTAAGGAACTTTTTTAATATACTTTTTTAATTTTAATTGCTAATTGCCTGAAAAATTTAACCAGAAACCAAAAATTGGTTTAAAAAAAAAAACTAAATACTACTCCGATATTTCTTATTTTGAGTGGAAGACTAATTTTTTGAATGGTGGAGCCGACATCTCTACGCGTGTCACGTTTTAATTGGACACTGTACGAAGATTTATGTGCGGTGTTCGCACAGAATAAGCGCCTCTGCAAACCCAAAAAACGTCTTTTTTTTTTTCCCAATACTACTCCGATATTTCTTATTTTGAGTACAAGACTAATTTTTTAAACGGTGGAGCTCACATCTCTACATGTCACGTTTTAATTGGACACTGCACGTAAATTTATGTGCGGTGTTCACACAGAATAAGCGCCTCTGCAAACCCAAAAGACGTCTTTTTTTTTTCGTTGTACCATCTATCCTTCAAATTTAATCAAAATTAAACCATACACATTAAATTAAATTTTATTTAAATTTGAGTGAATTTTAACCTGCTAAATTTAGACCAATCAGATAAATAAATCTGTCGACTAAGCCATTTAAATAAAAAAATAAATTTAGTATAGAGCCAAGAGAAGATGCGCACAATGCAGTTCCAGTCAAAGCTATTGATGTTGGTCAGTGCTTGTTTGCCTTTTTTGCTTCGTTTCTTTTACAAAGTCTGAATTAGAAACTTGTTAACATTTTGTGCAAATTTGTGCCAATTTTCTCAAAGTAAAGCATTTCTGTTTGTCTCGGAAGGTTGGCATCCAACAAGTCCTTTGACTTTTTCAGTTTCATGCTCAAATCTGAAAGCAATAGTTGCTGTGTCATCAATAATAATTTGTAATCAAGCACAACTCAGGAAGCATTTTGAGTAAGGAACATTCCAAAATCAAATTCAAAATAATCGGGGTCGCATTTTCAATAAGTTTACAGTCAAACTAAGCATTCGATAAAACAGACCTAATAATGCCGAAGGTGATCTAATTTAAGTCCAAACTGAGCTCAAATTAAACACTTGAAGTGTAGCTGAAGATTTTGGCACGTCAATCGAAAGACCAAACGAACTCAAATTTGGCATGTTATGGTCAAATTGAGCGTCACGATCAGAGAAATATTACGAGTCTAAGATTATTCAATTATGAGATTGTTAAGAAACTTAAATATTGAAATGAAAACTACTTGTGATTAAGAGAATTAATATGGACCATCAAAGTGGAGTTTTGAGATTCTAGCAATATTTATCGAAACACCGCTCTCAATAACAATACATAGAAATCTCATTTTTCACTTGAAGAGGGGAGGAAAAGAAAAAAGTTAGTTGATTACTAAAACTTGGCTTTTGAAATCTCCACAGTTGTAGTCGGTCACTCAAGGCCGCAGTCCAAGACCAAAGTTCATCACTAACCGTGCAAGGTCTTCTTCAACCATCATATGTCATCGTCAATGACCAAAGAATATCGCGATCCACCAGAGATCATCATCGACTATCAACTATTATCCACCATCAGTAGCAATTGATGCAACCAATTAATATTATTATAGTCATGCATTACATTTGTTGTAGTCCAACTACGACTTATGCAGACAACTACGACTTATGTAGACAACTACGGTTTTTACACACGCAAACTATGGTTTTCATAGCCAACTACAGTTGTTATAGGTACCAATTGTTGCTTCTATAGCCAACTACTGCTTCTATAGCCTCCAACTACGATTAGGCAATTATAACTATTATGACCACCAATTATGGCTTTTACAGCCAACAATTGTTGTTATAGTCACAAACTGTGGCTTCTGCACTCAACTACGATTGTTATAGCCACAAATTAGGATTTATGTAGCCAACTACGGTAGTTAAAACCCCAAATAAGGCTTTTGTTACCAACTATAGTTTTATACCCTCCAACTACAACTTCGATAGCAAATACAATTGTTATTGCCTCTAAATTTTATTTTCATAGCAAACTACGACTACAGCAGGTATAAGTAATGTAGTTCCGACAACCTGTTTACAATTATATTTGTCGGGTTATGATTTTAACATAACATTGTAATCATATCTTCCCCAATTTAGAAGAAAAGTAGATCTATATACTCCTAATTTTATAGTAAGTTATTTAAGTGTGACAAGCCCTTTGATTTGTCCCTTTTAAGGATTTTTTTCATTTAAAAAATATTATTGCCTATGAGTTTTAAAAAAGGTGAATAAAATTGCAAAATTGCTTTCCATGTTAATCATCTCTAGATAAATTAGAGAGAAAGGATAACCAAAATGAGTTTTAATTTATTTATTTATTTTTTTATTGCAAGTTAGTTGAAGGTAATTTCCAACCGTATGACATAAAATTTTAGATAATGCTTAGCTTAAAATTTAATTCCATGTCAAGCATATAATTTTTTAATAAACTAATGGTATATTTGATTAATCATAAACAAAATAATGCCAATTTAATTATTGATGTCTAATTATAAATTTTTATATATTATAACTTGAATGCTAATTTCATGGTAATTTTTAAGGAAGGAATATTCAAACTTTAATTAAAAATCATCTGAACCTATAATTTCAATAAACTTACAATCAAACTGGCCGATTCAATAAGATGAACACAAGGATATCAAAATTGGTCAAATCTAAGTGAAATCAAGCCAAAATCAGACAGTTAAATAGCTTTTGAAAGCTTCTAGTGCATAATTAGAAGGTCAAACGAATTCAAAATCGGATAATATTATAGGTCGAATTCAGCGTCTCGACGAGACGAATCCAACAAGCTCATGATCGCTCTATTCCGGCATCATTAAGACATTCATATGTTCACAAAATTGCGTCTAATTGAGGGAATCACTCTAGGCCGGTCAATGGAGTGGTCTGGATTCATTATTAATTTGCAGAGAGGCCTCCCTAAGACTCTAAAAATAGAATCCTATTTTCCACTGGAGAGGCGGAGAGCTTGAGCCAGAAAATAACTTAAGATTGGAGGAGGAGCTTATGTCCAGTATGGCTTATGGAACACAAAACCGACAAATACCTCCCACTTTTAAAGACACTGACCACTGTCGACCAACACCTGTCCGCCACTGTTATCCACTATCAGCTGCCCCTGACTCAATGGAATAAAACCCATACTAGAATCACAACGTGCACTTTGGAATCCCAATATACATTGTAGAGTAACGAGACATCCTGCAGAATAACGCAACCCAAAAACGGTGCAACAATGCCTTTCAAAAACGGTGTAACAGCGCACCCTGAAGACAGTGAATTAATCTAGACTCCTAAAGCTCTCTCCTTGCAGCCTACTACTACGGCCCACTTAACCAACTACAGCCTACGTGGTTCACGGCTCATTCAACTCCCGACTCCGACTACGGACGTCATCACAGCTCACCACTATAGCATTCGTGAACAACAATGGCCTACGTAGTCCACATCTTATGAAGCTCCTGACTTTAGTCTCTGTGACCTACAAAATTCATCACAACTTACCACTATGACCTGCATGACCAACTAAGATCAACGTGGTCCACAACTTGTGTACCTCCTAACTCTAGTCTTTGTGGCCTACAAACATCATCGCATCTCATCACTAAGACCTACATGACCAACTATGACCTGCATGGTCTACAGCTCGTGCAACTTCTGACCTTGGCCCCTGCGATCTATGAATATTTATCATAACTCACCAATACGGTCTACATGAACAACTAAGGCCTATGTGGTCCACTGTTTACTAAAGTAGCTGAAACCAAGATAAATTACTTTTATTGCCTGGTGGCTATCAAAAACGATCTCATGATGTCTAGCCCCAATTAGGCAAAAAGTTAATTGCTCAGAAGGGATGTGAGTTCTACTAGCGACACATGCGTGAAGTTGGAGTGCAACCACAACTTTTTCTTTTTTGCGTGATGTTTAGTGCATCTTGCTTGATCACAGATCGGTAAAACTTTTGCCTCACTATCTTTAAGGTGAGAGCACTATCTCTGAGATGCTCCCCATATATCTTAGAACAAACCTTGTGTAGAGCATAGTCAGCTTTGCATGGTGAAAGACAGTTAAGGTACGAACCAACAAATAAATTCTTATATATTTTGTCCCCAATGATGATGATGCATCAGAGGCAAACTGACATGGTAACAGCATCAGGCAATGAGGCAAACTGACATGGTAGCAGCATCAGGCAATGTTCCATCTCAAACGAAGAAAATGATGAGATCCATCCAAGAAGGATCTTTCTGGTCGATGTTAGTCAGTGGCTATAGGAGCTTAAAGTGTTTTTCGAATCTTGGATGCATAAATGACACTGAAATTCAACTCATGATCATCCTCCAAGCGCAAAGTCCAGCTCCATTTTCATGAAAGAGGTAAGCATCTATTTATAACGTTTGGGAGAGACTTCACAATTAATAAAGAAAGGTCCAAACAATTCCATTGGATGACCGAGAGAGATTTTTCTTGATTAGACGTCATATTCTGGACATTTGAGTGTCTTAATAATGTCGTGATTGAGTGATATTAGCCTCTTAGACTCGTCTCGTTGAGACACTCAATTTGACTATAAGCTTGTTAGATTTGAAATTCGTTTAACTTTTCAATTGGTCACCATAATCTTTTAAAATTGTTAAATGACATGATTATATTAGCGTCATTATGCCCTTCTAATCAAACCGATCAATTTGAAATTAAGTTTGCTAAAATCAAAACTTCTGAAAGATTTTTACCTGAAGCTTAAATAATTATTGCACAAAAAGTTATTTAAGAATTTGTGTCATGTCTCAAAATTCATGTCAAATGATGAAAACTTATCATTAATAACGTATCAATTTTAATAAAAAAATATTAATTAAAATATTCTAAGATATTTTTTCACTTCTCAGCAATAATGCAATATAATATTTTTTTTTCCAGAATATTTTCCGTTAACACAATAGATTTCCTCAAATGAGTTCCGGCATTTACATGCATACCACCCAAATCCCACATATTTGCATATCAAACACCTAAACTTTACTTTTCAATATTTATAATACATAAAATATTTATATCCCACTACTTCCTAACTTCTAAAAATATGAAATACACCTTTTCCAAACAAATAAGCTTTTTATTACATTTCTAAATTGTTTAAGAAAATCCAAGAAAGACGAAGAAAGATCACTTACCGGCGGTGACTTTACTTAGCACTCCGCCCTTAAAAGCAAACGAAGGAAAACTAACGCAAACGCACTAAAAGAAAAAGAGAGAGGAGCAGAACATGAACAGTGCAGCTAGTTCATCGGATGCTAGTGGGGGAAACCTCTCCTCTATCTTGTCTTCAGGGAATAGGGACTTCCTCATCTCTCCCTCTGGAGACAAGGTTCAGTTCTTCCCGAAACCCTAGCCTAGCCCTTCTTCCTCCCCCGTAGCACAACAATCGCTTTGATTTCGGCTTTATATTTTCCCCTCGAAGTTCTCTGCCACGCATTTCCCCCCTTTTTTAATGCATTTAATCCAATTCTGAATCATGTTGCTGTTTGAATGCTTGGTTCTTTTGATTGTTCAAATGATCCATCTGATTTCCGATTTTTATCTTTTAAGATGGCTTATTCTTTGATTCATGATTTAGGATTTTGTTTCTTATTTTAGAGAAGAACAGCTTTGATCTATCTATTGATGTTTTTAGGGGCAATTGCATACATTACAATCAAATTTTAATCTATTTTTGAAACTTTCACCCAAATATTTGAAATTCAGCACAAAACCCAAGTCTTGATGTACATACGAAAAGATAATTTTTGTGCATCCAGCACCAAAATTTTAATATTTGCTTCTATAACACTTAAATCATCAACAAAACGTCAAAAACACTAGTGTTCATTATTCTAATGTGAAACACGCCTTGTTATTTGTATGTTTTAATGTGGCTGTAACAGTAAATTGTTACCTAACTTGTAAATATATAAGAATTATGTGGTGTGTGTGTGTGAATCCCCCTTAAAAGAATGAAATGGGTGTAATTTTTATAAATATGTAACTTTTATGTGTTAAGTATGTAATTCTGTCTTTGTCATATGAATCAATAGGTCTCCGTTGAAGAGTTGGAAGGAAAAACCATCGGCTTATACTTCGGCGCAAACTGGTACGCAAAATGCGAAAAATTCAATCTTTTGTTGGCCGAAGTTTACCTGAAGCTGAAGGAACAGGGAGCTGGATTCGAAGTTGTATTCGTGTCATGCGACGAGGATCAGAGCTCCTTCGAGCAATTCCATGGCACCATGCCATGGGTCGCCATTCCATTTGCTGATCTACAATCCAAGAAATTTTTGAACCAGAGATATGGCATCGAGGGCATACCTTCCTTGGTTATTCTCAGTCCCACCGGCCAGCTTCTGCAAACCGAAGGAGTCGAGCTCATCCATCACTACGGATCACGAGCTTTCCCTTTTACTCCGACACGTATCAGCGAGTTGGTGGCGGAAGAGAAAGCCGATCATGACTCTCAAACCTTGGAGAAGCTCCTCGCAACCACCGGTAGAGATTTCGTGATCGATCATGGTAAAGAGGTAAGCATGAACGAAACCCTTGAAGTTGTGCTTTGCTTTAATAGCATTCAGCAGCAACTCGCTCGCCCTAATGAAAAAGGAGTTGCAGGTACCGATCTCAAATTTCGTAGGGAAAACCATTGGATTGTTGTTCTCGGCTCAATCTTACCCACCATGCGCCAAGTTTACTTCGAGATTGGCATCAATTTATAAAAACCTTAAAGAAAAACATGATCGATTCGAAATCGTCTTTGTTTCAGTCGACAAAGATGAATCGAGCTATTCTCAATGCTTCAGCGAGATGCCATGGATCGCATTGCCATACAACATGGAATCGACGAAACTGCTTTCTCGATATTTCAACATTCAGGGAATTCCGGCTCTGGTTATAATTGGCCCCGACGGGAAGACATTAACGAAAGAAGGGAGGAATCTGATAAACTTGTACATGGAGATGGCGTATCCCTTCACGGAAGAACGGCTGAAGCTGCTTCGAGAGAAGATGGACGAAGAGGCGAAGAGCTACCCGAGGTCTTTAAGCCATGAGGGTCATCGGCACGCCCTTAATCTTGTTTCAGAGAACTCAGGAGGGGGGCCATACATTTGCTGCGAGTGTGAGGAGCAGGGATTCGGCTGGGCTTACCAATGCCTTCGGTGTGGATATGAGATTCATCGAAAATGTGTGCGGGAGGTTGAAGAAAATGGATCGTTAGGGTAAAGCGGGAGAGGAGTGTATGATTACTGAGATGTAAAGATTTTAGTTTTATGAATAACTGAGTACAGATGTAATGAGTTTTTCTTCTAGGGTTTTGCAGAAAATATGAATGTATGAAATGTGAAGAGTGTTGGTGTTGGATTTATGATGGCAATGTGGTTTCTGTGTTGATATTTAGAAGATAATGTTATGGTCTTGATTTGAGAATTGAGAATCCTCTTCAAAGAAGTGAAGCGATCATGGAGTTGGGGTATTTGTAAATCTTGTTTTGTTTCAGGTGATCAATGTTGTGCGCTGTCCTCTGCACCTTATTATTCTGAAAGTGTATAAATATTATATCAAAACTTTGGATGCATTCAGAGTCCAATGATGTTAGGTCTATTATTATTCTGAAAGTGTATAAATATTATATCAAAACTTATGAATGCATTCAGAATCCAATGATGTGAGGTCTACTGTTTTTAGTATTGGTCAATGATAGTATATTGCTATGAAGCTCACTTGACACTTGACATTCTACCATTAATATCCTAACGCAAATTACGGTAAAAGTCCTCGTGTAAGTGTTCATTCACATGATGTTGTGGGGATTGAGAGTTCAGGCTAATTTTGTTTTTAGCACTGATCAATGACAGTGTATTACTATGAGACTCACTTGACACTTGACATCTGCTATGAAGCTCACTTGACACTTGACATTCTACCATTAATATCCTAACGCAAATTACGGTAAAAGTCCTCGTGTAAGTGTTCATTCACATGATGTTGTGGGGATTGAGAGTTCAGGTTAATTTTTAATAATTTTTTTAGTGAGGTCATAAACTAGATAGAGCCATTCCTATTTTAACCTCCAAAAAATGCAAGGCACGTCTTCACACATACACTAATGTCTAAAAATCGCTCCTCATACCTTATGTATGTGATATGTATGTATGCATGTACATATTACTTATGCGTGAAAAAACTATATTTCATATTAACAATAAAAATACTAATACTTTTCATTTGTGAAAATTTAAGGTGATAATAAATAAAAAAGAAAATTTTATGTTTTGGATACATATGTTTACAAGGAATGGCTGATATACATGTAAATGCCCCTAAAACAAATTTATACTTTAAATAGCAATCAAATATTCCATATTTTATTACATTTCATTTTCTAAAACATAATTTTTATAATTGAGCTATATATCAATACAGGTTTCATACCCATCCCATACTCCTACTGAACTCCAACAAAAAAATTAAATTTTTAGCACTCTCCATGCACATGTACTCTACCCCTGGCACTACACTAACTAATAAGGCACCACATCAGCCCTCAAAAGAAAAATTAAAATTTTAATATATGCAAAAGATGAAAATAAAATATAAATAATTATTTAATAAAGCGAAAAATAAATAATTGCAAAAATGAGTTGCCCCAATTACCTAAATTAAAAGCCTTTCTTACAAAAGAGTAAAAATCACAAATTTTTACATCTTATATCAGCTACAATATGACGAATATGAGGCCCATAAGATTTCACTCGCTCCACATGTTGAACTGAAACATCCCAAAGCAATCCTGACGATGAAATTATGTAGAAATCAACAATAACAGTACAGACTCTTGAGTACTGCTACATATCTAACACCCTAAATTTCATTTTAGATTTATAACACTCAAATCATTAATATCACATTTAAAAAAAATCATTATTACTAACTTTTTTAAAAATAAAATACATATTTTCATGCATAAGCAAAGTGTTAAAATATAAAAATCAAAGTTTAGAGTTAGACATCTAAACATCCGTGCAATAAAATAAAATCTAATTGGATCAATTAAGCAAAGTTAGAGAAAGTCGTCTTAGATGTTTAGGTGGATGAGTGGCTTTACACTTAGAGACAAAATGTGAAATGAATATATCTGTGATAGGGTTGGTGTAGCTCCTGTGACGGACAAAACTAGAGAAAGTCGTCTTAGATGGTTTGGTCACATTAAACGTCGATCATTTGATGATCTGATTAGAAGAGTAGATGTTTTAGATTCGACTTGTGTTAAAAAAGGCAGAGGTAGACCTAGGATGACTTGGGCTTATTGTATAAAAAATGATCTTAATTTACTAGAACTAAATGAAAATACGACACAAAATAGGACGCAATGGAGAAAAAGGATTCATGTAGCCAACCTCACAGTAGTGGAATTAAGGCTTTGTTGTTGTTGTTGTTGTTGTTGGATCAATTAAGCAAAGTGAAATCAAATTTATTTTTTTAAACATTATTATTTATTCCAACTTATTTATAATCAGCTTTAACAACAATAACAAAGAAAAAAAAAAATCAAATAATAGGATCAGAATGATACCTTCAGATACTGCAATGCGACCTATTGATTCAACAACGTAATCCATCCAAGATTTCTCCTCAGAGTCCTTGACATTGCCATGGATGTGCAGTAAACCACCTTGAGCTCTACAAAACAGTGCAATAATTTGGAGTTATTATTTATTTACTAGTTTTCAATACTGATTTTATTTTATTTTATTTATTTATTTAACGAAGGTAGAAATTACCTTAGCGCCTTCACAGCAGTCCTCCAGCTACACTCACTTGAAGGAAGAAGGCCAAGGCATACTCGGTCAGCAACACCCTAAAAATTACAGGATTTGCATGAGCATTCATATATGTGATATTGCAGACTGTACAGGGATTCCCAAAAGCTACAGATAAGATAAAATAAAAAAGCCAAGTGAAATGATTTTGCAAATTTGAACGCGTTCTCCATCATTTAATCAATGGAAATACAATAAAGATCAATAATATCATGAGAAATATGATGAAATAAATCAAACCATACAAAATCAATGGAAGTGGAAAATTGCCTGTGCATTTCATGTAGACAACATTTTCTGCAAATTATGTACATTTAGATGTACAAGAATTAAAATACAATAATAACGCAATCATTAATTAAACCCCAAAAAATTAACGAGAGATTTTAGCGATGCAAAATGAATTATTATGTATTAAATTTAAAAAATAAAAAAACAATAGCAAGCCAATAGCAAATGTATCAACAGCAAGGAAATAAATGCAAAAAGCATGATGGGCGCAACAGGGTAATATACTAATATGGATAATAATGATAAACCTTACACAAGCCTCAAGGTGTTTGATGGAACAAGTAGTTTATCTTTAATAGACATGCTTTTAACTAGAATTAGCAGGAACAGTAAGAAAATACACATCAGGTCACACATTCCAAACATCAGCATATATGTGCGTGTGTGAGCGTGGATATGTAAATAGATAGATAGATAGATAGATAGATAGATGATAGGCCATACTTCAGGTGCTGTCACATCAGCATATATGTGCGTGTGTGAGCGTGGATATATAAATAGATAGATAGATAGATAAATGATAGGCCATACTTCAGGTGCTGTCACACGATTATCTCCCTCAAGTATAATGCACCTATCTGCCACAGAATTTGCATGAATGTTGTGCCGAAGAGCCTTAATAGCATGCAGATTCCACTCACATGCATATACAAGTTTAGCTCTCGCCCTGCTCAAAAAATGATCATTGCATGAACACAAAAAAATGGTCACTATCTGCCAGATATTAGATTGGAAAATATATTAGATTGAAAAGAATGAACCAAGGCATACTTGACAAGAAATGGTAGCACAAAATATCCAATCCCAGCAAATAAATCCACAATAACCTCATTACTACAATCCTGGCAGGCCATGCGAAGCTTCTCAGAAAGGTTGCCCGAGGAAAACATGCACTTCGTGGCATCAAAGGAATAAAGGATTCCGTTTTCTTGATGAGTAACCCACCCACTGTCACCCACAAGGATTTCCAAAGTGCTGTCTCGTGTTTCAGTAGGTAAGATACGCCCCTGAAACGCAGATCCAATCACAAATTGAATAAAAGGAAAATCCATTGAAAAAATATACAAATTAGCTTCAGAAATATCGTTACAAGCTTTAAAAAATTGCCAACTAGCTATAATATATTAGTCATTATCCAGATATCGATAAAAGCGCTACCCATAAAATTTGCCATCATAAAGGACTATACATATTTTTAAGTATTCCATGGGAGCAAGTCACCTAGGTTTACTACCCCTTCTCAATCACAATAGAGACTTTTGATTAAAGGGTTGTTTGGTTGGGAGAATTTGTAGTGATTTGTAATTCTTTTAAGGAGATTTTAAAAAATTAAGTGTTTGGCCTAAAAAATTATAAATATAATATAAAGTATGAATGATTTTGAAGTACACACCATAGTTCATTTTGGTTGAATTTAGAATTCGGCCGATCTAGCCAAATTTAAAATTTACATTGTTTATTAATATAAAATATTATCCTACATGTCGCCACTCGCCGCCCGCCGG
>NW_018164536.1:5404719-5469500 GCF_001263595.1 Phalaenopsis equestris
CGCCTGCCGCCCGCCGCCACTGTCGATCGCCGGCGTCAATTGCAGGTTGCCATTGTCGGATGTCGTCCATCACCAACAAATAAAACCTTATATAATTTGAAATACATTATTTTTAATCTACTTCAAATCAAACAAAAAAAAAGTCTTATATTTATTTTACAGTGAACCAAACAACTCTAAAGGATTTCAAATAAAATACATTACTCATGTATTACGTTCATTTTACGCTGCATTGTTTTTTTAGCAAACGAAAGCTCTACAAGTCTTCACTATAATGGCTTCTTTTTCTAAACTAATTTACGACAAGTTTGATCGAGAAGAGTGACAAAAGAGTGCCCTGCTATAGTCCCGTGTACCACGTTCCCGAATAGTAATTCCGCAAACAGCGAAATCTAAGCTCTAGCAATTATAGGTTTAGACGGGAAGAGGAGAGAGCGGACTTCAAAATTTTAGCATATCTTTTATTCTTTTTTAATTTTTTTCCCTTAATGCTATTTCTAATTGGATTTTTCGGTGAGGGAACTATTTATATATTATATTGTTGGTTTAAGGGATTTTTGCCTTGCTTAAAGTGTTATCGAGATTATAATCTCAGGCTTCTACCTAACGAAATGCTGTAAACTTTTTATATTTGTAAGTGATGTGTCTGTCACCTGTTCAAGTCTAGGTGAACCTCCTAGACATCCACAACATGATGTTTTGTCATCCATCACACTGTTTTCAACAGGGACAGCCGCCGAACAACCCAAATCTGCTGCCCACCAACAGATTTTAACCCATATACCATTTCAAATGCCATAGACCGCCCCTATTCCCATCCTCTTACATTCCACAACCACTACCCCACTAAATCCACTTCTTAAACATCTTATAAGAGCCCTAGAACGGTATCATTTGGTATAAGAGCCCGACAAGCCCTAGATCTTTACGATTTTGTCTTTCTTGCCCTGAACAAAAATTCCAAATAACCTAACCTAAGAGTCCTACCAATAATTTTTTTTCCCAAATCATTCCTACCACAATTCCTAGCCCCAAACCTAAAATGTTCAAAATCCAACTTTCCTACCTCCAAAAAAATTTCATCAAAACACTTACACCAAAACTCAAACCCCAAAACAATCTTGATTTGCAATCCCACATCAACAAGAAACCTGACCGGGAGGAAAGAAGGTCATGTTGTTTAGGAGAAATCCTCAACAAGGTGTCAAGGAACATATTATGGAGGATAGGCAGCGGGAAATCTTCCGGCTGTAGCACAAATAGCTTGCCATTGTTGAGAGGAGAAACTTAGGCAAGGTTATCCATAGCCACAATGGTGACTAGTCGGATCGATAGGAGGAAGTGAATCCCATCCACCAGGCAATTTTCCAGTCATGAAGAGCTACTACTTCAAAGATTCAGCGTGGACTATCAGAGGAGAAGCCATAAACTTGGAACAAAAGGTGAATTTACAGAAGTTCGACAATCGCATGGACCCAACTGAGTTTATTGAGTGTATTCAAACAGTGAAGTGAATTTTATAGTACAAGGATGTTCCTTAGAATAACAGAGTTAAATTTGGCAGTCATTAAGCTCAAGATAATTTCTTCATTGTGGTGGGAGAACCTGAAACGTATTAGGCAGCAAGAAGGAAAGAGTAAAATCACCAAGTTGTCGAAGATGAAAAGAGAGATACAACAGAAATACCTTTATCTACATTACCGTCGGGACATGTTCATAAAACTTACAACTTGCGTTAGAGAGACACTTCTCTAAAGTACACAACTGATTTTGATCAACTCATTATGAAAGGTGAGTTGGTGGAACCAGAAGAACATACAGTGGCAAGATATCTTGAAGAGCTGAGGTCATCTATCAATAATATAATTCAGCTGCAACAGTATTGGTCCCTACTCGATATACAAACCCTTTCATTGAAGATGGAGAAACAACAACGTCATCAAATGACCACCACAACTTACAGTCAGAGTTCAATCACAGAATCACACAATAAAAGCACGCCAAGTGGGGCATTCCAGCCAACCCCACCAGAAGATTAGAGAAAGGGTAGAGAGTCCACCAACACTCCCAAATCCATCCCAACCATAAAGTGTTTCAAGTGCTATGTTTGTGTCTAATGGCACACACAATCTTTCACTATGCAAAGTGCAGTGGAGAAGAATGATGTGCAGAACCAAGGAAAGTGATTTGAGGAGTATCGGCTCATAGCTGATGAGAGAGATACTAATGATTCAAGTTGAGACCACAAGAGATAACTCTAACAGAATTAACAATAGTTGTCATAAAAGATAGTGAGTTTGAGAAGGCAATATCAGAAATAAGGTAGCCCTTGTTGAGGGAGTTGTCGAATGTCCTGACTGACAATTATCTCCCGGATGGGTGCCACTGGGAGTTGTCCAACATGCCATAGATTTCATTATAGAGTTGGTTCATTCAGACAATTATTTATCAGATATGCTCAACAGAGTATGAGAAGTGGGAGAAGTGAGTTAGATATTTAATGTCTTGAAACTTTGCCATTGAGAATGCCCGTCTACATGCAATTTCAAGTCTCGTTGTGCCAAAAAATGATGGATATTTATTCAATCAGGACAGACTTTGGAAGGGTGTATGTATTTAAGAGTTACTTAAAATAGATGTGAGCATAAATTTTGCAGTGGGACTGCTCAGACACCACAAGGCGATAATTTTGTTATGATGTGAATCAATTAATTCCAAAAGCATATAGAAATGAAGAAGAAGCCTCTTCTAATTGGGTAGAATTTCGAGAGCTCCCTGCTTAGTTCCAGGATCAATGTACCGTGATTCCAATCACCGTAATTCTGCATTCTGTGAAATTTGAGCTCCCATAATCACGAGTTCGAAGAGGATGAGGGGAGCGCTAACTTCAAAATGTTAGCATATCTTTTATATCTTTTTTGATTTATTTCCTATTTCGCTATTTCTAATTAGGTTTTCAGGTGAGGTAACTATTTATATGCAGTTAATTTGCTAGTTTAAGAACTTTTGCTTTGTTTTGAGTGCTATGGAGATTATAATCTGTGTTTATTTGTCTATGGAATGTTGCCAATTTTCTTTTGCAGGTTGTGTATGTAACTAGTGCAGGAATAGGCGGTAGACCTCCATGTCATTTGCACCACGTTGTTTTGTCATTTCTTGTTGCTTTCAGTTAGGACAGCTGCATAACTGCTCAAATCTGCTGCCCACCAGCAGATTTTAACCCATTACCCCTTCTGAACACTGTCAGCCACCCCTATTCTCATTCTCTTATCATTGCACAACCACCACCCCACTAAATATGTTTCCATAACACCTTCTAAGAGCTCTAGAATAATATCAAAGAGTGATTATTGCTGATAGCTCATAATGAAAACAATCCAAATTAAGATCTTATAATTTCACCATCCGAGCTTGTTATGAACCATAACAAGGGAGTTAGTCAACCCAGCCTAACCGAAGAATTTTTATCACTATCAACAGTTTTGCCACCCAAAAATGCCTCATAGACCAAGGAGAAAAGCTAATCAAAGGGATCAACTTTAAGGTTGATCTTAGCTAACAAAGGACTTCATTCCATTTTGTACCATATGGCTTTATAACTCAGAGTTCGCGATTGAGAAATATTGGCATTTGGCCCTTCTCTCAATTATCATACTTCAAAGGCACATTTTAAGTATACCATCCAATTCTTACTAGTAATAGATTTTTTAGTGTGCTCATATGTACACACTGCATATTACATCGATTTTGTAAAAGCATAATCAAATTTGAATTTCTCACTCTTTATAAATTGGCTCAAAGGGGGGATGAGTAGCAACTATGAGGAGAGAATGGCTAGGTTATTGCTTAAGCTTTGACTTTTTATATGTTGCTTAATTTTTATATTTTTAGGGAGACAAAGTTGAAGATTATGGAAGCTAAAGATTGGATGGAAAATTTCACATCATTTGAGAATGCTTTGATGCACCGGCCATCAAATAGTAGGAAGATGATGTATCTCAAAACCATGAACACATAATAATTATTTGTTGGACCTAAAATTGGCGATGATGACAACAATCTCGCTAATTAAAGCAATCTATAATGCTACCCATCATTGAGAATGACACTTGCAATGTATTTATTTTAGAACTTAAGTGAGAATTTTATGTTAAAAATTCCCTCTAATTATGATAGCAAAAAATCAAACTAATTGGCAAGGACAAAGAGTCTTCAACTATTTGCATGATTTGAAATGAGAGGCGTTAATTGCCAGCGAAGAGTAGCAGATCTGATGCGGCGACTAGGGGGATGAACCGGTTTAACTCGATTCAGCAGAAACCTACAAAGTGTAAGGACTGAACCGGCCCCCCGGCTTTCTTTTCTATTTGGACACTCATCGGTGTCCCTGTATTGTAGGTTTGTATCCGAGAACGAATGGTGCTCCGGCCGTATCTCACTCAGAAATGGTGATTATCCTTGGTTTCCCTCTTCCCTGCAACCTCCCTCTTGCTGTCTCTGTGGCCATAGTTGCTGAAGTTCAACCAAAAACAGCAGTTCTTCGGTCTACTGCAGCCTCCAAATTGTCCACCTCCTCGTACCTCCATTCCTCCCTTCTTCCCAGCCGCAGCCTCAACCTTCCAATCATCAGATTTCTCCCGCTTTCCCGTACCAGTTGCTGCTACTTCACGTTAGTCCCCACACAGCCAGCCCCTCATACAGCATAACTGCAACCTTACTCTCCTGCTTTCCCATCAAACCCAGCCGCAGCACCCACCTGCAAGCCTCGTTTCCGTAACTTCCCCTTACCACCTGCATTCCCCCTACCTCCCAGCAACCACCTGTGGCAGCCACATCTCCCCCTAACCAGCCGCTTGCTGCCCGCATCCAAACATAGGCCCTTCGGACTGCAGGCCTTATCCCCCCCACCCCCCAGCCATTATCATCCCTTTCTAGTTTTGTAAAGTTGTCGTTGTAGCCTATTTTAATTTCAGCAATAACATTTCATTTCTATTGTGGTTTTGGTTCACTCCGGTATCATTTAGTATCAGAGCTAGCCCAACCCTTATCCAATCTAAGGCTTCCTATCATGCACCCCAACCCAAGCCACATCCACCCCAAAAAAATAATTTACCTTCCTTTTCTCAAACCCTAGCAAAATTTTGGTCTAAACCTAATTTCCCCGTGCCGATCTTCAAAATATAAAACCGCAAATTAATTTTCCTACACCTTCAATGAGTCTCATACACCCTCTTTCACCTCCCAACCCTAAACTCTAGCAATGTCAGCAAGGAGATACGTGCTCGAGATTGAGGAGATACAGCAAGAGATACGCTGACTTTAGTGGAGGCTTGCGGGCATTGAGGATAAAAACCAATGGGATATTATCCTCGACCGTGATCTGGAGAGTCGAAAGGGAAAACGAGAGAATTTGAAGATGAAGTGGGAGATGCAGCTTCAATTCTTAGCAATTTACTACAGACAGAATATTCATGCCCTTCAGAAGTAGAGAGACCCCGTCACCGAGCAACCGCCACATCATACAGAAAAAATTAAACCACAGGATCTTATAGGCAAAATACATTCAAGAGAACAACCAAGATGACCCTGCTAGAGGAGAAGCTGATTCAAAGTGAAAAATAGGTAGAGTCAATCCACATCCCTAAATATGTCAGTCATGAAGTGCTGCAAGTGTCACGAATTTGGGCATGTTAAATCAAACTGCGCAACCAGGGGGGTGTGATCTCTTTCATTGAGAAGGGTGGTACTGTTGAAAAATTGGGCAATGACACAATTAATCGGAGACAAGGTGAAGGCTCTAGAGATGATTCTCAACTTGCAGTCTGTAATAACATTGTTTATGGAAACAAATCAAAAATTAAAACTAGTACTTTCGCATTATCTATTCGCATCAAGATCATCGTCAAAATAATAGAGTCCATCCTTTTGTATCAATCATCCATCCTCTTAGTGGTCAACTCATGAAACTCAAAATAAGAAGAGTAGAAATTAACTTGACACTGATGATCAAAAATAATTTTACTAATAGAAAATTAATTACAAGACGAATTCAGAATATGGAGAACATCACGAGGGCTAACAACAAGATGAGTTTGACAGTGCCTATCCTGACAATTATTGAGGGTGAATCACTAACAATTTTGACATTTATTGCCTGCACATTGTCAACAGTATTAGAATAATTTTGAACCAGAAATATGATTAGTTGCGCCACAATTAATTATCCATGAATGAACAAAATTAAGATTAACACATAATAGTGCAATGACTAAAGAGTTACCCTTATGTGTTGTAGAGAGACAAAATCAGTAATAATTTTGGAAATTGAAACAGCTTGTGCGGGTGCCTTAATTGCTCCTTGGTGAAAGGGATTGCATCCAAGCTGCAAGAAGTCTTTTGTTCCTCAACAGGTGCTTGATGAGCTCAACCTTCTCGTTCAGATTTTGATTTCCAATTCGCAGGTTTACTATGAAACTTCCAGCATGTCTCTTTTAAATGTCATATTTTTTTACAATGCTCGCATAACCATTGGTAGGGCGATGTGGTTTCGGAATTACTCGAACCAGTAGAAAAGATAGAAATTCTTTGGGCATCGGTCATCGCTAAATTATAGGACATCATTAGAGGAGAAAGAGGATGTGACAAAACCACGAGTCGATTTCGATCACGAGTTAATTCAATGCTTAAGATGCAGCAAAGAAGTCGGCGGAGAAGGATTAATCCCAGCTCACAATATCTCCGATAACATCCATCTCTTGATGTGCGATTTCGATGGTGCCAAAGGCTGAGAAATAACTCATTGACCAATCGCTAAGAAATCGATGGAGGAGAAGGATAAGAAAACGAGAACATCGAAGAAAGTCAAAAAAGGTCCTACTGAAAAGAAATTGATGGATGAAAGCAACTTCAGGCTTCAAAGGGGAGCAGTTTCGCAAGGTGGAGAAACATGTTGTTGAGGAAAACTTGGTAGAGAAGAATCGAAATCCTCAACGGTGAAACCATGAGAAAGCTGCAACCAAAGTCGTCAACTTTTCCTCTTCTGTACTTACGGTAGTGAGAGTTAGATATATTTACCAGATTCCAAATGAATCTTGAAGCAATCACATATCCATGAAATAAAAATTTTACAAGAATAACAACATGAAGGAAAATCCTCAAATTCCACTTCTATTAACAACCACATATTAGAGTGTCAATCCATATCGCCTTAGCTAAAGAAGCAACAACATTTATTTCAACCAAAACAAAGATAACTTACAGTGGAGAGTTCGTGATGGCAGCATCTACTTGTATTATTTTGCAAAAATAATCCCAATAATTAAGGTATTGATCAATCAATGAAGTGAACACAAAGAAGAAGAAAAACAACAAAAACAAAGGTAAAGAGAGGCACCCACCAAAAAAAAATGCATAAAATCATCCACATAACAAGAGTGATTAGAGAAAATTCTTGCATAATCTCTTCTAAAGATAGTTAGATAAGCACTTGACAATGATCAACTCGTCCAAAGAAATCATCAATCAAATGTAAATCAAACATGAAGTGTGAATACTCCAAGTTCATGGGGTAAAATGCAAATTTACTAACCAAAGTGTGAGAGAATGGTGCGGTCAAATCAGAAATTTCAGTCTACATGAAAATTAGAGCATGTTCACCAATATGAGTTTTTGGTGACCAGATCCTAGCAGACATCACATCATGCTTAAATAACAGAGGAAAACTGGCAGACACAATTGGTGGCAAAGCCTACCTCAAAATAGCATTAATAAAAGAAAAGGTGGGAGTAGAAGGCACGATAAGAGGAGTAGCAACAATATGATGAACCCTGATAATAGCCATAGATGGACCAACACAATCAGTGGAATCAAAAGATGGGAGGCTCAAGGAAGAAGGAAGAACAATGCAATAGGATCAAGGGAAATTAAAATTGAGCAAAAAGAAGTGGACGCTATTTGGAGATCACGGAGGGGTGTCAGAAGAGAAGTAGCATGAAGTAAATGACAGGCAATCACCGACAAAGAAGGTGAAGATTAAAGAAAAATGAAATGGAAGTTAAGACTTAGTGATTTGGACGACAACTACAACATGACGGCAACAACAAGAAAAAAAAAAAGAGGAGTCCAGTGAGAGGCTAGAGGACAAACCTGAGGGCGTACAAATAAAGGCCCAGTTTGTTAACATCACAAATAACACAAGAAATTGTAGAGAATGGTGTGATGAGTGAGCACAAACGGAAGTTCTGAGCCACCAGTTATGACTACGGAGAATGGAGAACCGCAGTGTGAGCTAAGCACACAGGGCCATGATCAACTAAAGTGGGAGTGGCAAGTTCCAAGCTTAGTCGAGCTGGCACGAGTGGTAAGCAGGACAAGTTCAGGCACTGAAAAACTGCATAGAGAGTAAGCACATGAGGTCTATGTTGCAACTCTTGTTTGATTCTCTTCTTTAGCTAAAGCTTGCTAAAAAAGTAATATGTTCTAAAATTCAAAATAGAGACCTGGAATTTTGAGTCAACACAAAAATTGGGTTGTCTAAGAATAGAGTCATTTTAAGCTAACCTAGCTTAACTCAAAACAGTTTTTCAAGTTTGAAACGGGATTAAGTCATGTTAATCTCAAATATTTTGAATTCAACTTAGCAAGCTTGACTTATGCCACCCATACCTTTCAATTTAGCTTGACCTCCCTACCACTTGACACATTGATAACTTTGTGGATCAAAATTTATCATTAATAAACATTACAATATATTTTTACAAACGCATTGAAGGCTAATGGTTAGGCAATGTTTTCCTGTACAGAAAGTCCAAGATCAAAAGCTTAGCACAGCTAAGAAGATGTCGGTTCATAGTTATAATATAAAGTAAAAAATATATTTCATTAAAGTCCTAATATAAGCTTCCATTTTTAATCATTATGTCACTTGAAATAATCCCAGTTTATTTGGATCCTTGCACCATTACCACGAAATCAATTGATGGCAGAATGAACAAAACAACAACTTCATTGGGCGGCCCTCGCACATCACAAATAATGCATTACTACCATGAAGCAGAAGCGGCCAATAGCAGCAGTGGATAAGTTTAATGATGATAAAAGAATTGAGGGAATTTTGGTCATTCTGCATGAAAAGTTTTCTTTTTGTTTAAGAACCTACTAGGAAACGAAAATAACTGTAGGGCTGCATGAAAAAACAAATTTAAGGTACCCAACCAGTGCTAGCCACGAGTTTGAGAAGCCTAGATGCTAATTATTAGATATAAAAAATTTTAAAATATTTGGTTAAGTAGAAGTAAATGCAAAACAAAAAAAGGGAAAAAGAAAAAAGAAAGTTAAATGCACCACCAAGATGACTAAGCAAGTTAAGCAATAGCTACCTGGCGTGCAAGGCGCAAAGCCCTGAGTGATTTTGCCACTATTGGCCAAAGCTCCTCTGCAATTGAATCCCATCTTGGGTCGCTAAAAGATGAAACTGGAAGCACAGTAATATCACCAAGCCGCTCCCACCTGAAAGCCAAAAATTTGACCTCTTGAAGCTGTAAATATCTCAAAAGCACAATGCCAATAAGTACCTAAAGCAAATGCAATAACTAAAAATAGAATGCAACAGAAGCACCTCATACATCAAGTAAGATGCAGGGATTACATATACATATTCATGTAAATGACGAAAGAACACATTCTAGAGAAAAAACTAGCATTTCAATGAGGTGAAAAACAGACCTAACAGGCAGCTCTTCTAACATTCTCAATGGCAAACCTTTTTCTGTCAACAGAGAAGAGACCATTTCTCTCATAACTTTTTGAGGAGTACTTGGTATCCTTTTATCATACGAAGTATCATCAATAATTATGGAAGCTTTACATGATGAGAAAATGTCCAAAGCCATTGAAATGGAAACCCCATTTACTGAAAAATTTTTGAGAAGAACATTCTCTATGCATAAATCAATGGCTTTCTCCTTAGAGTTGAGAGATTCTTTTTGATACAAGTTGTAAAACTCTCGAGAGATTGGTAAACAAATATGAAGGCCATCAAAACTGTGATAAACCTTCTTAGTGAGATCCATCCATCCAAACTTCTTCAATACATCCTTCACAAGCTTAGCATGTTTTTTCTTGACTTGTAGAGCAAGGTTCTTAGGATCTGAGTAAATTCCATGTTCATTATTAGATAAGTCAGCCTCTAAATAAGGCCACAAAGCAGTCGACCGATCCTGCAATTTGCTTCCATTAAGTTGTGAGATATGTTGTCCTTCCATTGCAGAACAGGTAACTGATTCCTCATTTACCCCGCAAGAATAAGTATCCTCTATGGATGCCAGGTTCAAACTCATCTTCATTGGATAACTAAACTTTGTGCCAAATGCATAACAAGAAGCTCCACCCCCAACAATAATAAGTTCATCATCTATAACACTGGTTGAACTACGGATCCAAATAACCCTGTCAAAACTGTTTATGGACACATTAATCCACATTTTATTGATCAGATTTAGCAAAGAAAGCTCTTCATTATGTTGCGTGAGTGGGCAACCACCAATGATGCCAACAAAATCTTTATATACAAACATAGAATGGGAAAACGTAGGAGAAGGAGCTCTTCCAGTAGTCTTCACCCTTTTCCATATAGATGTTTTGGTATCAAAACTATAAAGATCGCCTAGTGCTTTCTGCCCATCATGGCCTCCAAACATAAGCAAATGAGTGCCATATGCAGCCATAGAATGTGAATGTCGAGCAGATGGTAATTCCCCATAAATGCTGGCATTAATCCAATCCAAAGTTTCAGTATTCAGAACATTCATGCAGGAGTAAATGACTTCATTATTTAGACCCCCAAAAGCATATATCTTTGCGCCTATGGCTGCCGTTGCATGCCGGTGCCTGTAATAGACAAAAAAAATTAAAGTGAAAAAAAATCAGACCAGAAGTAGAAAGATACTTTAATTTAAAGTTTAATTAGCATTTGAAAAAAAAAAATCAGTTATTTCCATAGTTCTGAATTAAGAAATATTAGTTTCATCTTTATTATTCATGTTATTCTATTAAATATTGATAGAGGTGGAGGCTCTTTATTTTATATTATTCATCAGAAAATCCATCTATTTATAGTAGAGGAATGAGCATAATATTCAAAGAAAGAACTATGGAAGATTAAGAAAATAATCCAGTTAAATAAATAAAGAGTGGTGATCTTCCTTGACAGAAAGGTGAAACTGTTTATAATTGGCTTTCATACTATCAAATGTGTTTTTTATCATAAAGATATTCCTAATGACAGATGCATTGAATAAGCAGCCATCAAGTTACAAAAATTTATATTTATATTTGGTGAGAGAATCATAAAAGCACATGAACTAGGAAAGTAAGCTAAAATTGCCCCGTGGAAAAGAGAACTATAAAAAAAGAATTCACAATCTCATTTTAAGCAAAATACCTTTGTTTAACTTCATAATTTTTTACACACTTTCTGTTTTTTTTTTTTTTTTTTGTGGTAATAAAAGTAGAGCCGTATTGTGCTCTTTCATTAAAAACTACATATTTTTTTACAAGAAAATTTATCGGCAGAAGAATATAAAGCAGCATTCGAAATACTCACAAAAAAATGTGATTTAGTTTTTGCCTGATATATCAGTAGGTTGTGTCCTACCATGGCAAATGTCATACAACTACAACTGTATAAGATATGTTTACTAAATTAGCTCTAAGGGAAAAATGACTGCAAGTTAATACTTAAAATTTTCCCTCTGAGTTAGGACAAGAATTTCGTAGAGCTGAAAAAGAAAAACATGCCTCTTAAAAATAAACTTTCATACACAAGCACGGGAAGCAATAAAGATAGCACTTCTAATGCTAAAAACTCACTAAAATAATGTTTTTGATGCCTCAAAATTGGACGCCTTCATCAAATTGTCCAAATCGACATGTGTTCTTAGTAGAAGAGGCCTCGCTCGAGAAAGAAAAAGAAATGGAAGACACACCTGATGATGAAAACAAACACTTACTATATGCAGATGAGGGAGAACTACTTATGATTCCAAGGGTATTGAGCATGACTATAGGTCTAGAGCCTGATTGGCATGGACACAATATTTTTCATAATAAGTGCACTATGAGAGAAAACGTGGGTAATACCATCATTGAAGGAAAAAGTTACTAGAATTTTATCTCTAACAATATAGTTTAAAAATAAACCAACATACTTAAGAGTAGCGTATACATTATAAATTGTCCTGGCTACAGAAAAGAAAAGAAAACAAAAAACACAAAATTATATCTATTGTAATTTTCATAAGTAAAAATATACAAAAAGAGGTGTGCTGTGATATGATTTCCATGAATGCTGGTCATCTAATGCAAGGACCACTATGACAGTATGAGAGGCGTACGATCTATGATGGTTAAGAAAATGCCTATAACATAGAATGCGGAGGTAAGAAGTTGGTTTTGATGCCTATGAAGGAGAATATTAAAAAAAAACTGAAATTAATTCATGAATCTCCAAATCACTACTCTTGCGAGCAATACAAGATTTCCAAACTCAGATGCTCCCTATAATTAAATAAAAATCAGAAATAGGAGTGGTTAGTAGAAATGTGTCTGCCTCTATTGCAATAAAACAAAGATGTTTTACTATAATTATAGACAACATTAAGTGGGTTGAATTATTTTTATCGAAACAATGTAAGTTGAAACAGAAATCGGATATTCAAAATCACATCACTCTGTCTTTAATCAAAGAAATATTTTCATTAGTACTCACCAGAAAAAATTGGTTAGATTTGAGATGATCAAAAGAGCCCTAGTCAAGCAATAAATATGGCTTTTGCATTAAGTGGTCAACCCACCAAAGCCATCAAAATTGCAATATTTTCATCTAGCTAGATTAAGAGAATGTTTAAGACATTAAGGACGAATCTCCCGTGACCCAGGGAGAATAACATAGTTAGAGATAGGTGGGTTTTTTTAATTAAAATTGTTGAGAATTGTATATAGTTTAAGGTCCTATTTATAAATAGGAAATATAGATAGTTTAGGGATTTATTTATAAAGGATGTTGTAAGGCTATATATAAGCCAAGTCATTAATGAATAGAGATGATTTTTCTTGAGCAATTATTTCTATTTGATATCAAAGCTAAGCCTATACGACCGATTGTGAAAATCGCGTATAGAGAACAAAAGCTCCCATCTGCCAGGAGAAGATCGGGGCGTACAGGGATCGTGGCTTCCAAAGACAATAGAGTTCATTGGCTGCTAGATTCGAGGCATACAAAGACCCGAAACTCCTGTTTTTGTCTTTATTACGCTTCGTCATGGTGAAGTAGTAGCAATTAGAGCTAACTGGGAAGATAACGATGGCATTGCGGTGTGACTATGGTGAAGCATTCGTGATTAGAGCTAATTGGAAAAGCAACGGTGGGAATGTGGCATTACCCTCACGATACAGTCGCGATTAGAGCTAGCCAGAAAGGCAAAGACGAAATCATGAGAACTAATTGGGAAGGCAAAAAAGAGCAGGAGCGCGCGCGAGGCAGTGGCGTGGAGCAGCTTCCACCTAGTCTGCGGCTTTTTGTGACTTCTGCGAAGGAGGGGGTGTAGACGGGTGGCTTCGTACGCTACTAAGAGCAGTGGGAGCAGGGTTGCTGGCTGGTTTACGAGTGTCTAGGCTTTGGCGGGCTGATTTGCACTTGAGGCAGGACGTAACACAAAATCACAGGCTAACTGAAAACAACGAAAACAGGATTGCATCATGACAATTGTGAAGCAATCGTGAGCAGAGCTAATTAGGAAGTCAACGATAGGATTGTGGTGTGACCATCACAATGCAGTCGCGATTAGAGCTAGCTGAAAAGGCAACGACGGGATCACGAGAACTAATTGGGAAGGCAAGGGATAGCGAGATATCGCGCGAGGCAGTAGCATGGAGCGGCTCCGACCAAGCCCGCGGTTTTGTGTGACTCCTGCGAAGGAGGGGGTGTGGACGGTTGGCTTCGTACGAGGCCAAGAGCTGAACCAGTAGGGTTGCGAGCTGGTTCGCGAGTGTGTATGATTTGGTGTGCTGATTTGAACTTGAGGCAAGAAGTAACAACAAAGCTTCGGCTCTTTACGCTTCAGTGGAATGTCAAAGCAATTTCGTGCGAGGATAGGAAAGAAGGCTTGTGTGAACTAGACTTGATCCTTGTAATTGAGGATGTCCGGGGACGGAGATCGTGTAGGAGATAAATGATTGGAACTTTTGGGGAAGATTAATCCATAAGTTCTGAAAGTCTTGGATGAGATCATACAGAGAGCTAGCATCTCGACGGGAGCCACTACCTTAGCACATGCCATGACATA
Source organism: Phalaenopsis equestris (assembly GCF_001263595.1). Classification (NCBI taxonomy): domain Eukaryota; kingdom Viridiplantae; phylum Streptophyta; class Magnoliopsida; order Asparagales; family Orchidaceae; genus Phalaenopsis; species Phalaenopsis equestris. The sequence continues at coordinate 5,419,062 of NW_018164536.1, forward strand.
GGTGAAGCTAGATCTCCCTCTTTTGGATCTGCAGCTCAATGGGTTGGTCACGTATTTTAGTTGGTCTCATCGGATCGAAGAAGCTCTAGTAGAGAAGAGACAAGAGGGATATCTGACTGGTGGGTCAAGCCAAAAAGTGACAGTGTTAAGGGGGGTGAGTGGAGGACCACAAACGCCTTATTTTACATTTGGCTACTCAACTCAATGGTTCCATTGATTGTCTCATATGTTGATGGTATTCGAAAAGTGAAAGACTTATGGGTAAAGCTGAAGAGGGCATATGCTGAGACTAAGAGCCACATGAGGATGTTTCGGATTCAGCGTGACATAGAAGCAATGGTATAGGGTGATAAATCGATTCAGGAGTACTCTATAGAGCTAGAGCGGTTATGGCAAGATCTTTGATCACTGCTCATCAATGTCGAGTTGTGGTGATTCAGAGTACAATAAGGGAAAGATATTTGGACAGATGAGGAATATGCAGTTTATAAGTCATCTGAACCCGGCCTTTGATCATAAGAGATATGTCATCCTAGCCAATGCAACAATTTCTTTACTGAATGAGGTCATCGCCGCGATGATACAAGAGGAGAGTCGCATGTGGTTATACTATGAGCCAAGTGGACTTCCAAGTATGTGATAAGCTTTGGATGCCTCGAGCTCGGATATGATAGGTACCCAATGGGAGACCCGCAGGTGCTACAACTATGTAGAAGTGGTCCACTTGAACAAGGCTTGTCCAAAACCACCCAAAGAGAGAGAGATGGATGGACGTGGACACTCTAGAGGTCGTGGTCATAATAATGGGGGCCTAAAGGGTGGAAGAGGGGGCTACCGGGTAAATCTGATGATAACAATGAACGAGGGAAAGACAGAAGTAGTCTTTATCGATGAAGATCATGAGTTACTGGAGAAATTGAAGAGAAAGCAAAGAGCAACAGGTGATGTGATTGAAGATAAATTCACCTTATCGTCATCCAAAGAAAGCACTATTGTTTATGCTCACTCATCCAAATGTACCCTTGATACACATACTCTTGCATTTATATCCACCACACAATCACCAAAATGGAGATTAGATTATGGTGCATCTTAACATGTGACAGGTGCCACTAGTGAGTTCTCTTCCTATACTTACCTAGTAGTTCCAGAGAACCATCAGACCATTGATGATGCAACACAGTCTGAGATTGATAAGAGTACAGTGAGGTGTAGCAATTTCATGATTATGTACAATGTTTTGCATGTTCCTTTCTTTTTAGTGAATCTTTAATCCATAAGTGTCATTATACTCCAACTAAAAAGTGTTATTTTATTCGATATTCCTAAAATGATATTTTTAAAATAGGGGGTTGGCCGGAGACTTGGAACTCGCAGGTGGCATAGTGGACTGTGGTACTTGGATAGAGAGAGGATGGACTCAACCTTGACATCCATGGTAGAGAATGGAGCAGAAGGATCTAAGAAGAATGTGGAAGATGTGTTGCTGCTACATCACAAGTGTTGGGACACTCTTCATTTAGTCTATTGAGTCATTTGTATACATCATTGTAAGAAAAGACAAATAAACAAAAACTTGTGTGTGATGCTTTTAAGTTTGGTAAACATACCAAGAGCTCTTATGTTAGTTCTTTCAATAAAAGTTATTATGTTTTTGATTTGGTAAATTCGGGTGAATGGGAACATTGTTCTGTAAATTCGATAAATGATTACAGATATTTTTTCAGTTTCATTTATTGTTTTTCTCGTGTTACTTGGTTATATCTGATGAGAAACAAAAAAGATGTGTTTGTCTGCTTTAAAAACTTTCAATTGGCGATTTAGACTCAATTTCGTGCAATAGTGAAGGTTTTGAGGTATGATAATGGGACAAAGTATACTAATAAGAGGTTTGAGAACTATTTGTTAGCCCAAGAAATACAACATCAAACCACATGTCCATACACATCCGGCGTAGCAAAGGAGAAGAATAGACACCTTCTAGAGGTAGCCCGAATTATCATGCTCACGATTAATGTCCTAATGCACTTATGGAGGCATGTTGTTTTGACAGTCGCTCAATTGATCAACAGAATGCCTTCAAAAGTGTTGAAGTGGCAATCTACTTGTGAATTGTTGAAAAGAGATAATGGCGGGATGCTCCCATTGAAGGTATTTGATGTGTATGTTTTGTGAAGGATAATAAATCATTAATAAAAAAACTGGATCCCAGAACTGTGAAATATGTTTTCGTGGATTTTTCTACCACCCAGAAGGGGTATGTTTGCTAGAGCCCAATAGAAAAGATTATTTGTGAGTATAGATATGACTATTAGAGAATTTGAACCGTACTGCACCTTGGAGGTTACCACACTCTTTGGTGAGTTGTCAGATACATGAGAAATGAGGCGAGGGGGAGAATAGTGATGGTCAGAGATAGATAAATCTGGGAACGATGTCTTGTCCCATTATGTGGGAAGGATCAACCGAAAAGGAGCTGAAAAATAAGAAAATTGAGCCTGAAGGTAGTGGGAATCAAGCTCAAGGTGACAAGGAGACAAAATGAGGGAACAGTGTCCATCGTGTCACTCATGCTAACAAGTTTCTTATCCCGGTCTACCCCGACTACTAAGACATCTACACCATTTACCTCATAACTTGATTATACAAGTGATATGATTCCTCTTTCTTCTCCTCCCACTCTCATGACTTAAAGAGAATCTCTCATAATGCGGGACATCCATCTGATCGTTATTCTCGTGATTGTTTTTGTTTCTCACGTGATATTGGTCAGTTTGTCTCAAGATAAAACATATCACCTTTATAAGGAGCATTCAATGCAACTTTGAACACTATATCTATACCTAGGTGTTAGCATTTAGCTAAGGAGGACCTAAAGTGAAAGGTCTTCATGTTAGAGGATCTTGGTGCTCTTGATAAAAACAGGACGTGGGAACTCATGTTGCTACCAACAGGGAAAAAGGCAATTGGGTGCAAATAGGTCTTCATAGTGAAATAGAGACTTCAAAAGAAAAGATTAATCACTACAAAGCACGGTTGGTAGCAAAAGAGTATGATGTGACGTATGACATTGAATATAATGAGTCATTTACACCAGTGGCAAAGGTGAGCACAGTTAGGATACTCGTCTCTTTATCTATGAATGGTGGAAGTAAATTACACCAACTGGATGTGAAGAATGCATTTCTCATGAGGATTTGCTAGAGGAGATGAACATGGAGATACTTCCAGGCTTCGACACAAATCAAACAGTGAGCAAGGTTAGTAGAATGAGAAAGTCACTGTACGGTTTGAAACAGTCTCCTCGAACTTAGTTTGACAAGTTTAGGAGAGCAATGGTAGGCATAAGTTATCAACAGATCAATGTCGGCCACATTATTTTTTTGATGACATGTTGGTCACATTATTATTTTTGTTGTGTATGTGGATGAAATGATTGTCACTGGTGATGACAGGGGAGAGATTGCACAGCTGAAAGCAAGTTTGGGCAAAGAGTTTGAGGTTAAGGACCTGGGACAATTGAGGTGATGCGCGGAGCAGTGGGGATTGTTCTACTCAGAGGAAGTATGTGCTAGACTTACTTACAGAGACAGACATGTTGGGATGCAAGCCTACAGTTACACTCATTCATCACAAGAGAAAGTTGAGTGCAAAGGAAATAGAGCTAGTTGATCGTGAAAGGTACCAGAGGTTGGTATGTCGTCACTCATCCCGACAAATTATTTGCAGTAAGAGTGGTGAGTCGTTACATGCATGATTCGAGGAAGGATTACATGGTTGCAGTGTATCAGATTCTGAGGTACCTAAAGTGTGCAACAGGGAAGGGGTTGATTTTAAAAAAAATTTGGGCATTTAGGCATTGAGGGAGGAGATGTAATGAATTATCTAATCACAGTTTTTGCAGGTGCTGATTAGCTCTCCTCCCACCGAGCATGGCTCACTACGTTACATATTGGTAGCTTTATATTAACATTAATTACATGCAGTTCGAATTTTTTTATGTACTTTTTAGAGTTCTTAGAAGATTATATATTAGAAATAGAGTATGGACAGTTTCTGAGACGTCAGGCGATCGGAACCATGTGATGGAGCCTAGGTGCTGCTTGCTAGTGTCTCATATCTTAATTCTAAATCTCATTCATATATAGAATTAGGAACAGACGTGTATGTGCGATGTCTGACCGCATTTTCTTTTCTGAGATATGTCGTCGGCCCAGCGACACCAATTTTTTATTTATTATATTTGGTGTGCTTTTTACTTTCTACAATGTGATTAACTTGGCTTCGCTCTTTTTCTCTTATGGATTATCTAGGAATCATGCATTATAACTTAGGTTCTCTAAGGACCTAATATTCATACTATTTTACAAAAGTTAATAATAAAAGATTAACATTAATTAACATTTATGCTTAAAATACCTTAAGATTTTAAAATCTGTACTTTACTTTCCTACATAGCCTTTGGGTCGGATTTTAAATGGGTTGCATGCATGGCTATCAACCAAGTTATAACTAATAGGACCTAAAAGCTTAAGAATAGACAACTACAACAAATTGCATGACCTAAGGAGAAGTTTTCGTGTTTCTCCAACCGACTAGCCCAACATAAAAATCTACTTAGATGATTGTCTAGTGCGCTCCGGGTGTTAGAGGCTTCCCCGACCCAAACGGGGAGTAAGTCCTTTATGAGAGTGTTTTCAGCTTTTTAATTGAACTTCTCTTCCTTCCAACGGCTTTCTCACCACTTTGGCAGGAATAAGTTCCATCTTTACATGTTCCACCTACATAGGGTCATAGAATTTTAGAGTTTCCTTCCCCTGGTCTTGGGGCTACTGAGGTCACCTTGGACTACGCAGTTATGGATTGCTGATAAGTGGTCTTTGGTTGTGTTAGATCGACAACCTTCACGACTAGGTAGACTTATGGATATAATAGCTCGGGATGACGGGTCCGTGGTATTCTGACCTGGCTCTCTACCCGATTAGGATTACTCTATCTTCCTCGTTTACTTTCTTGGAGCCTTGTTGCTCCCTTTGACGCATCGTCGATGTCTTCTCAAGAGCTTTGAAGGCATCAAGATGCTCTTGTGAGATAATCATTCTTTGTAACACCTCTCACTAATCTTCACTTAAATTTAATTAAGATTCCTTTAATCGAGAGCATTTCTTGGGCATCTCTCAAGATGTAATTAACCAAAGGGATACGTTCCTTTGGGAGTTGCTCTTGACCACGGAACAAGCACACACACTTGACATTCTGATTCTAAGTTGCTTTCGTGGGGACTCCTTCACGGATATGCTTCAAGGCATTTTCAATTTGATTTTTGTTTGGACGTAAGATTTTGGGTTATCACGTAAAGTTTACTTTATGAAAGTTCTTCAAATTCCTTATCTTGTTTGTCTACTTTCGTTGTATGTCTTTATTTTTCGATTCCTCTCTTCTTCAGATCATCCATATGATCCGGAATAGATATTTACTTAAAAAAAAGAATTATATGATGATAGACAAGCTATTGACTCCTAAAAAGATAAAAAAATAAAGAGCAAAAACATTCTTCTTGTCGAAGCTCGTATAGTTTTGTCTCAATCTCAAACAATATTGTAGTATATTCTGTATTGGAATAAGTCTCACAAGTTGTTTCCCATTTATCCTATGTTGTACTGTAATGTAAGAGATTTTCTCCAACTTTTTTGGTCATGGAATTGATTAACTATGGAATAAACATATGATTCTATATATTCCAAGAGTGATGGTTAAAATTAGTGAGCCCGAGAACCGAGCCCTCTCTCGTAAGATTTTTTTCTCTTCCCTTCCAAAAAATAAACAAAAACACGAACTGAGGCAATTGAAGAAAGTTATGGTCATTAAGTTTATGGTTTGTGATAAGGGTAGAGAGTTCTGAGGCTGGTTGGACAGAATTCCTGGTCTTTGATCCCGAACGAACGTCCAGAGTAGAGGTAGACATCTACCATACTTTTTCATAAGCTCTATGCATGCTTAAGGTTGGAGAAAATTCCTGACTGGTGGTGTGAGATGACAAACGCTTTTGTGCTTGTCCGGGAAGGAAGGATGAACCGCAAAAGTAGTAGGGTGTGGTTGATGCCTCGAAGGAAGACAAGAACAATCGGCTGATGCATGATTTCCATTACAAAAGGAAAACCCCCGTCTCGCAACTGTGTTCGCGGGCTCGAGATTTCCATTAGAGAGAAAATCCTAAATTGAGTGTGCAGCTTATGGTAGTGTGGGAAGGGTCGCAACCTCTATTATAGGTCGTGGCTTCTATTCGTAGAAAAATTTCGAACGCATGCTTCCAGGAAGTGTACGGAAGGGGAGGAGGTCATCGCACGAGGAGCCAGTGAAGGAAGAAGAGCTAGAGTATGCAACCAAGCTTTGATACCATGTAAAAAAACGTGAGAGGAAAAATTCTCTTATTCCTCTATATTCAAAATACACGTCCTCTCATTATTCTTAGAGCCAAATCTAGGGCAAACATAATTCCTACAATTACAACTTATTAATGACAAAACAAACACACAAGGAAAAAACTGCAAACATAATAATAGAGAAATAAAAAGGATGAATCTAAATAGGAAACATAGAACTCCAAAGTTAATAAAGAAAATTTGGACTGACAATTGTACCAAAAAAAATCAAATAACTTTAGCATGAACATCAATATAAAAACATAATAATGAAACCCAAAAGAGAAAATGGTAAATTTTGTCCCTGGTTATCTGAATCCATGAAGTCAAAAGGTACACAACTATAGAAAAAGGAAGGAACATAAAAGAAAACAATGTGACATTTATCATTTTAACAAGCTTCAAAATTAAATTTAAAAGTAGAGGATGCCATGTGAGTGAAACTTTGAAAATGATGAAAACTGAGAACTAGAGAAAGATGATAAGATATTGGAACTATGGAAGCAACAACAATGAGACAATGAAAGCATCAAAGTTCAATGCCTCCAACAAAAATCCACTTAAAGTTGAGGCCTTGAAAAACACATATGAAGAATAACAAGCTATCGAGTGGTTGTGAGATTTGGTGAGGTAATGTATAGACAAAAAGTTTACAATAAATTGGGCATATTGAATAATATATAAGGTAAAGAAAAAGAGATAATTGATATATTATTTTCCAGTGATTGGAGGAGAGTCATCATGAAAAATAGCAAGTGGAGGAATGTTATGGCAAGTGATGAAAATAATTATCAAATATATATCCTATAGGAAAAAGCACGATAAAATAAAACAAGGAGAGGCTGAAATATCTAACTTTAAGTGTCGTACAAGGCTGCCGTAAGCCTAGTAAGAAAAGATAATAGAACATAGAGTGTCTAGTCGTGATCCAGATTAAGTGTAGTTGAGTCATTTACTGGTAAGGGTATTTCCGTCCATTTATTTGTAGTACATTTAGGGATTAAATACAGTTATACATATGTGATCATATGGTGCATTAGGAAACTTTTGGAATGAGGAAGAAATATGTGAGAGCGTTGGGCTCTGTAGGTTCCTGAATGGGAATGTGTCTACATCCACAGTATCGGGTGGGCGCAGTTGTATTCCATCATAGTTAGCGGTGACATACCGAGTTTCCTTCCTTCATCAATTCTTCGGACGAAAATTTATGTATCCAGATCGATAATGAGAGTAAGAAACTCGTGTATCTTATATCTATGTTTGATTAGTGTATCTCATTTTAATTTTCTTCCCAAATTTTCTTGATTTTCAATTTTTCTTGTTTCCAATCTCTACTCTTTTGAGTGTCCTCTCTATTTTCTCGATCTTTGTTGTCTTTATTATTTTATTGTTGAATTATGCACTCATACTCATTGCCGGTATCAGTGCCACTATAGTTGGTTAAAATAAAGCCAATGTTTGAGATGAGTTAAGTAACCGGTTGATAGCTAACAAGGGGGGGGAATAATTACAGCTACTTAGTCCACTATGGCTATGATTCATATTCTAGTGATAAGAGCAATATAATCATGATAAAAAAAGGTGAAGCAATTAATTCAAAAATAGATTGAGCATTAACGATGATTGGGAAGGCAAAGTTTGTAATCTTGTTTTGTTTTGTCATGTAGTTCGATAGGTTGTGAAAGGGTGAAACTACAGAAGTTCAAGACTTTTTTTCAATGCTATAATACTCAAAAATCACCCAATTGTAAAAAGAAAAATATAAAGTAAAAAGTAAAACAAAAAAAACATTGTTTCCTTGAAAATTGATAGGTTAGAGAAAGTCTCACATCCCTTTAGTGGCCTTTTGAAACACAGCATCCATGTGAGAACAGCGGAGTTAGAAGTAAGACATTTGAATTATTTGGCAGTGTATATCAGTTTGGACGGTAGAGAGTCGAGGTGACTTTATTGTGAGATCCAGCAAGGAATTTTATTTTATTATATTATATATATATATATATATATATTAAAGAGAAAGGGGTACAGATAGGTTGTATGAGTGAACCCAAATAGACACGCAACCCATACGGTACAACACACAAAAAGAAAAAGAAAAAAATTAAAAACCCAAAAGTAGATGATACATAAAAGATCAACCAGGTCGACCCACTTTAGTTTTGGCTCTGCTTTTAGTTCTCGGAAATGAACCAGCTAATAGATTGGTGAGGTGTGTACCATTGCCCAAAGTAACCAGAGTATCATCCTTTAGATTCATTAGCCCAAGTAGATCTCCATTCTTCTTCTTTCTCCTGAAAGTGTAGACCTGTAATTCCTCATCCAAAGATTGTAGCTCATTCGGATGAGGTGGTAGTGCTGCAGTAGAAAGATTGTCAGCAATTATGCCAACAAGTGTATGAGAGGTAAGAGTTGTCGCCTCTACTCCTGATACTTCCTGAAGGTGGGGAGCTGCAAGGTTCTCCTAATTATCAGTCTGCGTATGTAGGGGTCCATTATTGTTTTCAATAGGGTTTGAAAGTGTAGGTTGCACAGCATGGCCATCCAGCTTCACATCGATCGCAGAAACAATATTTTCAGGGGGAGGGTCCACAGGGGCAATAGAATCAGACACCAAATTCTTGTGGTAGTTTTCTCTCCAGGTTGAATAGATATATACTTAGATCCATATTTATTCACTGGATCTTTATATTTCAAATTAGGATGAAGCTTGTGACATTTATCAAGGGTATGCTCAAACATCTTACAATGAGAACAATAAGGTCTATGCTTCATGACGATTTGTTGTCAATATTCATTTTGTGTTGTGTCCAACCAGACATGAGTAACATCAGTTTATCAAGAAATTTAAAACACCCTACATCATAGAAAATGCTTGTACCAGAGGTTGCCAGTTTGAGTTCACATGTAAGGATCAAACCCAACCAAAAAAATGACTCAACACAAATATAATCAACCTAACCTAAACCCATTCTTTAAACGGGTCAAAAATCACAACTTGAATCTAACTCGATCAAGCCCCTGACCAACATAACACAAAACATTTCTCACGATTGGTTAATTTCAACTATTCAAAACAATCACACACATTCAATTTGGACACAAATCAGAAAAAATACATTATTTTTTATGAGTTATAATGAAATTTAAATATTTGAAACAATTTTTTAATTTAAACACTACCCAAACCCAAGTTTTTTGGGGCAATTACGCTTGACCCAAATCGTACATTAGTTAACCCAAACTCAAAAATTTTATGTCAAGGTTGAGTTATGTTTTTATGTCGAGTTTGATTAATGTTTTCATGTCGGGCTCAATATCTCTACCCATATTTGTACGATTTAATTTGATAATATACCAACCATGAACAAAGGATTTGTCTCGAAAAAGAAATAAAGGAGTCATGGGTGAGCACCAAAAGTACAAAAAAAAAGTAAGATTTAAGAAATCAAGGCAAAATTCGTTAACGTAAAACGCAGCATAACTAAATAGGAAAGCAATAGCAAAAGATTGAGATACATACATAAAGTGGCACAACAAATAATAGCATATAGCTTGAACATGCAAGCAATACGGATGGCGGTGTGTTGTCTTGAGAGTGCGTAAATGGCATGTGCCACTCGAGAGTGATGTTATGAATGTCTTAAGAGGGGATGCATATGCAAGCATGGGCGCAGAGCACGGCGCATGGGTTGCAATATGCAATGTGTGGCAAGTTGCAAGCCTTAGGATGAAAGTTGCAAGAGGGGTGGATGAAAAGTGAGAGGGTAGTTTGATCAAGGAAGGGTTTTAATCTAGAGGGATCAATCAAAGGAGAGAGGGGTTGGGCTAACCGTAGAAAGAGCAGCTACTAGTGCTAGGTTAACCTTGCGTGGATATCATGATATAGAAAAAAAGTTGTGGTATATATTATTAACAAAGAGTCGTCTTAGATTAGATGGTTTGATCATATTAAATTTGACCATCTAATGATCCGGTTAGGAGAGTAGATGTTTTAGATTCGGCTTATTTTACAAAAAATAGAGGTAGACCTAAAAAGACTTAGGCTTATTGTATAAAGAATGATCTAAATCAATTAGAATTAAATGGAAAATATGACACTCAATAGAATGCAATAGAGAAAAAGGATTCATGTAGCAAAAAGGATTCATGTAGCTCTTCATGTAGCTCACCCCACTTAGTGGGATAAAGACTTGTTGTTGCTGTTATATATAATTAACTGAAAGGCCCTTTTATTATAAATAAAGGAATTATACCCGAAGAAATTAGTATAATGTTCTAAGGAAAAATCGAATAATTGTACACCACTCAATAAAATATATACCTCTTTTTAAAATGTTAGCATTTCTGGTGCTAATAAGTCTCAACTATGACATTACAATCAAGGATCAGATGGTTTAAGTTAGCTAAGGATAACTAAATACAATACTTTCCAAGGATTTCATAGAAAATCCAAGTGAATGGTTCATTTTCACTGCTTCAAAATGCAAAGAATGAGATTAATGGGTATTTTTTTAATTTAATGGAGACATCCACTTCCACCAGTCCAGCTGAATCATGGAACTCAATATAGAAGAGTTATAACATTTAAACAGCAAGCAGAAATTAACATGACCATATGTAGAGCACATAAAACATGACCAAAAAAAAAACTAGGAAAACATTCCCCCGTAAAATTCAGCAAAAATGATAAAACAAAAACACCAAACTGATTACTGCAGTAATGGTCATTTAAGATAATATAGAAGGACTAAGGGATTGTTTGGGATCACCCTCTCTTTTATTTTTGTTTTTTTAATTTGTTTTATTTTTGTTTTGTTTTCTATTCTCGGTTTTCTGTTTTTAGAAAGTGTGTTTAGTACTTTGACATATTTGATTGGATATTTTTTATTTTTTTTTAAGAAAAAACTATACTTTTTTATAAAACGGTTGAGTCCCTGTGCGTTCCAATATTAAACTCTACCACCCATGGCGTATACAATGTATTCCTTACTCCACCCAACACGAAGCATTACTTGTTGGGCGGCTGGACGACGGGCGGCAATTGGCGAGGTGGACGTCGGGAGGCGGCCGGCGAGGAACTCACTTTCTTCGGTGTTTTAAAACAAACAAAAACATGTTTTTTCTGTTTTGAGTATTTTAAAAACAAATTTTTTCCTCTAAAAAATAAAAAACAAAAATAAAACAAAAAATATATAAGCAAACATTGTTTTTTTGTTTGTTTCCCATTTTTTGTTTTCAAAAACAAAAAACAAAAAACAAAAATTGATCCCAAACATCCCCTAAACAAATTAAAATGCAAGATGAAGTTTATGTTCTGAACTGTTAATCCTAATATCTGAAAAAAAACCAAGTAGCTGCATAAAAAAAGCGAGTGCTTGAAATAATTGTACTTCAGGAGCAAGTTGCTTGTTTCTCCCCAGACGAACTATTTTTTTATACACATTTCTGAGTAAAAAAGTGTTTTGGTTTAAAGCACTTCTCTTTTACAGCACATTTACCAAAATAGTGAGATAATAATGTGCAGCTAGATTCAAGCCACACCACATTTATCACCTCTAAACACTTCAACATACAAACAAGGCTCAAATATAATATAGAAAGAAAATGTAACAAATTCAACATCTGCAATACGCTTGGAGTAAAAAATTTTACAAAAATAGCAAATCAAATAAATTATTCCTCCAACATTTCTCTCTTTTCTTGAAATATGAAATCCCCTAAAAAATAAATCAAGAACAAATAAAACAAATTCATGTTCTGCTATATATGAACTCACTGCCTCATAACAATAACGATGCATAAAGTGGGTCCTCAAAAGGTTAAGATAATAATGTCACTTTTACAAGGCATGGAAGGGAAGCTGCACAAAAATTTAAAGCAATAAATATTCAACTGATGGGCCAAATTACCGAGGACGAAAGGTATGTCCAATGCATTCTAGCAATGTCCATCTTTTTTCAGTAGTGTTAAAAGCCCAAACATCATCAAAAATTTGCATTGGACCCCCCCTGCCTCCGATCACATAGAGAATATTTTCCACTGCTGTAGAAGTATGACCAACACGAGGTGATGGAGATCCAATAGCATCAACTTCCTTCAAGTGTCCAGATTGTGTATCAAGCAACAAAGTATAATTTCTTCGTGCATGATTACCAATACCACCAAACCCGCCAAAGATGATAACTTCTTTAACTCCGTTATTGATTAAAGGATTTGCTGAATGACCCCATAGGAAAAGCTTTTCAATAGGTTCACCAAGAATCGTCAATGAAACAACGGAAAGAGATAATCTGTGCATTCCTGGCATCTCTGTTTATCAATTTCAACTCAATCTATAAAAAAGGAAATGATTTTTGCTAAATCAGACAAAATCAGCATGCTAAAAACATTATTATAATAAATAATCAATATGGCTTCCCAACATTCTCAATAAGAAAATCAAACAATCCAACGAGTTAATCAAGTGAAAAAAAAAAGATAGCATTCATAATTATATGATGACATGAAACCATTACCAAATCATTATTTAACATAAATTTGTGCTGCAAATATCAAAATTCAACTTCTCATTACCTTCGTCATGAAGCAACACCACACACACACCCACAAACACACACTATTAGGCTACAAATTTTCATTTCTATTTGTTAAGAGAGTCCAAGTCAATTAAAAAAGTAACCCCAAACAAGCTTAAGGCTTCTTATAAACCTAACTTAATGCTTAAAGCCTTCCATGACGTACCTTGAAAGGTGCATAAAGCATTCCATGACGTAAACCGAGTGAATCTGAATAGTAAGTACCTAAAATAACATAAATAGGTTACAACCATGCCAAAATCTCTAAGATCATGCCACTTCTTCAACTCTTAGCGACAAGCAGTGTATATACAGGACAACAACTAGGTCATTGCAAGGACATATTTTAGTTGATGTTATTAACCTTCATAATCTTACCTTTAACTACAACTTTGGAAAACCACTTCTCAGCCTCTCACTAGTTCTTGCCCCCATTTTTATCAAAACCAACCATAGTTTTCTATTTCCTTTCATTAAGTTCCTTGCAGGCCCTTCCGATTAAAATATAATTGATTTATAAGAGTTAATTAAGCCATAATTGATCTATTTTACTTTTCGTAATTAATCAATTAAATTTTATGCTGCTATATTTGGTAATATTTTACTCATATTTTAATAAGGAGAGATCAAGACATGATTCTCTATTAACTGCCTTGTATCATAATTTTCCTCAATGTATATCCATATATTAGGTTATTATTATGATCAGTTAATAAAAAATTCTCCCCAATGCCCTAAAACTACATTTTTTTCCCCTTCCATTAGCCATTTAGATCGTTTGTCTCATAGAAGCCTGATCATTAAGCTCATTCCTTTTGCAGAATTCACAAAGGAATTCAAAAGCAAATTCGTCTAGCAGAGAGCCCATGGGCTTGTTCCCCACTAGTGAGTGTCTTGTCGAAGAGAGTTGTTGGGCACGATTCCCTAGCAAAGGCACAATTTCATCCAATTCTTGAGGTCACCATCATGCCTCTATTAATCTCCAAGTTTTAGACCGCATTGTACTCTTAAATTCGTAGATTCTCCTCTTAATCTCCGAGTTTCTTCTTTTTCAAAGTCCTAAAAGACTGCTACAATCAGCACAAAAGAACTAAAAAAAATTGGCGGCAGTAAGCATCAATTTAGGGTTTTGGGTTTATTGCCTTGCCGGTCAAAAGTTTAAGTTTTCTCCTTTTGTTGATAGTTTTCACAATTGAGTTTAGTAATCGTGATGTGTAAGGAAAAGTTCTTAGTAATAATATTTATTCTCCCTAATGCCCTAAAACTAGATGGTGTCAGAGCCATCGTGCTCTCTTTTCAGAGAGATATTTTTACTTCCATTAGCCATTGAGGTCATCTGTCTCATAGAAGAATTGGTGTGGCTTCAGTTGCAGATAAGATTAGAGAGAGTCATCTTAGATCATTGTATTTCAATCAATAATCATTAATTCTGACAATAAATAGAGTGTTGCTAGTCCTGAAAAAACACATTTAAAAAAACAAAAAACAGCTCACATTATGCAAGCATCCAAAAAAGTGTTATATAAATAACTCAATATGGTATTTTATCCCATACTTTTCCTTTTGAATGGATATCGAGATTCATCATCACATACATTCCCTTTAGAATGCATAAAAAATTAAGCTAAGTTTTTACGAAATGTGACAGAGTAAAGAAACATGCATCCTAATTGAAAGTATAGGGATGACAATTAAAGAAAATTTAAGCACACCTTTCATAGGTTTATGCTCATCTTTCATAATGGAAAGAAGTACAAGAATCGGAAAAAGTGGGAAAATAGAACAGAACATGGATGAAAACATAAAGATTCGCTCAGATTTCAAATTGCAGATTTGTTCAAGGAAATAAAAAATTTCGCAAAATAGCAAAAATAAAAGCTCTCTGTTCTGTTCAACACTGATATTGTCAACCCCACATTTAGAGCACACAACTACTATCTATAAATAAAGATAAAGCTGCAAGAGCGGTAGACATTTGGATAGCTCCAAATGCCCTCAAATTTTATAAAAGACACTGAATCTTGCATTCCATAAAATAAAATAAAATAGAAAACAAAAAAAGTGCTTCTGATCTCACACACACCCGAGGTGGCTTATAATCTCAATCCACCGGATTCGTAGAGTTTAAATAAATATAAATTTTTGGCCTGACCTTCTACAACAATCCTAAAATTTGTGAACAAGAGCTTTCCACCTATAGCAATCCAATAACTTGTAGAAATCAACTATCAAGTCTGACTGACCCTAAAAGGCTTGATCTGAATCTGACCCAAACGTTAAACAAGTCAGAAAATCAAATCAAACCCGACACCCACCTTCAAACTGACTAACCTAAGCCCGGCCTATGTAAACCATTTAACATAAAACAACTTTTTGAGTCAGGATTTGGTCGATTTTGAGTTGATGGTTCAATTTTGGGTCAAATTCAGGTTGACAAGTCAACCCGAATCCGATCTTAAAAATTAAACGGGTTAAGATTATAGACCTAAACTCAATCGTAAAAATAAACAAGTCAACTCGAACCTGAATTTTTTGAGTTCGAGTTTGGGTTGATTTGACCTATCATTAACATCTGCTCTCCACTTACAAAAATCTAGCAATCATAGACAATAGCTTTCCTTCTACAACAAATAACATTCTATGGATAGAGTATTTCATTTATGCTATGGAATTAATTCTAAACTCTAGAATTGAAGAGTAGTTTTTCAATGTGTTTCATTTCGAGATAGTTGTTTCTCTGTCTATTTATGTATAGCTCTTCAGAAATTATTACTATAAATTATAAAAGTTGTTCTTATGAAGCCTTTATGTACTTAAAATTCGTTATTTATCATTATCACAATTTAAATCATCATCATCATCATCATCATTTGAATTCTTTTTGTTTTCATTATGAAGCCTTTATGTACTTAAAATTCGTTATTTATTATTATCACAATTTAAATTATTATTATTATTATTATTATTATGATGATGATGATTATTATCACAATTTACATGTATAAATATATCATCATCATTATTATGATGATTATTATTATGTACTTAAAATTCATCATCATCATTTTTTTTAAAAGACCATGTATTACAATCATATCATAAGATAAACTATTTTTTTTCAGGAAACAATACATGTATAAATATATGAATCATATTCAATAACATACAAATCCCTCCAGTTTGGGCCACACCTCATGCAAGCCCATGATTTAAAAATCCCCCACAATGAAGCATAAAATTTAGTCAAACTTCATATTTGATTGTTAGTTAACAATACCATCAATTGAACGTAAAAAAGACAAATAACCATTACGTTCATCTATATTTCCCCTTTCTGCTTCTTCTAGTGCAGTCATTGCCCCTCAACTCTTGCTCTTAATGCAGGCTATTCTAACAATCTCTAGCAAATTCAACTCCAAGGGAATTCTCTATACTCAAATGTTGCTTCTAAATCAAATGATGTTGGACAAAGGACCACTCCAACCACCTCCAACTTTCATATTCTTCTTTCTCTTCTTCTCTGAACCAGCATGAACTTCTTGGAAAATAAAAATAGCTCCATGAGAGCATTCCATAAGAATCACAAGACCTCTCCCGCTATCGCCAAATCCAATATTTTTCATCTTCAACTCCGATGTAAGCAGGCAAAGCAACTTCATCTCTTTGAAAAATAACCTAAAATCAGAAAAAGAGAAAAATCCTTGGAGATAAAAGTACTTTGGATATAAAAATTAAGTTTACTCAAACCTCGGTTAAGAAAATTGTTAATGACTGCTTTGAAAGACTGCCTTCCAATGAAAAAAACTACTTTCAAGACCAAAAACCAAATTAGGGATCATAGGGAAATCTCAAAAGAAGCTAGAGATCAAAGTTGATGGTATTTAGAATCATGGACAAGTTCAAGTGTAACCCAAACTTGAAGAGCCAAAATGATATTCACACATAATGCAAATTGGTTGAGTATGGTCTAAAGAAGCAATAAAGAATGTATCAGCTACCGCTTAAAAATCTCAGCTAAGAAATTTATGCCATGGCTCTGTATGCTTTACCAAAGCAATCCAAATATCAACAAGTCATAGGTAGTTTAAGATTCATGAAGATTAGAAGTGTTAAAAGAAATATGATTAAACATTAAGACATAAGCAAGGTCGGTGTCGAATTAAATCTAAGCCAAATGAAAATTATTAAATAATTTGGCTAATCATTAGTTTTGATTGGTTTAAGTTGATTTGAATTGGCATTTTTATGCAAGTTAACATTGCCATACGGGCTGTTGTTTTAGTTAAATCTGAAGCTATTGCATCAATATAAACAGTTAGGCTGTCATAGCTTAGGGTTGGAGAGTAATGACCTCAGTTTTTATGTTATTATAAATGCCATAAACTATTTATCGATTTCTGATGAGAAAAACCTCACTTGACATGAGTTTTTATAAAAAAAAAAGTATTCCTTTCTACTTCTTGAATCATGATGGATTTGTAACAAAATAAGACCAAGAAGTGGTTTGCAAATCTATTAGTATGAGATGCATAAACTTTCTGCATCTTTTCCTTCTTTCTTAAATAACCTTGTTTCTTATCTTTTAAAATGTTGAAGATCAGACAGCAAACAAGGAGACAACTCCTTGACGATTTTGAGGCACCAAAAAAACAAACAAACTAGTATATGATTTTAACATATTAATTTACTTTATTAAGAGGTATTAAGGAGACTAATTCTCATTGGGAAACAGAAACCAAATGATTTCATGCTTTCCAAAGATCCATAAGTGTAACTTCTAACAATTGAATAGGAAGAGGGTTTAATGATACCAGCTAAGAAAAAAAAGTGTTTAGGGTTTAGGGTTTAGGGTTTAGGGTTTAGGGCATGAGCAATATCATGTATTAGAATGGCATGAGCCAAATCACTCATATCAAATCAAAGGCTCAAACAACATCTGATTGCAAACAAACTGCTTGTAAGCTTTACTTCAAAAAGAGAATTCAGTAACAAATGAGCAGCAATAGAGAGAATCATCCACACATACTTTAAAAGCCAATTGTTCTTTTTTTTTCTTTTGGTTTGGTTAAGCGCACTTTAAAGTACAATAAACTATCATGTTAACCAATAGGTTACAACTTTCTTTTTTTTTTTTTTTTTTTTTTTTTTTTTTTACCTTCTGTTGTCCTTATCAAGAGAGAAGAGATCTAGAATAAGCTTCATTGCATAAGAACTAGAAACGAGCTTGTTTGCATTACTTGCACTTTCATCGACCTTATTGATTTGAGTACTTGTGCTCTGTCCATCATATGGGTTGGTCAATTAATAAAAAAATATTTTTTGTGTATCATCATGGTAGATTCATATTATTTGCTACAATCCTAAAATTCCCTCATCACTCGAACATCTTTAGAATTTCCCCAATCATGGGCACCGGTTACATTCATACCACTACTATTCTTTTAGTCAAAAAATGAGATACTCGACAAATTTATTTCTTTGCTATTGACATCACTTTCGAATTGATCCATTTAGAAGTAAACTATGAGTTTGGATTGATCCATACAGTAGTACTAAACCATCCAAATAGAGTTCATATTTCACATGAAACTGATTAATTCAGCAGTAAAGGATTTATTTATTTTGAAATAGAAGCACAAAATTAGTGACTATTGCAGAAGAGACGACATAATCCACTATATGCTTAACCTTATTGCCACTAACTTAATCGTTCACTTATTAACATTTTTTATAAAATATTTGAATTACATTACGAAACCCTACAACTAATTTAGGAATTATTGCAAGAAGATTACCTTTATTTTCAACAGAATTCAAAACATTATGTCGGTTAGGAGACTGCAACTGCTCACGTTCAGCTTGTAATTTCTTGGATACCACGTTCCTCTGGTTAGCTTCGAAATCAAGTAAATTTCTTTCACCAGCTACTCGGGCTTGAGTCTTTTCAGAAGAGTGGATTAGCGTCTTTGCTGAACCAGGAAGAACCTACATGTTTATAGCAGTCCATAGTAATAGCAGCATATCAATTAAGTTTAACAAGAAAATATATCAAAATAAAGAAATAATGACAAAAAGATCTTTGAATAAGCTGATTTTAAGAGAAAAAAATATCATAACATGTTAATTGGCACATATTAGTATTAAATACTGTAAAGAATCTGGTGACATCAACTATTACTATGATAATTCACAGTAAGAAAAAGTAGAAGTAACAGTTTGTGACTAGTGGAGCACTGAATTAGCCTATGACTATATAAAGTACTTTATCAACTTAAAACCTAGTGCATTGATTTCAATAAGATTTCGATAAAGAATGTAAGATGTTCTCTCTCAAAAATATCCACCTAGTTGCACTTTACTATGCCATCGCAATTTGTTTATTTAAAATCTAAGCCAAGGTTAATATTCCGCTAGAAGGAAATATTGTCCAAAGATGATAGCTGGACATTCCTTTACTTAATGTACCGTCTCTTTAAACAGATATGATGAGCACGTATGTAGATGCAAAAAAACTTCACTACTAACAAAATCCTCCCCATAAACTCAGCAGAAATTCTGAATTAATAAAGTCTAGTAGCAGTTCTGAAATAGAAGATATAAACCCAAATACAAAAAGAATTTCGTTGGAGCAATTCAGTATCTAGAAGGAACAACAATACAAGGAAAGAAGGTACGGCATGAAACAAGAAACAATATCCAGATTGTTGAATTAATCTTGACAGGGAAATATATTAAGCGCCTTGGAAAACAATGCGTGATATGAAATTCTAGGGATCATACAAAGGAACTTAAAGTGCATCATCGTGATTCGTGAATAGTTCTACTCCAATAAACTTGAGAGTTTGTGGCATGAAAGAAATCATTTAACATATAATTTCTAAGAAAAGTAGTGGGGTCATGCATGTAACACTGGAGGGGATACAACTTCCATAAGAAGATTCCTACACAAAAACACACAAGCTGCACGAATAAAACTCAAGATCATTTCAAATCTTCAGAAGAACATAAGATTCCTAGAGTAGTAAAATCCACTAAGAAAGAAAATATTTGATTTTAAAGTAACTGGACCTAGTTAGTAAAGCAACGAGGAAGAAAATGAAAACTTATAGTGAAACATACCTTATCTTGTAAAACATGAAAGAAACTATCTGTTCTCCTTCTATTGGCCTCCATCTTCTCATTGGCAATCCCAGTCAAATACCGAACATACTCTGGTGATACCATTATCAGGCCAACCTGACCTAAAGGCACCTCCAATCGTATAGAGCAACGTATGGAAACCATAACACGCTTATGCATACTTGTAATACCTATAAATATGGTGCATAAATCACAACCCTCAGTCATTTAAAAGCAAGTTATCTCTAACTTTAATTTAGAAAATACATGAATGTATGTACAAGACTCGGGGAGAAAAATAAAACTAACACTAAATACTGTTGCAATGAGAAAATCAAACAAAACAGAGACAGGATGAACAAAAAGACTACCCATTTACATATAAGATATTTTTTACAATAATCAAGCAGAAATAAAATACTAACGCATGGTGCTTTAATAAAATGAACCTTAAGTATTCAGATGAGAGATATTTATAAATTTAACATCCTAAAACAATTCCAATACTGCTTCAAAGTATTGAAAGAAAAACACTTTCAGTATAATCCACATTAAGAACAGCATGAACCGAAAAGGGTAGTTGATGTCAAACTCCAACCATCCATTTCTACTATTTTGGTTCCTTCCGTGATTTTGTTGGTTCTAAAAAAAAGTTGTTATTTAAGCCCTTCAGTTATCAGTAACATGTGCCTTGTGTTTTTTCTCCAAATCTCTTTATGATATTTCCCTTTGCTGCAATTCAACTCTGTGGTTCGTGACTTGCAGTTCTTGCCATTTTTGTGGAACAATATTTTTCACCTGCGATTTCAATTCACAGTAGTTTTCTCTGTACAGGTTGATTACTAAATATGATTTCTGATATTTTTTATTATAACTATGAGAGGCTTTCTGATTGTACAAATGAGACATAAAGGAATGGAAAAATAATTCTAATTGATTTTTATTTTGATTGAACAAATTTTTGATTTGATATAATTTATTCTAGCCTTCTGAAATTTCAGAGAAGTTATCTGCAAATGCTGACAAAAAATTTAAATCTTCTATGTGGTGATCCTTATCTTTTCACATTCTTTTCCTCTAATTTTAGTAATTGATTTGATTGCGTAATTTGGAGCAACAAGGTTTTGTGGAATTTTCAATAGAACATGTAACTTTCATGCTATCATTTTTATGTAAAATTTATATTATACATTTTTTTAATTATCATTTATGTGAACTTTTTAAGCCAGTTTAGGGCTATGCATCGTGCACTCGGGGCTAATTTTTTCAAGCTTTCATGCGAGATGATAGACCCAAAAATATATTTTAAATTAAATTATCAAATTATTAAGTTTTAATCTATTATAATAACTTTCTAATTTATTTATAAAAAGTAAATAAGTATCATTTTTGACTGTTAACCTCATAAGAAACATTGAATCCCTAAGCATAACTCACCTCATCTCCAATGCGTCCCATCTATCATCAGGTCTCTACCAGCTTTGCTAATTACCTTGATTGTATTGGTTTCCCTCACAGACTCATTGCTTGTCTCGATGTCATATTTTGTTTAGTTTTATGTTTATATAATTGTGTCAATTAGATTATGGAGCTATAATATGAATAATGTGATTACAAACTTTGGACATTGAAATTCATATAGTTTTTATTTATATTTGATTTTTTATCATACTATTCATTTTATAAATATTAAAAATATATATTCTTGAACTTATGCTATGTGCCTCGAGACTTGTGCCCTATCCTTGTGACAAGTAAAGCCCATCCTCTTACACCTTTTTCTTTTAAAATATTGACAAATAATTGTCAAAATTGATATTTTATGAACTAAGAATTTGAACTTGTACGCATAATATTGTTCATCTCATTCTAAATTTTCATTGTAAATCCTAAATGTGAATTGAAAGATTCTTTAAATATTACTTACAGGATGTCAAATTCCTAAAGTGTTGAATTTAATAAAACAAATTAGGGCATTATCAATTTTGTTGGTAAAGAATTGATATTAAATCAACATGGTTTGAAATGAACAATAAACTTCAAGAACAATTTGTCATTCAATAAATATAAGAACAATTACATAATCAATTTAAGAATTATAAACAAGTTAATTATGATATATTAGAATATTATAATGGCTTACAAGTCTTAAACCAACAGTTATTTCCAGCAATACTATAATATTATCATTACCTTCTTCATCAAAGATCGTAACAAGAAATTAAGGAGCAACAATTCAGCAATAATATTACACGGAACTTTATATCAAGCTCTAGTTATTGAAGAATATTACAAGTATTCTCTAATTAGAACTACATCAACCATGCCTAACATTTCAAAAGAAAATTCATTCGCATCTTCTCTAAAGCATAAAAAATCTACTGTTAATGTAAAACTATATTGGATAAGAAAATTTTCAATATATGGAGAGTGATATATGTTAACTTGGGCGTTCCATAAATCACTGTATTTGTTTCTCAATCTCATTATCTAATGCTGCTCACACCAACCCCAACCATCCATAAGAACCAGCATATGTCTATCTATGCTACTTGCTCAAGCACTACAGTCTATCCTCTCTGTGGATCCTGAAAAATTCACTCCAAGCTCTTCTGAGAAAGTTTTACTCCGAGTCAATTTTTTAGAAAGCATATTATATTTTAGATAAAACATTATGCAGAGATTTAATCCTCATTTTGTAAGGCATTTATGATCTGGTTTTAGATTTCCCATAGAAGCAAACGCTTATATTTAGTTACTTCTCTCAACGACAAAAGAAAACTTCTAATTATCTTTAGTAATTAGGCGCTAAAGGCTTGGCGTATGCTAAACACAATTTGAATCAACTTAAGAAATTTATCGTTTTTGGTATAGAGCGGATGATGGGATAAATGATGAAAAACTCAATCAAGATATCATGATTCTATCATTTTTGGTTACCGTGTTAAAGGGGATAGTCAAATCAATCTAATTGAAGAATCCTTGTCAATAGTCATTGTCTGTCATCCAAAAAAATCCTTATAAACTTGAGGTGAATGTTAGTCTAATTACTCAATTTTAAGTCAACTTTAGCTAATAGAAAACTTTGTTTCCTATCAAATGTAGTCCATAAATCACCAACAAGGGATTTTGAGCTTGGAGAACTTGTGGGATGAGACCATGACAGTAATTTAAAGGTAGCATATTGCAACAAGACACCATATCAAAGAGCCTCATTCATAATAATACCTTTTGTGTTATCATTAGATGACAGAATCACACAGTCAAAGGATACAATTCATATCCTTACAAATGCAGATCATTGATAAGATTATAAAGGTATGACGGAAATAACATTTGACCATTTGTGAACTTAAATTAATCTTTAAATTTATTACATTTGACATGTTATTGCAAATATAAAGAACAAAATTGCTCTTAGCATTAAGCAACAAATTTCACGCGAATTTTTTGAACTTGTACTTTCCTAATTTTTTTTGTGCTTTTTTATCTTGATTAAAGTCTAAAATAAGTTGCATGATGAATTAAAGGAATTTAGAAAATAGGACCGTATCTGGTTGAGATCTTTCTATTAATGTGGCAGCCATCAAGACATTTGAATAACTTTATTTTGTTGTTTTAAATATTATCTACTCTGCTTGATAGCTTGTAAAGAATTGGATCTTCAATGCACAAATGATTCTCAAAGAATTTGAATGTCTTATCTTTAAAACGCATAAGATTATTTGTCATGAAGTTTATTGCAGACATATTATATTTATTTTAGTGTATGAAGCATTCTAATCATTCACTTGAACATTAATGCATTTATCAAATCCCATCTATAATTATATATATATATATATATATAGACATACTTCTTTAAAATTTTATCAAAATCTCTTTTTTTATTATCAGCACACTTATCAATGTGCTTGCATGAATTTGAATGTCCAAACTTAATTATTTGTGTGACTGCATCATCATAGAAACACACAGATAGCTCTTCTTTTAAAGTTTGATATTTGATCTATCTGCATGTGTGCACCCGCTTTAGATCTGATGATAATACTTACACATTAAATTCCATTGAGTGTTTTAAGCATAATAGTTGTCTTTAAAATGACTTTTAGGGTATGTTTGGAGCAGTTGTAACTATTTGAAGAAGTTGCGGTGGCTATTTCAATTTTATTTTATTTAAAAAAAGTCAGATTGCGGCTTTCTGGCAGCCACCACACTTTAACAACTCAGGTTGAAAAAAACAGTTTTCTATCCCAGGAATTTATAAAAAATAGCAAAAAAACAGTTCCTCAAACAGAACTGTGGTAGCGGCTGAAAAGCAAAGCAAGCAGAAAGCTGCCCCAAACAAACCCTTAAATTTGGAGTAGTTTATTTGTACAACGCAGTAGAAAAACACCTAATACGTTGTTTGGTTTGCACGGTGCGGCAGTTTATCCAGAAATGCACCCATAAATGTGGGCCACGAACTCGACACTACGGTCCTCGCTTTTTTCGCGCCTATTACCCCACTGCCCCATGTTTTTGGTCTGCGATTTGTTCTCCTCTCTCACATCTTTGCCCTTGGTATTTCCTCCTCTCTTGCGGTGGGAAAACAGTCGATTCGGCAGCCCTTTGTTAGTTCCCCTTGCTCTTTGTTGTCCTCTAATTTCTTCTACCCTCTCTTTGTCGTTATGCCCTTCGCACTTTGTGGTTTGTGCTTTAATGCCATGTGTGGCTTGCTCTTTGCGGTTTTTGACTTTGTTCTATGGAGAAATTGATTAATTTCTAGCTTTAAGGAAGGGGAAACACCCTATTGCATTTCTTTTTTCTATGAAATTTAGAGGTTTTTAGTCTTTATGGTTTCGGCTCTTTGTTCTTTGTGGGTTTTGGTTCAATGATGATTCTAACTTGCTTCTGCGGTTTGTGGCTTTGCTCGGTGGAGAAATTGAAGTTATCATTAAAACGGTGCACTGCTTCATAGTTTAACTACATGGATCACAATTTCTTTTGCTTATAGATCAATTGGCATGTTTTTCTTTCTCCAACTTTTATTTTAGCTATCAATGGTTATTCAATGGTCATTCATATATCAAGTGCATTTTTTCTTGTGAGATTCAGAGGTTGCCCAAAGGGTTTGCTCTCTATCTCAAATGGGTTGCTATTGGTAGTTTGTAGCTATTGTGTATGATTAATTGTTCATGGTGCTTTGTGGCCACTGTGTATGATGGGTTGTTATTGGTAGTTTGCGGCCTCCGGGTATGCCCAATAAATTATGTTGTTTTGCTGCTCCATCTCTCGGTTGGATAGTGTGTTGGTTGTAGTGTGTTGGTTGTGATGATGTGGTGGTAGTATATTGTTGATGATGCGGTAGTGTGTTAATGGTAAATAAGTGAAAGTGTTGGTGGTGATATTTGTGAGGTGATGGTGATGCGGTGGTGGTGGTATGTTGGTGGTGTGTGTGGAGGTAGTGGTGATTTGGTGGTGATAGTGGTAGTGTATTGGTTGTGATGACGTGGTGGTGTGTTGATGGTAATTGTGTGGTGGTGATGGTGCTAATTGTATGGTGGTGGTGGTGGTGGTGGTGGTGGGGTGGTGATAGTATGTGTGGTAATAGTGGTGGGGTGATGGTTGTAGTGGTGGTGGTGGTGGTGTTTTCGTTGTGATGATGTGGCGATGAGTTGATAGATTTCAGATGTTTCTTTTTAGTTATATTTCTAGTTGTGGGATTTTAAATAGTATTTTTTTGGTTTTCATGAGAAATTTTTATTGTCTGCAACAGATTTATGTTATTTAGTTCTTTTCATGCTAGCAGTCGTGATGGATAAGATAAAAGAAATCAGTTCTTCTGTCATGTGGGATAAAAAAGTGAAGCTAATATTTGTAAATCTCTGTCTCAAAGAGGTGAAACTGGGAAATAGACCAACCACCAATTTTAACAACGAAGGATGGGAGAATATTATAAAAAAATTCAAAGAAAGCACCGGAAGAAAGTATGATAGAATGCAATTGAAAAATAAATATGATCAGCTAAAAAAGGACTGGAAAATATGGAAAGAGTTAAAGCAAGTATCCTTGGGCTTGGACTGGGATCCAATAAAACGAACCATCGATGCTTCGGAAGAATGGTGGACCGAAAGATTGGATGTGAGAATTTATAAAATGCCCAGTCCTTCAACTTTTTTATGTCAATTTCAATTAAATCAGCATATTAAATATCAATTGATGTGTAGGTCATGTCCACGGCTAAAAAGTTCAAGTTAAGTGGCAATGACCCTGAGCTTAAAGAAAATTTTGATCATATGCTTGGTGGAGTCATGGCCACGAGTGATAATGCATGGGCACCAAGCGAGAGAGGGCATGTTGATGGAGTTGAGCATGTATATGTTGAGCAAACTACTGAATCCAATAAAGGCTCCAACCTCAACTAAAGTTGGATGGTTGTTTCAAATGTCTAAGAGTTGAGAAAAAAAAAAAGTGTGTAGTTTTTATTAGAAGTCAGATTTCACAATTAGTAGCTTCATGCACCAAAGAGGCTAGCACATCACATGCAACTTTTATTCCATAGTTATAAAAATTCTCGAAGAAACTTCAGAAATTTATGAAGACATGTTGTTTTACTTGTTTTCTATGAAGTTGTTAGAAGACCCGATGAGAAGAAATTTTTTTTGTCGGTAACACCTGACTGTATGGTTAATTATTTACGATATTTTCATGACAATCGGGATGCTTTAATTTTTATTTTATTTGTTGGACATCAAAGGTTTGATTGATATACGGACATTATCTACGCTACTTGTTGGACATTATTTAAGCTATGTTGAATTTTATTTTATTTTTATTTATTTTATTTTATTTTTTGGACATCTTTACCAGCAAAAAAATCTTTCATTGCTTTTGGAATTTTCGTTGTCAATGTTTTTGTTTATACAACACTTGTTATTTATATATGTTAGTTGTATAAACAATGAATAATATGGATAGAGAAAGATGGAAAAGAAAATTATACCTGCATTATGCTTAATGTATGAGTATTATAATTCATATATTGCTCGCTCTCCTTGTATGACATTCACGTACATAAACGGGGCAGTTACTTGTAGATCACCCCACAAGATTTAACATATACCTTATGCACAACCCATATTTATTGATCTACTAGAACAACTGCACAGAAATTATGGACTTCAAGACTCCTCTAGGATAACTTAAAGAGAAGTGTTAGTTATAACCCTCTATATTTTATCACAAAATAAGTCTATGAGAGGAGGGGTGGAGCAATTTCAACACTCATCGGAAACAATTAATATATATTTTTCAGTTAGGTAAATGCATTTCAAATTCAACATCATGGCAAAGTTAATTGTTGTTTTAATAGTTTTATTTTTAATTTTAATTGTTGTGTTACTCACTGTTTAGTGAGATTTCAGTTTTTATCCTGTAATGCTAGAATTGGATTTCTGTTAACATGTATGAAATATGTCACCATGACTGATTCTGTTATAAACAATACAATAATATAAGGGTAGAAATGACTTTTTATCATAAACAGCTGTTCCACAACTGCATAAAATAAATAAACTCACAGCTTTTGCGTAGCAGCTTTCTGGCACAGTTGTTCCGCAACAACTTCCTAATAAGTTGTAGCTGCCCCAAGCAGACCCTTAATGAGGCAACCCCACAAGGAAGGTCAATAGATTCAAGCTCATTCAATTTCATCTCATTCACGACCTATTCTAAAAGTTTCGAGTAGGAAATTTTGGATGAAGTAAAAATACTTCGCTCATAACTTAAAAAGGAGTTTTCAAGCCATTTGTAAGTTTTGTGCTAGTTATATTTGGGGGTAATTATATTCTTCAAAGCAATATGCAACATGTTTAAATGTTCAATTTATACCCTCATGTCGATAAATTTGCAAGCTCATTTTAACTACATCTTTTAATTCAATAAGTCATTTTTGTTCTTTCCAAATGATATTCTGATAAAATTTTGATGGCCTAAACCCTCTAACATCATCCTTGTGTAGAAGAGTCTATATAGTGTGTTGAGCATTCTCACAGTACTTAAAAATACGTCAATAGATATCATTTAGAGCATCACAGTTGAGGGTCTTCAAACCTACTACAAAAGAAAATGTGCATAGGGCTTCATGCATCTACAGAAGAAAATATTCGCTAGGAACAAATTTCTTGCTGCTCGGGACAATGTGCATGGTTCTTCAGCTCTCGTTTAAAAAAGCATGCATAGGTCTTCGATGTGTACACAAGAATGTTGCTAATGTTTTGAGTTAATCCATTCAAAATATACCATCACATTCATTTCCTTCTACCATTAGTTGCTTGAGTTAATCCATTCAAACATTTGAGGCCCTAAACATGTCTTTACTAATCTAGCATTCCATTATTTGTCACTTATATTGCTGATAATTCACATATTATTTGAATTTGTGTGACACCAGTCAAAAATTTTGCATATGTGCAAGACTTGTTATTAAGATATTAAACTTCACTTAGGAGTTGTTTAATTTTTTTAACATGAGTTTGTTGGATGCATCTGGCAAGTAGATGTAGTTTAAGGGATCTTTGTATAACACCTATAAATAGGCCCTTAAACTCAATAATGATTCAATTAAAAGAGAATTTATGAAATCATAATATCTTACTTTGATAAATGGTTTGTTTTGTGCATCTCTTTCATCGCCCATTCCAATTAACTTTCTCTCTCATGAAACATAAGTTCTCTCTTAGTTAAAATGCATCCTCTCTCTCTCCATCAAGAATCTCAACATGGTACACCGACCAATCAATTTTGATCACCATATCTGCATCCTAACAACCTAATTTAAATCATAACATACGATCCTCCAATTTAAATCCTCTCAATTGAACCACCTCTCTCTCTCTCTCTAAATTTATACATATTTTCTCTGTATTTGCAATCTCTCAGCATTTCAATTAATCACCATCTAATCTCTCTTTATCCAAAACCTCATCCCTCTAACCAAATGCATGTTCTCTCACAATCTACAGCCTCTCAATATTTCATTTTATCACCATCCCAACTCTCTCTACCCAAGACCTTCTCCTACCACCCCCTGAAAAGACTATAACAAGAATAGACCCATTTCTTATAATGGTAGCCCTATCTCCAGAAAACCGTAGACCTACAAAACCATCTAATTCTTTCTACCATTTTTCCTTTAAAACTCTAACCTTAATTATATTTCCCAAACCCAAATGTAATCTAACTTCAAAACATTATCACAACTTATCATACATCTCTACGATCACATAAAAAGAATATTCCTATGGATTTCTCACTATCACAACCACACTATACTTCTAATATCAAGAAGAATTGTGGCAAATCATCAATCTCGACTTCCACAATGCAGTAAGTTGGTGTCAAAACTAAATCAAAAAAGTAGCCATTTAGTTGTCTTTTTAGATTGTTCATCAAAAACGGCACCATCCAAAAATATTCAAATTCCAATCAAAATTTTCCATAATATTGCAACAAGAAGATCAAAGGTCACTAACATCAAAGGGTGATTGACTGCATTTTACAGAAGGTATAGTTATAGTTTTTGCTTGAATATGTTATTGATTTTCTTGCTAATAAGATCACCAACTTTGTTTTCAACGTTAGATAATTACTACTTTACTGAGGTGCATTCAACCTTCTATTTTCATGTAGTTGTATCTTCTAATGAAGTTACATCATCCCCAAATTTCTTGTTAGTTCCTTTGTTACCATCAATCGCAACAACAACTAAAATAGAGAATAAATATTACAATTAGTCATTATGGACCCTTATGGCAAACAAAAATGGACAATTTGATGGTTTATCATCCACCATCAAAATATTCTTTGATAACACAAGAAGAATTCTAATGAATTGCTTCTTGTCTTTTGAGTGAGCAAAATAATCATAGTTATTGAAAGATGAGTTCTTCCTACCCCAAGAGAAGTGATGGAGATCATCCACCAGCTTCTATAACATCATCACATTGGCATCACTACTACACTTGAAGCTAAGCCTTAGTCATTTGATGTCTCTCTCTAATCTTTATTTGATTAGGTGAATAATAAATTATGAGAATTTATTTATTTCAGGAAATTTCAAGAATTCTAAGAATTTTATTTTATTTGTTCATAATTACTTGAATTTTGAACTTTTTGAAATTAGTTGCATAAGTATGGCAAGTAACTAAAGCCTACGAGGCATATTGAAGCCTATAAATAGTACGTATGTGTTTTGTTTGGATAAAAAAAAAATCAAATTGAACTAAAATTTATTTGTTTAGCTTGGTTCCATTGTAAAAACATCATTTCGTTATAATTTTAGATTTCTTTGTTTTTTTTATTAGTTTCATTTTTTCTTATGTAAAACCAATTAAATCAAACAGTAAATTATACTAATTTTTCAAATATTAAATTAACAAAGTTTGTAAAAAAACATGCAAAAAAAGATCAACATATATATTATTTATTTCATAAGAAAAAATATAAATTTAAGCATAACTTATTTAATATTTTTCTTAATCCATGTTACTTAAACTATTTTTTTATGGAATAAAATTAGAGCCGTATAATGCACTTTATTAAAAAAAATGTTACTTAAACTAAAGATAATTAGGCACATTATTAATGTTATTATATTTAGGTTCATCCAAAACAAAATTAAACTAACCAAACTAAAGTTCGTTAATATTTAGTTCGGTTTTGAAAAAAAAATGGTCTGTTTGTTTTTTTAACAATCAAGAAAAATTGTTTTGGGTTTAAGTTGTAAGCCGGACCAAACAAACCAACTAAATACACACCCCTAATAATTTGTCTTTAAAACTCAGGAAAAACTTAGTTAAATAAGAATTTTTAGATCATAATTTTTTTAATTTGCCTAATGCTTTGCAGTACATATACCTCTGTCTATCTTTAGATTTTCCTCCTTTCTCTCTCTTAAATTTTTGCCAGGGCGCCTACCAATCAATTCCAATCCGCAAATCATTTTCCTAGTTCAAATCATAACCTGCAACCACCAAGTTTTTTCCTAGCACAATCTCTACTCTTTTCTCTCATACCTGCCTTATTTACCTCTCCTAATGTACTCATGCAACCGATTGTCTTTCTCTTTTCTATTACAAGTTAATTTTAGCTGATCAAAAACCTCTATCTCTCTTCAAACCAGCTCTCTCCAACTCAACACCCATTCTCTCTCCAGCAAGAACCACCCCCCCACTCCACTCTCTCTCTAGAAAACAGTATAAAAAAAAAGAATATCATCGCTTTTCCTATAATAACTCATTTATCAAACCGTAAACCTTTTTTACAAACACTGGGCCAGGTCATCCACATAACCATCATCATCAACAGAACAAGATACCCGTTGATTGCTCACCTCCATAACCACACCACAATTCTAGTCTCAAGACGAATTGCACTCCTCCATTTCCACACGGAGTACACTTCCATTCAAACTAGCCCCATTATTCAATTCATCCTTAAAAACAAGAATTCACGCTAAGTTGCTGATGGCCAGGAGATAAGGATCAACTTACAGAAATCACGAGAAAAAAAAAACAAAATAATAAAATGTAAGTTTCCATCTTTTTAGCTCACCGGATTCCCTGAAGCCACAGGCGATTGCAGTTGCAACGAGCTCTTGGGCTGCCATAACGTCCTTACATTCCACTGCAACAATAAGAGGCTCAAACCTGAAAACCAAGTTACCGCCTTCGGCTCCTTCCATCTCCACTGCACTCCGCGCTGCTGGTGATTTGAATAGAAGGTCGACCACGGCCTCCGGATCCGCAGGTTCGTGCGAGACAAAAATCCATCCGCCGCCTCCAGCCTTCTTCTTACTCCTCCTAGGGTTTATTTTATCATCGTCAGGGTTTGGTTTAAGGCTCTCTCCAGGTTGGCGGAGGATAGAGATTCGGCCGGAGCAGGAGCTGGTTGTGAAGAAGGAAGAGTGGAGATTGATCACATCCAGAAAAGGGGCGATGGGAGCATCGATACTTCCCTTCGGAGATTTGTCCGGCAACGGCGCCGCCAAGGAGGATAGGGTTTTAGCTTTACGCAGTTCGAAGTCCATGGCCAGAAGCCAGCGACCCTAGGCTGAGCGTAGGTCGAGCGGGTCGCATTGCTTGGATTATCCATCTGGATCCGATTTTTTAACTACCATTCAAGGGGCACAATCACATAATTGGTAGTCCTTGTTTTGTGTTTCATCTCATGCCCTAAATTTTGTTTATTAGTACTGTTTATAGTTTTTGAAGTAGAGGAATAATTCGGGTCAATTGTGTGATAGTAAAGTACCGTTTAAATTGAAAGGAAAATTTTATGAGATGGTGATGAGAACTACAATGCTCTATGGCGTTGAATGTTGGCCTTTAAAAGAGAAGTATAAAACTAAATTAAGTGTTGTCGAGATGAGAATGATTATGTGTATGAGTGAATTTACACTTAGAGACAAAATGCGAAATGAATATATTTGTGCTAGGGTCGGTGTAACTCCAGTGACGAATAAAATTAGAGAAAGTCATCTTAAATGATTTGATCACATTAAACGTCGATCATCCGATGATCTGATTAAAAAAGTAGATGTTTAAGAATCGACTTATGGTAAGAAACACAGAGGTAGGCCTGGGAATACTTGGGCATACTGTATAAAAAAGTGATCTTAATTTGTTAGAATTAAAAAAAAAATACATGAATCTAAATAGGACGCAGGGGAGAACAGAAATTCATGTAGCTGACCCGACTTAGTGGGATAAAGGTATTGTTGTTGTTGTTGTCGTAGTTATAGTTTTCAAATTTTATTCAAATTTACTTTTGATCATTTATATTCTTTATGTATTGACATAATCTTAAAATACTAGTTGTGCAAAGTAATATTTTTAAAGAATATTAAACCTTATGTGGTTGTCATTTAAGCAACAAATAATGTATTTCGTCCGCTTTTTCCTCCTCCGTTTTTTCCTCTCCATTCTAACTTTTCTTTTTCCTTGTCATTACTTTTGTTCTAAACCCTCTAAAGTGTATTCTAAACGAAGTACATCAACACTCAATTATCTCTCCCAATTCATCTGTAAGACATCTTCATAAGGGTCCTAGTGTGATCTTATTTCTAGTAAATATTCATTTAGCTCTAAGTGAGTTTGTTATTCACACTCTTATTATCAAAGTTAGTATAGTCAATAAAAGCTATATATTATATATTATTTTTTAAGTTTTCAAAAGTATAATGTTAAATTTTAAATCAGGCTATTATGTTTGATAATTAATATATGAATTTGCACACCCAAAAAAGCTTACACATCAAGTCAGATCTGCCAACTCAAGGAGAAAGTCAGTGGGTCATTTCCTTGCAGGTTGAGTCATACCCACTAACCTAAAAAGTTAATTTGTGAATCACTTCTAATTTAATAATATGTTTGTTCATTAACTTGATTACTAGCACATCTAATTGCTCAAATATTGAGTGCATTGTAGTAACATTTAAGCTTCACAAGACGTTACAGCTCTACATGTGTCATAAGATACGCCCATGTATCATGTCTCGTAATGTATTTTTAAATTCCTATTTCTGTATGTATTTAATTGAGATATTTCTTCACATATGTCAATAGGAGTCATAAGATGATCATCAAATGATATAGGACAGAGACTATATTAATAATAATATGAGCACAGTCTCATTTCTCTCTACTTTCTCTAACCCTCTATTGTAAACCCTTTATCTTTTTCTTTGTCTCAAGCACTCTTGATTATGTGAAGCATCTATCGAATAAATATAAAGCAGACATTCTTTTATTTTACAATGAGTGTGGACATGCCACAAAATAGAGGAGACATTGATCATAGTGACAAACAAGTTTCTATAAACATATAGATGACAACAAATGGTTCATAACTCAACAACTCGTTGAAGTTAAGAACAAGGTGGCATGAATGATAAGAGTAGTGATAGAACATCTTCTTATGATGGCTTATTAGATGGGATTGCCCACTTAATCATCTAGTTTTGCTCTAAAGAAGAGACAAATTGAACTCCTTAGAGCCTTACTTTTGTCTCCAATAGAAGGGAATGATGATGATAAGACTTACTATCCAAAAAATGAGGCCTCCACCTCTTACTAGAGAAAATAAAACAATGCAGAGGTGAAGAGGATGCTCAATTCAAGAATGTTTTCTCCAAAAAAGAAACTTGAATGTTAATATGCTTGCAAAATTTGAAAGCTTATCATTGGATTTGTATCATGGTAATATGGATCATTTG
This sequence comes from Phalaenopsis equestris, assembly GCF_001263595.1. Lineage (NCBI taxonomy): Eukaryota > Viridiplantae > Streptophyta > Magnoliopsida > Asparagales > Orchidaceae > Phalaenopsis > Phalaenopsis equestris. The sequence continues at coordinate 5,453,435 of NW_018164536.1, forward strand.
TACCATATCAAGACATTTTATGCATCAATATATCTACTCATATGAAAATGTTATTTTTTATTCGTCACTTTGAAAAAGTCCATCTGAGGTAGTTCACTCGCCTGCCTTAAGAGTGATAATCCCCTTTGTCAAATTAAGCAGACATTCCTGACACAGTTTTCAAGAGCCCATAAATTGTTGAAGAACTTGCAAGCACAATTAAGGATGTGACACAAGCCATGCAAGTTCTTAAGGAACTTTATCACCTACTTTCCAACACAAGATGTTAGATGTTAAGGATCCCAAGTCAGCATTAACTCGCATCCATGGCTCAGGGCCTCCAAAAAGATTTTTTTTATATATGTTATTGGTCTTTGATAGTTGAAAATTCTAGATGAGTTATTGGAGCACACCAATACCCATGACATTATAAAGAGATACAACTACATTGCTAATACTTCCATTGATAAACAAAGGCAATGAAACATGAGAATATTTTCCTATCCACTAGGGAGAAAAGAAGATTTACCATCACATGGTGAGAGCCAATGAGGCACTTTTTGAAGTGAAGGGGAGTTCGACAATTTGAGAGATGGAATTATTTGAGAAATATCATTGTGATAAGCTCATATGAGCAAATTTTCCACCTACTGCTTACAACTCCATTGCTAAGAACGAGACATAAAAGAATATGATTGAGGTTCATATTAGATTATATGGTGCCCATCAATCTAGGTTTAAGATAATGAAATTTTAAATTTCGGACTATCATTAACTGTCAATGATTAGTGATTATACGACTGTTGAATGTTGCAATCATTAATCCCAAGTTCATGGTGTAGTTATACATTAGTCAATTAAAATATTACATCCACTTATAGCTTTGTACATTTTAAGACTTTGGGTATGAACATCGATGGTCCTATTGACCCTCCCTCTTCTAAAATTCTTAAATTTGTATTAGTGGTGATTGCTAACTTATCCAAGTCAATTGAATCAATCCCACTGTGAGAAGTCAAAGCTCATTACATGCTCCAATTTTTCAAGGATCATATCATGTATCAATTTCAACTTCCTCAATGGATCATATTTGACTATAGTAACACATTTAAGAATAATAAGACCAATAATTTTATTAGATGACATAATATCAAGTGGAAATACTCGCACAGGTATTACGCTTGTGCTAATAAGTTGTTTAGGGTCTTGAACAAGAATTAAATTCAAATTAAAAAAAAACATTGATTATAATAAAATGTCAGTATCATAAGAAGTTAGTCAAAGCATTGTGTGCCTATCAAAATACGTATATGATAATAAATCGGTCCACTCTATTTGCATTAATTTATAGGTTTGATGTTATTCTCTGTTTAGAAGTAAGTTCGGTTCGTGTTCGGCTCGTTCGTTAAGAAACGAACACGAGCTTATTTCAAACAAACTAAATTTTAAACGAACTGAACACAAACACAAGTTTTGTTCGTTCGTGTTCGGTTCGTTTACACCCCTATCCCTCACCAAATGATATTACTTTAACAAAATTATGTATGAATAAATGCTCAACTTTGATTGGAAGAACTCAAACAACTTGAAGGGGAACCGTTGCATGCCCAAGTAAATCTCAATTTACCTAATTCATGGATGGAGCAAGCTCATAACATGATAGTCCATTTTAAAACTTTACGAGTAGGAAATCTGATATTGGCACTCGATGACCCATATTAGTTCATCGTTGAATGGAAGACAAGTTAAAACCAATATGGGAGCAGTCATTTATGGTGAAGGCTAAGATGTGAGTCCTACTAATTAAGATCCCAAATAAGTACATCTTATGCTTCCAATTAACATATGATTTTTAAAAATATATTGTTTATGATGTATTCCAAAAGTAGTTTTTTTTTAATAAAGTTTATTTTCATGATTTGTGTGTAAATTTATTCTTATAATTAGGTTCTATTTAAAAAAAAATGGGCTTTCTCACAACAAAATGTTCCTCTAACATACTTCTCTAAAGTGAACCAGTGCAAGGTTATCCAATCCCTAGAATATCTAGATATATTATGGCAATCTGTAAGGTGGGGAAGTTAAATCAAATTTAAAATTAAAATATAATAAAACTTCTTCATAATTACCATCTATAATCAAAATTTTCTCATTCTTCAGTTAGGATCTTTCCTATAAATTTACATTATATGGGTTAAGTTCGGGTTTCAATTAGTACAAGATTGAGCCTCTTTAGTCCCCTTTCTAGTCTTACCCAAGATTAGTGAACTCGGGTTAGAATAAAGCCTATTAGGCTCCTTTCCTAGTTTCTTATTCTACAGTGTTGTAGATGATTCAGTAGACTTTCACCTTGGCTTGCTAGTCTAGGTTAGAAGCAAGTCCCCCAATAGCTTCCTTCCCTAGTGTGATTAATGACCTTACTTACACCTGTAGATCTACCCCGGCTTAAAAATTTTGTTTAGAATTAAACCCTTCATGCCTCTATCCTAGTTTAGTCGGTTGGAATCTAACCTAAAATAATTAGCCACCCTCGAGCTTTATCTCAAGTTTGTTAGTGTTAATGTGTTGCGGCTGATTCAATGGACTAATACCTTGGCTTGTTAGTTTAGGTTAGGACCTAGTAGCCCAATAGCCTCCATCCTTATCTTAATCATTAAAAAACCTAAATCAAATCTTTAGTAGTTATTCTATTCTACTATATACATATTTTAGAACCTCCTCATCCTTGTTGGTTCTACTAAGCCATAGTTTATTTAATAGATCAATACATTAACTTGTTAATCTAAGTTAGGACTAAGTCCCACAACGACCTCTTTTCCAAGATTATTCATTATATTTATAAATTTAAAAATTAGATATTATCTAACTTTAGTTTGACAGCCATAAACCTACTCTGACTATTACACTTAGGTTAGAACTAAGTCCCCATAATTCTCTCTTTTATTGTAATAGTCACATAAGATCTTGTTTGACCATATTTAAGCATTCATAAATTTATTTTCATGAGGTCCGCTTATCCCACTGTGTCATAGTTGACTTAGTAAGGCTTGCACCTTGACTAGTAAGTCTATGTTTAGAGCAAGTCTTTGTGGTTGCATCCCTAGTTTAGTCATTAATGTTCAATATGAAAAGAAACTTTAGTTCTAGTCTAACACCATTTAAATACCTATATACCTACTTTCATTGAGCATTTATATTAAGATTAAGCTTCTTATGCCCCATTTAACGTTTGAATTAGTGAAAATCCTATGAAGCCCTGTTGAACTATTTAATCTCATGGGATAAAGTTCTTTAGAACCATAAGGTTTAGGCCCTGTTTGGGGGCAGCGACAGGGCGGCAACACGGCGGGGTGCCACTCATTTTGCTCTTTTGGGGCATCGTGAGGGTCGCAATGTGGTGCAGTTTGGGTAAAACGTAGGTCGCGGGTTTGATCCTGCGACCCACTTTTCTCCTTCACGTTTTCACTCTCAACGCCCTTCGTTTGCCCTAACTCCTTTGCTTTTTACTCCCGGATTTATTAAATCCCATTGGAAGACGGCTTTACGAGATTAAGAAGAGCTGAAGCAAGCGAAAGGGGCTGGAAGGAAGCAAAGAAATATGATGGCTACCTTCCTCAATGGTTTATGGTAGGAGCGATGCTGGAGGAGGAAGAAGTGAGGTCTTTATACACCACAATCCCATCATTGCCTTCACAGCTAGGTCTAGTTGTGAATGTATGGTTAGTGTATTTGCCTTGAGTGGAGCAGATGGGGAATATAAATTTAAATTGGTTTTATTTAGACTAATTTTTTTTATTTTAATAATTATGTTATTAAGCTGTATATAATCAGATTGTCAACTAACACGCTTAAATTCATATTGGCAATTTCAAATTTTTTAGTCAATATATTTCAGCTGCGACTCGGGGCCGGATCTCAGTGGATTTAGACTAATTTGTTTTTAATAATTATGTTATTAAGCTGTATATAATCAGATTGTCAACTAACACGCTTAAATTCATATTGACAATTTCAAATTTTTTAGTCAATATATTTCATAGAAATGAATTTTTTTCAAAAGTTATTATGATTATTTTAAATTAGAAAAATTATAGAAATGAGCGTTTTAATAATTTTATTTTTGGAAAGAAGTGTAAAAAAGAGTGTAACTTCAAATGCAATATAATTCATACATATATGAATTTTTGTACCGTTCTAAAATGAATTTCTATTTCAGAAGTTTCAAATATATGACCAACACAGTTCTGTTATAAACAACATTACTAAACAAGGGCAGAATGATCATTTTTCTAAAAACACCCGTCACACAACTATTTTCAAACAGCTGAAAGAAACAACCAGTCAGCTTCCCCGCAGCAGCTTCCTGAGGCAGCTAAGCTGCAGTTTCCCCAACCAATTAGTTCTCTTTAGATTGTAGTGAACATTATCATAGGTGATCTAAGTCTTCTTTTTTATTCCCCTAGTGTTAGCAGGTTTTTGCTTATGTTAAACCTCTAAAATGTTCTCAAAATCTATAATATCAGTCAAATTAAAGTTGAATTCAAAATTAAATACATTTTTAAAATTAAAATTCTTATTTAAACTTTCTATTAAAACCTAACCCAAAATAAATCCTTATGTGGTGTCACTCAAACAATGTCTTTGACTTCGTTGGCCATGTCAGTCAACATTAATAGGTCCTGTGAACTCTAATCACTCCACTACATCTATTGTGGATTTATTTTTTAACTTCAATTTTGATGAGGGAAAATCCATTCAAATCTTCAAACACCTATTCTAGACTTAGGATCCACTTATAGTAACCTCTAAATGGCTCATTGACCATAGTAGGTGGCTAACCCAATTTTTTCCTTCTAGTTTATATAAGCTTATAATAAACTATAGTTTTCAATGAGTTCTAATAAACTATAGCTTATATAAAATAGTTAGTAGTTCAATAATGAATTTACATTACAACCTACATAACACAAGTCTAATTAGACTTTAGTAAACTATGTCCTAAGATAGATGAACTTGAGTTTAAAGTGTGAACCGTAGTTACAAGAGCAATATGTTATAGAGATTATACCCATGAAAATTCATGGACCAGTTGTCATCCTATTAAAAGCATTCACCATCTTCTGATAGCTAGTGTTTTTTTTAATTTTTTAATCTTTCATTCAATTTTTAGGTAATTAAATGATCTTGAAATTAGGTGATCTTGAGCATGTTAAATTTCTCTCATAGAAACACTACAAATATACTAGGTTTATTTGAACTTGAATTTGATCACTTTTGGCATCGTCAGGTTTGCCTCGTTTACTGTAAATCTTAAAATCGACTAAATCCATTGAAATCAATCCAAATGATTTTAAATTTTGTTTCAAATATGTTTATCTCAATAGTTTCATCAAAACCTATACTGAATTAGATAAATTTCCTGATTACATGTCAAATATTATCACAATTAAAGAAGTCAATATTTTTAGTGTTCTAAAAGGTAAAAAATTGACCTATCCGAATAATTTTATATATGGATTAATTTTGATGTACATCAATAGGACTTAGAATTATAATATAAACATGAATAATTTATCATTAGTAGATGTTAATTAAGTGAATTAAACATCTTTCTCGAAGCTTCTAATAATGATGAATTCTAACGTGGACGGTAATCTAGAGCTGTTGCTCCATCTGATTAGGATTGTAACGTAAGGCCAATAACGACGAGGGGGATATGAACGGTCTTGTAGATGTGTCCGTGCTTTTAAAAAACTTATATGAGGATTCTAGAGAATCTTGACGTACAAATTGAAGGTCCGCTCCGCTCGTTGTTGCTTTCAGCCTCTCCCTCTCTCTCTCTCTATCATCTAACCTAACTTCATGTCTTGATGAGATAAATATAATTCAATTTATATTCTTGGGTTGGATTGTAAATTTTGAATTTACAAATTATTCCACTAAAGGTCTAAATTGTCAGTTTAAACCCTTAAAAGGATTAGAAAATTGGTTTTAGTTATTAGATTAATCTCCAAGGAGTTTCTAACTAATACCAATTTTAATTTTCAATTTTATGATTTTTTATAAATATTTTCAGAAATAATTACAAAATTTGGTGAGAATTGGTGAATTTCATTTTTGCTATTTTTCTTGACATTGGAAAAATCAAGAAACATATCCAAGGGTGAAAGAAACATATTCAAGGGTGAAAGAAAAATTCCTTGTGAATTTTAGAATTTTTGGAATTATAATTAATTTTTAATAATTAAATTATATCATGGAGTAATTAATTATTTAAAAATTAAACATAATTCATTAATTTTCAATTTTATTTTTGTTATTTTTTTCCTTGCTTTGTTGAGTTTAGGGTTATTTTAGTTTTATTTTTATGATTTATTTTTGCAAAGATATGCATTTTTAAATATTTTTTGAATTTATTTAAATAAGAAAAACCTAATTTCTTATTAATTCGACATGGCACCAACGCATCATCAGACGGGTTGAAGCTCCACGCGGTGGCTTTTGATTTGCAGGGCTTTCCACGCAAGTGTCCGCGGTGGCATCAATATGGTGTCTTCCCTTCTGCAGTTCATTGGTTCGATTTAATCCTGATCGTCTATTTTCGACACATAAATTGACGACATCGGGTCATCGTCCCCACGAGACGTTAACCTGAGAGCTGTTCGTGATTAAACCACAATATCTCCCTCGATTCTCCATAGAATCTCATGGGATTTGTTCCAAAAGCTTCATTGAAATAAGACGAACATATCCATACGGTTATGCAAGCATAGTGTGATGTTTTTCTTCACAAAGTTACAAACCGGAGCACATTTTTAGGGTTCAAGGTGATACACCTCAAAATTACTTATTTTAAATATACATTTAATGCTCATTTTTTGTACATTTTTTATGGTATTGTGCTTTAATGAAAGGTATTTTGTATGTTTTTGATTTCAGGTACAGGAAATGCAGTTCACATAAAAAGTAGAGAAAGTGGAGGCAAAACGATGAAGTGGAGTAGTGGCGCCTAAGCGAAACCAGAGATGGACGAAGACTGGTGCCTAGGCGCCAGATCCGGTGCCTAAGCACCAGTGACAGTTTATCTTCGTGATGCATTGGAATTGGACAAATTTGGAAAGGATGCTTGATGTGCCTCTTGTGGATTTCGAGATTCTTATATAATATGGTCATAAAAGAGTTTAAAGAAGACTTTCATGAGAGGAAAACTTAGATCATTTGGAGAGTCCACTAGATTAGAGAGTTGAATAAAGTTTTAGTGTTGTTTTTCTTTTGAGAAGAGTTTGAAGATTGCTTTAAAGGGACTTCAAAATTTGCTTGTGGAAAAACCTAAGATAAGTATTTTGTATTTTTGTTTGAGCTATACTTTCTTGTGTATACTTGATCTTAAATACAAACAATTTTTTGGATTATATGATATTTATTTAAATTTTTATGAGTTTTAAAGACTTAATTAGCTAGAATAATTTACATAATTATTTAAATCCATTTTATATTTTTCCTATAGTCCTCTGACCACAGTAAACCTTCCAAAACAACTCTCATGTTTTTTTTGACTTATATTAATTTACATAATTATTTTAAGCAAAAATAGATAACTAGGGTTGAAAATTAGGGTTTCATGGCTAGAGATGTTCTCTGACTTTGGAAAAATCAAAGAACATCCCAACTGTCATGAGGAACAAATTCATAAAATTTCAAACCATGGTGATTATTTTTTATTTAATTAAAATTAAATAAGCAAGGGAGTATTTAATTAATTAAAAATAAAATACATGCCAAATAATTTTTATTTTTGTCCATGATATTCTTCTTTATTCACTGAGTAAGAATATGTTTTTATTTTATTTTTATGATTTTTCTACACCAAGTTGTGATTTTTTAAATTTTTTGAATTAACTTAAATAAAAAAAAACTCAATTTATCTACTTATCCACCCAACAACCATCTCATTCTAGGAAGCTCTGAGGTCACACGCAACACGTTTTGATTCATTGTGTTTCACACCTCAACGTGCCACACGTCCCACTGTTAACGAACAAATCTCCCGTACGACTTCTCTTTCGTTGTTGGATCAATACACGTGCGAATGGATGACATCCGTTCATCATCCCCATCTACTCTAAACAAAGAACTGTTCACACTAAAACCCTAAGATCTCGCTCAATTATCTAGGTGAGGCGAATCTATCTATATGGTTACATACATATGAAATACAAGTTCACTTTACAATTAATGAAACTGAGCCTAAAATTTGAGATTTTGAAATATACCTTTGCCCAAGAGGTAAGACCTCAATTGGGTGCTTGTGGAAGCTTCCTTGTAGTCCAATGAACCTCCTCAAAGTGTCACCTTGCTTTGGTATAAGGTTTAAGTAGGACTTCGATCAAAGGGTGATGCGGCCTTGGTGGGGTTGAACTCAAGAAGGCTGGAAGGAGCTTTGTGAGCAATTTAGAGGACTCTCGCTAAGCAATTGGCAACACTCTCTCCATGGCCGTGAGAGGGGTGGTTTAAATATCCATGGTCATGATGTCTAATTGAGCAATTCAAGGGGTGGAAAAGGGTGCTTATGTGGAGGGTTGAGCGGTGCAATTAGCCAATAAGAGTTGACCACAGTGGATGGGTAAATTTGAAGCTTGGCCAATGGGGGAGCCTTCTCAGTTTCGGGTTTTCCGGCCACTAGGCCAGTTGGCCAGGCCAGGCGAGGTGGCTAGATGGCTCAAGGAACCAAGGGGGAGGTTTAATTGTGATCAAGATGGGGTGTTAATCAAATGAGAGAAAGATTAGGTCATTTAGCTAAAAATGAGAAGAAATCCCCTAAATCAAGGGACCCTTGGTCCATGGAACCTCTAGGGTGGACTAGGAGGATCTAGGTTGGTCCTTAGAGTCCAAATGGTAGCTGTTGTGGTCCAAATTGGGCTAGACTAAGTGGCTGCAAGTGGACTTAAGGTTTGGGTTCAAATTTTGGGATTTGGCTTGGACTTGGGTTTGAGCTTGACTAGAGCTTGGATTTAGATCAATTGAATGGTCAATTTGGTGTGGAACATTGTCATGAGGCATTTGGAAATTAATTGGGTTGATAATTAAGGGGCTATGAAGTTCAATTTGGTGGAATTTCTAGTTTTGAATAAAATTGGGGGGTTTTGATTTGGATTGAACTTAGGCTAGGTTTAAGTTTGTGTCTAGGCCAATTGAGGGTTCAATTTAGTCTAAGGGAATGTTAATAAGAGTATAGGAAGTGAATTTGGTAGAATTGAATGGGTTAGGGAGTTCAATTTGGTGGAATTTTGAAATTAGACCAATTTTGGGGCATTTGGATTAGGCTTGAGATTTAGACTTGAAATTGGATTCAATTGGGCTAAATTTGGTTTCAATTGGCTTTATACACGATGAAATTTGATTTGGATTTGAAATTGGGGAAGTTTGAAATGAATTTGGTGGAAATTGGAGGTGATTTTAAAACTTTATGCATTTAGGGGTAAAATTGGGATTTTGGTCAAATTGAGCCCAATGGGTGGTTAGAATTGGTTTTGGGGGGGGTTTGGAATGATTTGGGGGTTTTGGGAATTTTTGGGCCAAGAGGGGCATTTTGGTAATTTTGGTGAAGGGACATTTTGGGAATTTTGGAAATTTTGAGATGTTTTGGACAATTTGAGCGATTTGAAATGGTTTAGGATGATTTTTTGATATAATTTGAGGATTTGGGTAATTTTGGAAAATTTAGGGTTTTGCGGCAATTTGGTAATTTTGGAAAGTTTTGGGGCAAAAGGTCAAAATTGGGAATTTGGCTAAAGTAGGATCAATTGAGGATGCTAATCATAAAATTACCCTTATGGTGCCATGAGACCAAGGGAGATTTCATTATGGATCATCTATGTGCTGGCCTTAGCCAAACTCTAGCCTTGGGATAAGGGTTTGGGGGACTAACCACATTAGTTTCCAAAAGAGTGGGGAAACATGCTAAGCATGTTTGGTCAAGGGTTTAAGTTGTGAGTGAAGGTGAGGGGTTCAAGTGTGTGTGTGTGCAAAACTGACCAAGACCACACTACCTTGCGCTAACCCTAAGGCTAGACAGTCCTATGGAGACTCTCCTTGAGCTCCCCCTTGTTAGCTCCACCTACTAAGTGCTAGATGTTAGAACCAACATGTGGAACTTCAAGAGAGCAAAGAGGTGTTTAGAATTTCTAGTGGGGTAGGGTTTCATCACTAGTCCTCTGGGAGTGGTCAACAGGAAAGTTCTATGGCAAGATCATTGGCTTCTAAGGAAGAAAGACTGGACCTTAACAAAAAGTTAGGTCAACAGAGAATGGGCACCTAAGTGCACAAACTGGTGCTTAAGCACCGAACCAGCATAAAATGCTTCAAATTGCAAATCACAAACCGATTCACACCATTGCTCAACTCGCTTCATCTTCTTCCCTATTGCACCCAAGGCTTCTCCTTTCTTGTCGATTTTGAAAATTTATTCGATAAAAAATGTTGCAAATCATCATCATGTGGTAAGAGCTTTACTTTGCCTTTGGAAATTTTGATTTTCACCATGTAATTTTTTCACATTATGATTATGCCAAAAAATGGAAAATTTGGAAGAAATTGGTGGAGGATGCATGGTGAACAAAATTTTTGCTAGAAATTCATACAAATTGATTTTGGAATTTATTTGGATTTTTATTCAATTTTTTTTTAGATTAGAACATGATTCCTAAAATCAAGAAAGTATGGGCAAGAGTTCTTTTGATTCTAAAAAGTTTGTTAGCCGTGCTGCTCAAGATCGATATAGTGAGAATCTTGCTTCAAATAAGCTTATTCAGGAGTGAGCATTTCTTTCTCCTGGCATTTCTATGGAAAGTCTTATTGTAGACCGGAGTTGGGAATTTTTTTGTTATTTTTTTGTTGCTGTCGTCATTTCTGTTGTTCATGAATTCTATGCAAATCTCTGATACGCCTAAAAATTACCTACTTTTTCATATAGATTTTGTGCTCAATTTTAATGATTTTTAATGATATTACACTTTAAAGAAATGTATTTTGCATATTTTTCGTTTCAAGTACAAGAAATGAATTTTTGAAGAAAATGAAGCAAAAATAGTGCAATTTGGAGTTGGTGCAATTTGGCGTAAAAACGAGCAAGAAAGAAAATTCTGACTTGACACATTTCGATATGTCTTTCTATGCTTAATCTACTTTACATTTCTCAAATATTTTTGAATGAAGTTACACTTTAAAGAAATGTTATTTTTCATGTTTATTTTGTAGGTCTATATGTTAGAAATAAAACACAATTGAAACGGAGCGAAATAGAGCTGAAACGAAGTCAAACGGAGCGAAAGAATGGAGCTGTTGCAGACCAGCTTCGACGGCGCCAGAATGGGCGTTGATGGAGCTCGAGTCCAGAGAATGACGTTAAAATGGCGCCTAAGGCGCAAGAATTGGTGCCGACGGTGCCAGAGACGATTCTGGACGGATTTTTTGCGGTTTTTGGCATCTAGACACATGGAAAAGGCTTATAAATGAAGAGATATGTCTATTGGATGAAAAGATTTATCTTTTGGGATGAAAGGATGTTTCTCTTAGAAAAAAGAGGGAATTTGTGTCTCTTTAAAAGAGAAAGGCTGGCACCTCTCTTGGAGTGGCGTGAGTCTTGTGTGTGTGCGTGGGTGGGTGTGCGTATGAGTGTGTGCATGTGTGTGTGAGTGTGTTCAAGTGTAGAGTAAAGTCTCGTATGTGGAGAGGATTATCTTAGAGAATTGTAAGAGGAGAGGGAAGGTGAGAGGTTTCTTCTCTATAAGAGAGAATTCAATGTTGATTGTAAAGAGAGAAAGTGCTTCAAGGGAACTTCAAGGGATTTGCTTGAGGAGGAGTTTAAGATAAGTTGTGTTCTTTCATTTCTTTGTTTGCAAACTTGTTTATATATATAAAATCTGTGTTTTTTCGTACCTTCCTCATGAATTATGAGTAGTCTTCTTTGTCTTTCTCATTGCAATCAAATATGGTGAAATGGAGAGATAATTTGAATGTGCCATTTAAATGTTAAATAATTGTGATGATTTTTCACCCCGTTCTTAATTTACTTTTCGATTTTTTGAACCACATTCAAGTTCCATGGATGAGGGGTTGAGTGCAAATAAATAGAGAAATATTTATATTACTAGGTGAAGAATTGGAGATTCTAGGGTAACAGACTAAAATCCTTAATTTTGCCTTAGTGTTTAAGAACTAAAGTGAAAGTTAGCCTTCAAGGAAAGGAAAGTGGGAGCTCTGAAGTGAGAGCCAATATCCTCTCAGCCTAACGATGGATTTAGGGACTAAACCTAAGATTAGCTTATGATTCTCTATAACAATTGACCGAGGGTAGAGAATTAAAACTACTCCTATTTGACACAATACAAATTCAAACCATTTATCTCTATCATTAACCAACAATTCATTTTAGTGGAAATGATACTTTCTTAAACTTGAACTCTTGGTCACAAAACTTTGTTTTGTCTTAGTAAATTTAACTTTAAAGTTGAGAAATTAATTTAGTAAACTTATTTTCGTTAGCATACATTAAAACTACTTTATTCAACCTTCCAAACTAATTGCTTATAGTAATAGATTGGAATTAGCCTAAGGGATTTCTTACCTCGCTTCTTTGTGGGATCGATACTGGGATTTTTAAAGAAAACCTATATTACTTGAAGTGATACATGCATTTGCGTAGAACACATAGTGTGTGAACTATTTTCCACATTTTATAATATTTTGATTTTACATATTAGCTGCTACATATAAATTGGGTCAAATTTTTTTGCTATCTTTTGAAAGTTAAATTACTATATAACTGTGGGTCGGGTCAAGTTTTTGACACCGTCTCAGAGGAATTAATTGACATAAAACATGCAGAAAACCAACACGCACTAGGGGCACATCAATCTCCCTGAGGAGTCTGATGATTTGGTTTTTGTTAGAGAAAGGCAAGTTGATTTCAACCCTACTTTGATCAACACCTTACTTCAGTTACCTGATGTGACTGACTGCTTTTACGCTGAGTTTGATCCTATTGAGGGAGAACATAAGGAAATAGTTGCATATCTGACTGATGGATGTTGAAATTGGAAGGTGAGAAATAATAAAAAAGGAAAATTTTACTTCTTCTACACTGAAAGCCCCATCTAAGGAGTGACATTTTATCTCAGCTCGTTTTCTCCCTTCCAGCCATTTGAGTGAAGTGACTCGGGGATAGAGCTCTTCTGAACTACTGCGTTTAGATGATGAAGCCCATCAATGTTGGTTCCCTGATTTACAAGTGCATTTTTCAAATTTCTATAGGAGGGACTACAACAGGTTGGGGCTATCCTTCTCTCATTTTTACTTTATGTAAAAAATCAGAAGTTAGATTTGAGTCTTGGGAGGAGTTTCTCCAACCACTAAAGCCTATTGAATGAGCTAATGTGGACGCTTATTGAAGACCTCGAGGTAGAGCTACCAATGCAACATCTACTTCAGCTTTGAGACCTTCTACATCTAGTGATTCTACTCTGGACACTGTCATGGAGCAACTATTAATTCAACAGAGAGATATTTTATATTTACATAGTCAGATTTAGAATGTAGATGAACATTTGGATCATTATGATCAATCATTATGATCAGTATCTGCCAAGGAAGAGTGATTATGATGTGATTTTTGATGAGACATTGGTGAAATTAATGAGAGGTGATCATTCTGTTGGGTTTCCTACATGCCCCAAATTTACTCCATTTGAGAGTTGCAATAGATGATGAGGAGGAGGAGGAAGAGGAGGATGATTAGAAAGTTTTCCATTTTGCTACTGATCTTTCATGTTGATTTCCATTAGTAGTCACTTAATGTACTTATGATGGATTGTGTGCTAAGAATTTTATTTCAATGCATTATTGTTTGTTTTTACTCCAATTTTTTTAGAAATGCCTGAGTGTTTTGAGTAGTATTTTACTTTTGGAATTGTCATGTTATACATATTGATTTTAGACTTATTACTACTCAGCAACTGTTTTTATTACTTATACCAATGTTGTTCTCCTGCTTAGAACTTTAAATTTTTTCTCTTTCTTGATGCTTATAATGAACTGTACTATTTTAAATTAATTAAAAATTTAAGTTTGGGGGAAGAAAGAATTTTTTTTTTAAATTAAACCTTATTTGTCCTCAATAAACCATATTTTAAAATTATTTTAACATAACCCGTAGTATGTGGTGCTAGCTTTAGATAGCTATGTTTTTTATTCAATAAATGTGATAGTAGACTTAAGTTAAAGTTTTAGATAAAAAAGGTTTTAGATAATAAATGTTAGTTCTAGAGTTAAGATATTTATTATAAGAGTATAGGATTGTGTTTTTACTATTCAAGTTGAGGAAAATTGTATTTTTTAAAATAATAAAGATCTTAGATATATACACTTCAAAAAGTATTGAGGCTTTACGAAAAATCTTTTTCAAAACTAATGCACATTATCAAGTAAAAAAATGTAAGCATTTTTAAACTTTAAGAAGAGGACAATGAAATTAAATATCATTAAAGACTATCCAGATATATTAATTCTCACATAAAAAGAAAAAAATAAGGGTTGAAAATGATCCTCAAAGAAAAAGGAAAGCAAAATCAAAAGAAAAAGAAATTTAAAAAAATGTAAGGCGAAGCTTGAGGAAATACTTAAGTAAAAATTGGCTTCACTTGAATTATCTTAAAGGAAGGGACTTATTTACATTTCTAAGCTTATTCTTAATTCTAAAAGTATTAACAACATTACTAGTAGAGTTCTGATATAATTTTTTTCTTTTAATTTTTTTAAGATTCCTAAGTATGACAAATTACAATTATTCTTAAAATCAATAGAAATCCAGAACTCCTAAACTTGATTACTGGATATTCTTACACTTTAGTTCAAACATGAGTTATTGAAAATTCTTCTAAGGTTTCACTATTACATTTATATCACTCATTTATAAAGAATATTGTCAAATTTTGCTAAATAATATTTATTTTTTATATTTTTGAATAAACTGAAGAGAACTATAGAGAATAATGTGTGGGTGATACATCTCAAAATTACCTATCTTAAATATACATTTAATGCTCATTTTATGTTCATTTTTTTATGATATTACACTTTAACAAAAGATATTTTACATGTTTTTGGTTTCAGGCATAGAAAATGGAGTTTAAGGGAAAATGAGAAAAATGGAGGCAAAATGATGTTGTGGAGCAATGACGCCAAAGCGCCAGAGACGGACGAAGACTGACACCTAGGCGTCGGATCCGGTGCCTAAGCGTCAGTGACGAGACGAAGACTGGCGCCTGAGCCCCATATCTGGCGCCTAGGCACAAGTGATTGTTTTCCTGGTGATGCATTGAATATGGACAAATTTTGAAGGGATAATTGATGTGTTATTTGGGGATTTCGAGATTCTTATACAATATGGTCAGAAAAGAGTTTAAAGAGGACTTTCATGAGAGGAAAAACTTAGATCATTTGGAGAGTCCAATAGATTAGAGAGTAGAATAGAGTCATAGTGTTGTTTTTCTTTTGAGAAGAGTTTGAAGATTGCTTCAAAGGGTCTTCAAGATTTGCTTGTGGAAAAACCTAAGATAAGTATTTTATATTTTTTTAAGCTATACTCTCTTGTGTAAACTTGATCTTAAATACAAATCTATGTGTTTTTGTGTTATTTCTGTGAATTATGAGTAATTTTTTTCTTTCTCTTTGCTATAAGAATTAATCATGTATGATGAGAATGATTTAAATATTTCTTTTTATTTTAAATTTTGTGATGGTATTTTTACCAGTTCTTCATTGACTTTGCAAACTGGCCACTTTTGAGGTTAAAATCCGTTGCGAAATAAATGACCCTTGAGGGCTATGATTTCACCAAAATTGTGAGTTCTACGTTAACCTTTAGGATGGGAGGCCAACACAGTTCACTGGTTAGCGCAAATAGATAAGAAAATAAGCTTTGATGGGTGTAGAATTGATGTTTTTAGGGTGACAGACCGGATTCTTTTATCAATTCGGTCTTGAGTTTGGAACCTGAGCCCCTGGTAGTTTCTATAAAGAGGACATAGTG
>NW_018164536.1:5469600-5472086 GCF_001263595.1 Phalaenopsis equestris
GAAAAGATGGATTCTTAGATCATGATATCCATCTCGACAAAATATACCTTGCCCTTCACTCGTCTTGTAAATAAGGATGTATAAAGATTAGATTAAAATGTTCTCAATAAAAAAAAATTATTAAACTGCTTTAAAGGTACCGAAAAAGCATCTTTCATACTGACTACAGCTGTTATTATTCAAAGTTACCTGGGTAAATACAGCCTTGCTTTCCTCACGACGACCTGGATCAGTAGGCAGGAAAAACATGCCAACCGCATATTGGTCAGGTGGCGGCAAATCAAATCCAAGATCCCTGGCTACCTAATTAATTAAATAAGGTTAATAAATTTGACAAGTAATCAGCAGACATAGCCACTCTTCGCGGGCCAAAAAAAAAATCAACAAAACCATCTTATGTTTGAATTTGCATAAGGGAAGCATTTTTTGAAAAAAAAATCCAAGCAGCAAGATGCACTCATAGGACAAGAAAAAAATGAAAAAAACAGAATCTGACTCGAGAGCAAAACTCATTAAACACAAACAGTAACCTCCTTGTAAAAATCATGCGGAAGCGCTACAAGGATGCCTGCCCCGTCACCGGTGTTGACCTCACAACCGCACGCTCCCCTGTGTGCCATCCTAACCAACATCTCCAAGGCATCGGCAACCTACACAAAATTCAGCAGAAAACATCGGATTAGACTACGACTAAACCAACAAGAGGTCTTCCTCAAAACATATGAATTAATAAAAGGACATATTCACCGTTTCCCGTTTGTACTCGCCGGAAAGCTCCGCAACAAAGCCGACACCGCAAGAATCCTTATCAAAAGATGCATCGTATAGACCCAGCGGCTTCTCCGGCACTTGAGACAGTGACATAGTCGCCGACACCACCTTAAGCATAGGGGAACGCCCCGGCCCATCTGTCCACCAGCGCTGAACCCGCTCGGAAGCCCGCAACTTCGATCCTAACAGTTTACTTTCCAAAAAAACCCCAGGGCACTGCCTCATAAAGGAGCATCTCTCCGTACGGGGCCCGCGATAACCACCCTTCTTCCTATACGCAATCAAAGGGACGCCCACGCACTCATTCTGAACCCTGAAAGCCGTGCCTGGCATCCCTGCCATAGACGACCAGCTTCCGATAACAAGTTGGCCAAACCCAGGATCGGTGTTCAATCAAACAAATCCCTGTATCCCACCAGATCCAGAAACCATACACCGCAAAACCAAAGAACCAGAATACCACAACACTTCTAACAAGATCCCAAATGCCTCCGTCTAATCCCTCCCCTCCACCAAATTACCTCAACGAATCATCCGATCTCACTTTTTCTCTGCAACAACAACAAAAACATAACAAATCGTCAAAATGGACGATCCTTCCGTAAGGATTTTAGCACAATACTTCTGACTAGATCTACCTGTTCCAAGCACAAATCAATAAAGCAGGAATCAATGCCTTCCAAAAACTAAAAAAAAAAATAATAGATAAGCCGTTGAAAATCCGCGAAAATCCTCAGCTCCCAATCCGCCTTCCCTTCCTCAAAACCTCCGGCGGCCTTCTTCCTCGCCGCTCTCGCCGACCAATTCCCTCGCTCCGCACCTCTGTTCCCGGCGCAATTTATAGGATCTCGGGACAGCACCAGCCCAGCTACCACCGAAGTAATCCTCTTTTTTTTAATTATTTTTAATTAAAATAATTACATTTTCGCCACACTGGTTAGTGCTTACGGGTCAGAGTTTGGGACCCAGGTTAAATGGTGGGGCCCGGCAGCTCCGGTTGGCCACGTGGAGGAAAAAGGAACGCCTTGGTGGGCCCCACCTTTCCATCGCGAACCGCCTCCGCGGTGAAATGATAATGCATGGCGGTTGCGGTGTCGCCGTGTGCGGATTAATCTCACCGAGGTATGCTTACCGCCCCGCCCGTAAATTGCTTTCTTGACCGTACCTGACATGTTTGTAATTATGAACAAGAGCTTAAAATTGCATATCTATCCCTGAAGGTACAGGTGCAAAATTTTTAATAATAATCAGAAAATAATATTTGTTTATCAACTAACTCTTCATTCGATTAAATTCGTGTCGAGCGAGCAAAAAATGAACAAATGATTTTGATCCAGACGAATATAAACATTCTATTCATGAGTCGTTTTGAATGAATTGAACATGCATAAATATTGAAATCAAGTCGAGCTAAAAATAAATTAAAATAGATAATAGATTTGGTTGTAACTAGATTTGTGCTCTGCCAATATACAATAAATCACAACCTCTTCTATTTGTGTCATAATCAGTAATGGATTGAAGGAATGTGTCTCTGTGTGTGAGAGAGACACACAGAGAGAGAGAGAGAAAGAGAGGGAAAAATAGCTGCATCCAGATAAAGACTGCGATCCATCGGGAGTCATTTTTTTCTTCGCTCATTTTATTGTCTGTACGCAGTTTGCATCCGGACTCCAGACGTAATATTGTTTCGTGCGAGAGAGAGAGAGAGAGAG
>NW_018164536.1:5472186-5482975 GCF_001263595.1 Phalaenopsis equestris
GAGTCGTTTTGACAACCCTAATCATGTAGCTATAAATTGTTAAGGATTGCGACAGTTTAAAAATTATTGTTTATATGAAAACAATCATTTGAATCTAATTTAATAATTTTTATTCTATTTTCTAATACTTTTAATTGATTATAAATCTTTGTACCCTTGTAGTCAAATAATTTTTTTAAAAATGCTACTCATCAATATATATATATATATATATTGATGAGTAATATTTCGAGCCAAGCGAACGAGCCGAACATGAGTTTCTTAATGAGCCAAACACGAGCTGTTCGCAAGCAACAAACCGTTTTGACAGCCCTAGTCTTCAAGGAGGGCAATTTTGAATTTTTTTTTTTTTTTTTTTTTTAATCTTGAGCCTAAATTGATATTTTTATAGACTCTAGTACTAAGCTGAACCCCGACCAAAGATTATTTTGACATCTAGTGTAATCTCACAAAAGTTAGTTGGCTCTAAAACTCCCAAGATAGACAAACATAGAGAAAGAACGCACCTTTTCTCTAGCGCGAGGCGTGCCGGACTGAGACAGTGCCACCAATGGCGGAACAGCCCCTTCTTGAAGAACCGTGCTACAAAATCTATTGCTATTCGTACAGAGCTGAAGCAAAGCCGATGCAGCATTCTCCTTGCCTCTCGCCGAACCCAACTCAACAACTTCCACCAGCACAGGAATCCCATGCTCCCTTCCAATGGCAGTCCTTCCTTCCGGAATCGTTGCAAGATTCGCCAAAACAGCCACAGCCTTATCAACCATGCCGGCGGCCGGATCCATCAGATCCACCAAATACCTCACCGCCCCCGCCTGCACAATCCTCGCCTTGTTCTCATGAAATGTCGACAGATTAAACAATGCCGTAGCCGCATCCTTCTTCCCGCGACGACTCCCATTACCTAACAACGCCACCAATGGTTTGATGGCGCCGGAGCGTCCGATCCGCACCTTGTATTCTTCGATTACGGATAGGCTGAAGAGCCTCGCGGCTGAGTTTTCTTTCCATTCCGAATTTCCGGTTTCGAGCACGTGGACGAGAGGATCGATGGCGTCTGCGTTAGCAATGGCGATCTTGTTGTTGTCGTTGATCGATAGGTTTAGAAGAGCGGTTACAGCATTCGCTTGGGTCTTCGGATCAGTTGAATTTAGAAGAACAACTAGAAGAGGTATGGCTCCGCAATTGGCAATCACGATTCTGTTCTCCATGTTATGCTTCGCGAGAAGTCTCAGATCTTCTGTGGCAGATCTTCGTGTATCGACGGATTCGCTTCGTAGATCCGCCACCAGTTTCCGAACCTCCGTCTCAACGCCAGATAGATCCGGTTTGGTATCAACAGAGGGTGAAGAGATTGTCTTCGGATTAAAGCGGTCGGACGGGCGTCGCCAGAAGATTTGACATCTGGAGCGAGCATCGGTGAGCTTGGGTTCTATCTGAGGAGCAGAGGAAGGAGGAGCATCGCCTGAATCATCACTGCTAGCATGAGTAAGATCACTGTGAACGCGATAGACGGATCTCAGACGCTCGTTTTCTAGAACAGAATTCGAACTAAAACTGCCGCGGATTCGTTCCTGAATTTGACTGTCTTGAGAAAAATCTTCCTTGGAATGAGTTGGAATTTGATCACTGGATCCAGATTCATTCGGGTCCTGAAAAGATGAGCCTGTGGAGCTTGGATCTGTAGAATGGAGCTTAGAAGATGACGGCTTCTCCTCGAGCAGGTAACTTTCATGGTGGATTCCATTAGAGTAAGCAAGATGATCCTTAGCTGATGAAACACCGTTTTCTGGCTTCATATCTATATGGCTGATGAAAGCCGTGGATCTTACCGGATCAGCCGGCTTGATGTCGTTTGATTCGCACCAGTTTTCGATGAGCGCCTTCACGGTATAATTCGGGATTAAATTACTGTGCCCTAGCATTTGGCGAGTTTTGGGGCAAACATTAAACCCTCGATCAAGCCATTTTTTGATATAAACCCGCTCGTAAGTTTGTCCCGATGCGACAATCACGGGATCAGACATTAATTCGAGAGAGAGAGGACAGCAGAAGTCAGGAGGAACCGGGACGCCATTAATGCTCTGTAGCTGCTTTGATTTAATGAGACAATCATGCATATATGTGATGAGTTCCAGAATCTGATCAATGCGCTCCAGTTCCGTATGACTTTCGCTTCGCCCGAGCTTTGATTTAAGCTTATCAAGCGAAACAACCTCCATGAGCAATTCCTCATTAGATGACAAGCTCAAAAAGTTTGAAATTTTCTCCAGATTTTCGGACCAAAATGGCGTTTTGATATGATTTTCGATGAGCACTTTTATTTTATCCGAGATTTTTTCATGATGAACTGACTCAATCTTCTTCGTAAAAGTCTAGAATGAAACGCGGAAAGGATCAGAAAGAAGGAAGAACTGAAATGAATAAGTAGTGAGACTGAGAAGGAATTACCCCAACATTTTCTGCAGATATAGCAGAAGGGTATGAAGATTTAAGTTGTTGGCAAGCCATAACTGCTAATGTCTGTATTTTGGTTATCTTTGGCTCATTTTGGATCACCTGAGCCAGAGATTAATTAGCAACAAAGAATGAGCTATAATTCATCATTTCTTAGTATTTTGTATGCAAATTTCCTTTTATTTTATAGCTCCATGTTTATCTAACAAATTAAAACAAAGAGATAAGCGGATAGAAAAATGCGTATTTCACGTATGTTTATAGCACTTTGGTGCTTTAAATCTATGCATGAAAACCTGTATTTCACTTTTTAAAAAGTGATAATAGTGTTATTTTTTATGCGACATTAAAGATTCGAGTGCTATGTGTATAAATACGAAAGCTGAAGACATGTTAATACATAAGAATTGGGTGAAATTCATGCAAATGCCCCTATTTTATTTTATAGCGAAAAAAACCAGGTTTTTAAAGAAGAAACTGTTAAACAATTATATAAACATTGAATGGAAAAGATTGGGAGATCAACATACAAAATAAACTTTACTCATCGTCTCATGCCAGCTTCGAAGCAGCTCGCTGGCTTCATTAACGATAGAATCGAGTTGGATCAGTACTTCTGTTAGTTTCGCATCGGGAATTATCTCGTAGAGAACGGCTTCCTCCAACACAAGCTTCAACAACATCAATATCTCATCAATTTTTTGGCAGTATCTTTTAACTATTTCTGCTTTTATGGCATTACTGGAAGATAAAAGACCAAAGCATGAGATGCTATTAAGAAGTATCTTTATGGAAGACAGCTCCATTCTACCTGTCATGTAATTTGCAAATGTCTTAGAATAGCCACTCATTCTCAAAACAAATGCATACCTAGTTCTAAGTATATAAAACTTGCGGCATTGACATCTATACCACCCAATTCCTATGTATTTACGTATCTAAAGCCTAAATTTTACTTTGTTGCATTCATACCACTCAAATCTTTCATATGACATAAAAAATATCACTGTTTTAATTTTTACAAAGTGAAACAAATCTTTTCATGCACAATGAGGAGGCATATATATACGTAGAAACTGAAGTTTAAGTGAGATGTATGCAAATCTTTCTAAAAGCTTTAAATTCCCAGAATTCCTCAGGCTGATAGCCATAGCACGAAGCAAAAGGAATGAAAGTGGTTGAGAACCATGGTCAGAAACACACTTAGGTAGTGTTTGGGATCACTTTCGGACTTTATTTTTTATTTTTATTTTTGTATTGTTTCGTTCGCGTTTTTACAAACAAGTTTGGTATGTTAGAAAATGGTTAGTTATTTTTAAGAACATTCAAAATAACTTTTAGGTATTCCAAGTGTTTTTAAAAACAAATTAATCTATTTCTAAAACAAAAAAAATAAAATCATGAAAAAAATGCAAAACAAGTATGTTTTTAAAATAAAATTATCAAGACAAATAAAAAATTAAAGTGATCCCAAATGAGCCCTTTGTTTATAAAAGGAATCATTACAAAAAAATGATTCTGAGTAAAACATAACTGGGTTTTCAACCAAGCTGATGAAATCATAGCAGAAGACAAGGAAAATACTACCCCCATAACCTTAACTTTGTTGCAACAGAAGGATTCGCGTAGGCATTGAATGAATCATTACCATTCAACGACAACATTTCAAACTAAACATGCCTATTAAGCCAAAATCCACACTACAAAGTTCAAATTATAGCCTAACTTGGTCTGATTATGTTGTACTGCTGTTATGTCACACAATTAAGGAGAAAAGTGTCAAAATAGTCCCCTGAATCTTCGTAGAGGGTCATTTTAGTCCTAAATTTTGTTAAAATGTCAATTTAGTCCCTAGATTTTTTTTAATGGGTTAAATTGTCCCGATGAGGATTATTTTAGCCCGTCTGGTAGCATTTTTAGAAATTTTGGACTAACATAGCCTCATGCAATAGTCAAGAGACAAATGTGGCACTTTACTCAAAAATTAAGTCATTGCAGCCCTGATAGAGATGAAAAAATTACTTCGTAAGCATGTGACCTATGATCATAAGCCATGAAAGAGTTGCACACCAAATATAGCCCATTTTTTCCCTGTACTTACAGACAAATCAAAACTGTGGTCTATTAGATTTTTCGAAAACCAACAACAAACCTTTATCCCAGTAAGTGGGGTTGGCTACATAATTCCTTTTTCTCCAATGTGTCCTATAGAGCGTCATATTTTCATTTAATTCTAATAATTTAACATCATTTTTTATACAATATGCCCAAGTCTTTTAAGGTCTACATTTGTCTTTCTTAACATAAGTTAAATCTAAAACATATACTCTCCTAACCAGATCATAAAATGGTTGAAGTTTAATGTGAAACCATTTGAGATGACTCTCTATAATCTTGCCTGCAATTGGAGCTACACAACCCATTCATGGATGGATTTATCTCGCAATTTGTCTCTAGGTGTTCCGCCACTCATCCATCTAAGCATTCTCATCTCAACAACACTTAACTTTATTTTATGCTTCTCTTTAAAGGCTAACATTCCTTAAGTCTTAGCAGCATTTTTTCACCACACAATAGGCCAGATGTATTCCTCCTCTTCAACTAACCAACCTTAATTCTACTAATAACATCCCCATCTATACCACAATCACTTTGAACAATAAACCAAGGCAACTAAAACGTTCACACACTTTAATGATTTGATCATCCATAGTTACAACTCTACCACTAGAGCTACTACTACTAAAACTACATTATATAGATTCAATTTTAGATGTACTCTCGATCATTATCACTTAATAATATTTGAAAAGTTTTTAAAAATTGTGTTTGTACCAATGGTGCAAAAATTTTTGAAAATTATCTTCACTTCAGATTTTCTTTCATTAAATACACCCAACTTAACCTTGTGTGATTCGCAGTAAATATTTTTGAGTGCGTAAAATAATTACAAAGGCCTCATATATCACTATGAATCAGAGTAAAATGTATTGTTGGTTTGTAAATTTGCGGAGGAAAAGATGCATTATGATGTTTGGCAAACTGACAGACTTCAAATTGAAAATATAATAAATTTTTATCTTTAAATAAACAAGGAAATAAAAAAATTAAATACTGAAAACTATGATGACCTAAATTATAATTTCATAACATAATATCATTGTCTTTAGAAGCAAAATCAGAATTTAAATAAATACTTTGACATTGTATATTCGTATCAAGTTCATCGTCAAAATAATAGAATCCATTATTTTCCTTAACACTGTCTATCATCCTCCCAGTGGTAAATTCCTGAAACTCAACAGGAAGAGTGAAAATTAACTTTACATTTATTGTCACGACCTGACCTGAGACTTGAAATTAACTAAAGACGAGAACACACGATCGGATCGTACAAACTAAATTTTCAATATTTATCTACAACTTAACTTATGAAAAAGTCACTAATCAATTTAAAATAAAGCAGTAAAATTAAATTTACCTCGTTGCAGGTTGTCTGCATCTTCTATAAATGTTTTTTAGTCCATCGTTCATTTTTTAATCACCTAACCTGAAAAGTTAGTTTAACATAATTGTGAGCTAAACAAGTCATTTAATACTCATACTTTTAAACAATAATAATACAAAGGAAAAGAAAACAAAATATGTCAATTAAACTTTTCATAAATCAATACAAATATTTAACATGTTATTCAATACATTACTATATCAATATCATATCTCTATCATTATATATTTGTACAATCGCCACAGGAGCACCTTCTAAAAATTGTGTCAATTAAAAGACATCAATTTCAATATCCTTTTCCATATACATGCACGGGTATCTTAGTGTTCTCTATTAATACCATTAAGACGTGACTCCATCATAGTCAATCATGTACATACAAACAATCTATGCAAATAACATCATTCATAATTTCATATCACTCAATATGTAATACTATAATGCATTAATTATTCCATATTATGAGATTATAGGCATTCACAACGAAATGACCGATAAAATTTAATAATAGACCCAAAAACATTCACAACGTCTTGAGTTAACTTTAATTATCATAATTATTAATTTTTTTATAATTATCTTATTGACTCTTTCAACTAGATTATAATACGATTTTTGTAACGACTTGGCCCGAGACTTAGAATTAATCAAGACGAGAACAGACAATCGTACAATGGACACTAAATTTTCAATAATCATCCACAATTTAACTGATGAAAAAGAACTAATCAATTTAAATTAAAGCAATAAAATTAAATATACCTTGTTACTAATTGTTCGCACCTTCTATAAACATTTTATCATCCATTGTTCATCTTTTAATTACTTAATTAATTTGAAAAATTAGTTTAAAATAACTGTGGGCTAAGCAAGCAGTGAATACTCATACTTTTAAACTTTAACAAACAAGAAAAAAGAAAACCAAATGCATATCAGTTAAACTTTTGATAAATCAATATAAATATTTGATATAATATTCAATGCATTACTATATCAATATCATATTAATGTTATTCTATATATGTACAATTGTCACAGAAGCATCGTCTAAAAATTGAGTCAATTAATACACATCAAAATCAATATTTATTTCTATATACGTGTATAGGTACCTTAGTGTTCTTCTATTAGTACCATCAAGGGGTGACTTCATAGTTGACCATGCACGTACAAACAATATATGTAAATCATATCATTCATAATTTCATATTGCTCAACATGTAACACTATAAAAGAATATAAACATTCGTATTGAGATTATCGATAAAATTTAATAATAGAACAATCAATTGCATTAATCAAGCAGGAATTAACAATTCATAAAACTGGATTAGAAGAGATATCAAAATGATATTATAATTTAAGAATAAGAGTGCTCACTTCACTGATAGACAATCCACTTGCTCTTGATGCCAATTTTTTTCCTCTAAAATGGAATGCCTAAGCATGATAAAAAATTTAGTCCATGACATGTTCCTGCCTTTAACAATTATACCAAATTGTCACGTCATGTCATATCATTTTTGTGTCATAGTGTTTATGTTCATGTAGCCGACCCCACATAGTGGGATAAAAGCTTGTTGATGTTGTTATTGTAATGTTTACGTTCATGCTTCACAAACCAACCCTAAATATAAATTATGAGTCTAAAATTGAATAGCTAATTCACATATTGTTCAACAAATCATTATTCTTGTTTAAGACATTCGTATTTATGCAAGAAGTTTTCACTTATGTGTTGGGTTATGGTGGTTATATTGAAACAAGAAAGAACTTTTTATTACATAAATGTTGGTTCTAGCATAGTGAAATTAAGGGCATATGAT
Source organism: Phalaenopsis equestris (assembly GCF_001263595.1). Taxonomy (NCBI): domain Eukaryota; kingdom Viridiplantae; phylum Streptophyta; class Magnoliopsida; order Asparagales; family Orchidaceae; genus Phalaenopsis; species Phalaenopsis equestris. The sequence continues at coordinate 5,479,978 of NW_018164536.1, forward strand.
GAAGTGCTTATGAAATTGGTTGGACTTGAGTATATTCTACATCTGATAAAGAATATCATATATTTAAGTGCTTTCATGATGTTCAATTCCTTAAATGATGTTTAAGTCATTAAGATTTGCAAAATGAGCTTTGGTAGACTTGGAAGTGAATAGTCTTGGTTAAGAAGTGATAAATCTCTCTTTCGAGATCAGAGATCGACAACACTCAATGGTGGTGGCCAACAAAGCTCAAGGATAGAAGGTTATTGAGACAATCAGTGTGACAATTAGTAACGCTTAGCTCAAGGACAAGCAGTGTGCTATCAAGATTCTGTTACTTCCAAATGCTACATTAATTCTTTCAATTGAAGCCCATAAAAGTTGTTGTTGTGTTGAGAGAAAAAACCAAGGCTTAAACTTTGGAGAAGATGAAGATGCATCATTCTTGATCTTGTCCATCTTTTGAAACACTAATTCCAACACCTTTGACTTCAATTTTTTGAATTCTCTTATAACAAGTTCAAATTCAATGACCAAGGAAGTTCATTTTCACACTTCCTAACTAGAACTTTTCCAGCACCCAAACACAAACAAATCTATTTCACATACTTCATCACAAGCCGAATAAATATAAAAGAAAGATTATGAACCTTTTCAACCAAAAACCAACAAAATGGCTATCTGCCAATGGAATTAGTTTAAACATGATAACTTTTAAATCTTGGATTTAGTAAATCCAATTTCTTCTCAGTTTTGCCTGAAATTCCTCCGTCAGCTGAATCCTTTTTTTCCAGCATCGTAACATAAATCCCAGATTTACCAAAATCCAGCATGAATATGGATTTAAAGGATTTACTGAGGACGAATGTCTGCCTCATCGCTTCCCCAACCTCGGCACAATTTTTTTTTCTTCTATTTCTTGCTACCATAATTTTATTTTGTGATTTCTAATTGATAATAAAAAGACTTAAATTTCCAAAAGTCCATGACAGAGAGACAACAAAAGAATCAAGCACTGAACTAAGCAGACAGGAGCTCCGAATCCAAATGAAGATGAAAAACAATTCAATTCAAGCTTAACATTCTTCAGCAGGATCTTCATCCAACTTTGAAATCTTCAAACCTTTTATGTTAAATCCTGAAAACAAATGTGAAACACTTCTTACAGATTTAATTGGATTTAACTTAAAAATTACCAAACATAATTTTAGATTTAACAGCCCAAGATTTAATCACCAATTAGCCTCAGAAGAGCTAATTCTCAGGCAGGATGATAGAAGAAAGAACATAAAAACCATCTCATTCATGGCTCATCATAATCACCAAAACCCGGAATTCTCCACAAATTAAACCCTACAAGCCCCTAAATCCCTCATCAGGAGAACCGACCCATCGAATTCAATCTATGATCCAAACAACCATCATACCTAAGCTCTCATCAAGCATCTATCAGACAAAACCAAAATCGCAAAAACGGTCATAAATCGCAGAATCGAACGAAACAACGAGCGTACCTGCTGATTCCCGATCTGAATTTCAGTAAAATGGAGAGAAATAACGCTTAGATAAACTCAAACTGTTTCGAGAATGTAAAAGAGATAAAATACTTCACCTTCCTGCAAATCCTCCTCCGTGTCCCCGGTGGCGGTCTCCTCTCTCGAACCTTCGCCCATGCCTTCGCCTACAGGTTTCTGCTCCGCCATGATTGGTCGGCTTCTCTGCTTCAACGCGGAGACGCGGGGCTCTCTCTTTAAGGTCCAGCTATGGTGTAATCTGAAGAAAATTTTCGATGGGCGGCAGATTGAGCGAGACAGGCTTAGTCGACTAAGATTTGACTCCAATTTAATAAGAAATTTGACTTTTTTTTATCAAATATCTCTAATTTATAGAGTTTGAGGAAATAAATTTAATTCTTTTTTTGGGCTAGATTCAGGCGTCGAGATTCTTTCATTTTGTTTCATCTGTTAGATCGATATAGACTATGGATCAAACTGTCTGTTTGATACGTAAATTCTTCTCCGTCATATATTATTTACTTTGTTGATGGTGTCGACTAGGGGAGTAAATGATTCTAGTCGGTTCGCGAGCTAGCTCGAGCTCGCCTCATTAATGAGCTCATGAGCCGAGCTTCTCGAGCCAGGAGCTTGAGCTCGAGCTCATCCCGAGTAGGCTTGTTGACTCATAAGCCTGCTTTATTAACCTCTATTCATTTTTTATGCAATTTTCGAGCGAGTTGTCGTTGCATCCTCCTCCTCCAACCATCGATACTTTCTTCGGTGAGCTGCAGTAAAAATTAAATTTTTCGTTTGAGCACGCGAGCCGGCTCGCGAGTTGGCTGCTATGAGTACTGTTACACCCTTGGTGTGAAAGGTAGTACTCTATGGTAACACTGGGCATGATGAAAAGATTAGAATATGTTTTTTATTCTCAAAAGAAAAATATTAAACAAGAATAATATAAATTAAGTAAGAATAATAGAAAGAAATAAGAAAATTTTTATTTTATTCTATAAATAAGAATACAACTGATGCAATTGAAAGAAAATGAGGTAATTGAAAGAAATTAAAATGAAAATAGGTAAACAATTATCCCAACCCAGAAAAAAAAATAATAACTGATACAAAATAAAAAAAATTCCAGCAGTAAATCTAAATCTGGAAAGACAGCTCTGGTGGAGGCGATCTTGCTAGTGGCTAAATAAAATGTTATGCAAAATATCAAGGAGTTAGCTTTACAAACTAATCCAGTAAATAAAAGCAATTTATTAAAGCATAAACGACAAGAAAAATGTGGCTTGTAGTATAACCAATAAATATGGACGACTTACTATGTGTGTAACAGAATTTGTAAAAACTTACGTGCTTATGATCATGAATAATAGTGACTTGAACACATGTGCTATTATGTAGCTATTTATATGCTATAATATTAAGTGTTTTGTACAAATACGATTCATCCATCATTTAATACTAAGTGATAATATACAATTTCAATATATATATATATATATATATATATA
>NW_018164536.1:5492035-5507796 GCF_001263595.1 Phalaenopsis equestris
GTAATGATTTCTTACCATTTTGCTTGCAGGGGCTTTAGCTCCCCACTTTTAAGGCATGACTCATGATACGTTATTTGCATGTGAGTTTTCCCACTGACATTTGTTTTTTATGCAGAACTGAGTCTTTTTCTTTTCTTTATGTATTTTTAGAGTCTAGGAGAGTCCTATAACAGAAATAAGATACAGACATGGGTTCCGAGATATTAGCGCGGGAAGCACGTCGAGGGGACCAGGAGCAGATACTCGTGCCCCGTATCTTAATTCTGCATTTTATATTGATATATAAAATTAGGATCGGGCATGTATATGCGGAGTCCGACCGCCTTTTTCTTTTCTGGGATATGTTGCCGATCCAACAAATCTTGATTTGACTTGTTTTATTTTTTCTTTTAAATCATGTTGCATGTCTTCACTTGCATGTGTTTTTCTTGTTCTCTTTTTGTGTTTTATCTGGAATCTCAGGATATAACATAGGCTCTTTAAGACTTAAATTCTTAATTTTCTGCAAAAATCCTAAATAAAATATTCAAGATAATTAAAATTTAGAATTAAAATCCTGAATAAAATATTCAAGATAATTGAATTCTTTCCACAAAAAAAAAAAAAAAATCAATCTAGAATAAGAACCATGAAAAAATGGGACAATAATTTGCCAAAAAAATTATTATTCAAATCACATAAAATGTACATATTTTTATATAATCACCTATGTTAAATAATTTCAAATACATAAGACTAGCATGCATGTCATTACTCTTTTTTTTATACTGTAAATCTTCTGTTAAAAATTTCTTATCCCGTTGAGCATTTAGCTCATTCGACACTTAGTCGACTATTATACAAGTATGAGAATGTACATATTGGACTATAGTTAGAGAATTTAATTAAACATAACCTTAAATTTTAAATGAACAATTCTGATTGTAATAAAGAAAAAGATGTTTATGATGAAAATTAAAGACATCTTTTGATATGCCAAAATTTATATGTAGTTTATAAATGACTGAAAAGGCTGAAGGAAGGTGATTGAATGGTGACCGGCAGCGATAGACAACATGGCAAAGGAGTGTACGGGGCTGAAGAAGCGAGATAGAAGGTTGACAGAATATGGAGGAGGGTGCAGGGATGGCTGGGATAGCGATGGTAGCAATAGAGAGTGATGGAATCACAGAAAGGCAATGAGAGGGCTATCCTCAAGATGACAGCAGGGAGAAGGGTTGGAGGCATGGGATAGAGGTTTGGGCTACGAAAGCAATGTTGGAGGCTGAGAGGAGGAGGTTGCATGGATGGTTGTGACAGCGATGACGATAGAGGGGGTTGGAATTTCAGAAAGGCGGCGAGTGGGTTATCCTCAGAATGAGAGCATCAAGGGGAAGGGTTGGTGGCAAGGGACAACAAATTGGGAGGCATTGGGAAGGTAGTAGACAAATATAGTAAAACAATAAGGTGGTTGTTTTATGTATTTAGTCAAGAAAAAATTGAATGAAAATAGTATATCAATGATATGGATTATAAAATATGATTTCATGTGCATGATTAACCGTGACGGAAATCATGCCCTTATATACTAGTTACGAAACACTAAAAAACATGTGCATAAAAATGAAAAAGGCAATTGCTTTTGATATATCATAAATGATATAATTTTAGAATGTGCTCATGTGATGATTGTATATGTAGTACAATATAATAAAAGTATTGAACTATCTTGATTGATCACATTCATAAATAAAAATTGACATTTTTCTGACAGATGAAACACTAAAAAACATGTGCATATAAATGAAAAAGGCAATTGATTTTGATATATCATAAATGATATAAGTTTAGAATATGCTCCTGTGATGGTTGTATATAAAATGATTAAATAGGGAAATGATGTAATACAATATAATAAAAGTATTGAACTATTTTGATTGATCACATTCATAAATAAAAATTGACATTTACTTTTATATTGATTTGTTAAAAATTGAACTTTTAACTGACATATATAATATTTTCTTATTCATTGTGCTACTATAATTTAGAAGTAGAAGTATTCACTGGTTTTAGTTAGAACATTTTATTTTACATTAACTTCAAAACTTTTAACTGACATACACAATATTTTCTTATTCAATGTGCTACTATACTTTAAAAATAAAAGTATTCACTAGTTTTAGTTAGAACATTTTATTTTACATTAACTTCAAATTTTAAGATTTTGTGTAAAAATAAATAATAGAAGAGAGAATGTATATAAAAGGCACAAATAACCAAAAATAAGATAAATTTAACTGCATTAAATATCTTCTTTTATGCAGTAACTTTCATTTATATTTGGATAATTAAATATTAAATAAAGAATAAAAAATAGAAAAAGTTTTCGATTAAAATCGTCTAACCGCTGTTCTAAACATCAAAATTTCAAGCCTCAGACTAGGTTGTGATAAAACATGTCTTTAGAAATCAAGGAATAAAAAGTAGAAAAAGTTTTCAATTGACATCGTCTAACCGTCTGTTCTAAACATCAAAATTTCAAGCCTCGGACTAGGTTGTGATAAAACATGTCTTTAGAAATCAATGTAAAAAATTTCATTCTATATTTGAGCTTTAACACAGTGGGTAAAATCATGCGGCCTAAGTTGATTTTCAATTGAAAAAACTTGATGGTAGCAAATGACGGTAGATGATTTTCTAAAGAATTAAAATCATGCAACCTATTGTACCCCTCGTCGATAATTTTGTGCACGAATGGTCTTTGGCCACATAATTTGTTTATCTAAGATGAAGGCAAAAAATTACAAAAAATCAAAAGAACAGTAATTGTCAAATATTGCTTTTTTAATCAAAACAAACTAAGTTTTTCTCCTACATGTTGCTTAAACTATAACAGAATAAATTTGAAGAACAAGAAAATAAAAAATGCAATAAACTATATAAACCTCAGCCTATACCTTGTTCCATTCCGCCTATCATATGGTTCTATAAAGGAGCATGGCTTGAAAATTTTCCAAAATAAAGAAACATTTGATTAAAAAATAAGTTGGAGATTTATGATTTCTTATGTGCACAAAATTTCAATGGACAACTTAGTGTATTCTTAATTGCGCACCTTATAAGCCTTGAAAATGCAAGCCTTATCTCTAAGATAAGAAAGATATTGATAGTTAACAATTGAACTAATAGAAGCTTGATGAAAAAAAAAGCAGCCCAATGGCTTAATGAAAGTGATCCTTGTGAGCAAAGAAGTGGATGAATAGAGCCCTCTACAGTAAGATCGACGCAATGAGTCGAGACATTTGTGCTAGAGAAAATAAATTTTTTGTTATGCATAATTTAGAAAATCCAAAAGTTGGCAATCCTAGGGAGAGATATTGGTAATTGGTTTCTGCCAAAGATTCTGTAAGTTATACAGATCTCTTGTTGGACATGTTAAGTTTTTTCTCTATGACTTTATATCTTTAGATGTAAAGTCTCTTTATAATAAGAAAACACCTTTTACACAAATTATCTCTGTTTCAGATGACAAATTTATCAATTTATTATTAATATTTTAATATTCAACATTAAACTAAAAAAGAACAATCATGCTACACATTGGAGGATATTTAAAAAATAGCAATTGAGAGAAAAAACCCATTAAATGTCAATAGAGATGAATGTTGGCAGATGAGGGTAGAAATATAACCAGATTTAACTAAAACTGCATTGTCAAATGTGTTTGCAAAGATTGTTTGTCTCAAATCCTCTTCCACCAGCAAAAAATCTTTCAGTCAAATTGTAATATGTCTGTCAAGCAAAAAAAAAACTATTTCATTTTTTGCAAAAAACTGAAACCAAAATAAATATAAATATTACTAAAAATTTAACATGTTATTTAGAAGCATCAAATGCACATAAGCTTTAAGTTTAACAAAGGAGCTGACATTTAAAAAAATGGATGAAACAGACGTTCTAAGTCCCTCCAACGTCAGTTTAAAGCTATAAAGACATTCAATTTTTTGAACATTTTCGTCATTCAAAATAGAATCAGAAATTAAAAAATTTTGGATAAACATCAGGAGAGAGCATTAAGAGCTCTTCAAACATTCTGTCCAGAAAATAAAAGAGTTAATATTATTATTAGGAAACTAAGAAATGCTTCAAACCAAATCTGGGTCAATTGGAAAAGTGCATGAAGAATGACCACCAAACATTTCTCTAATAAGAAACTTTAATACTTGCAGAAGAAGTTAATCAAAATATACATATCAAAGTGAAACCTTAAGAAGCCCAAACATATAACAAAGGTAATCAGAATAGAAAAAACAGAAAGCGTTGTAAAAAATTTGTTTTACATAAACATTCAGACTTTCAAAGGCAACATATCAATAGTGCGATAGAATATGAACATTCTATTCTTTACACTTGGTTTAAGTTCACTAGTTAAAATATGGTAAGCACTGAAGTTAAGTTCAAATAGTAAATTGATTGCACATTGTACATCACACTAAATTAACTGAAAAGAGTTACAACATGAATCAAGTTTATAAAGTACACATCAATAATATAATAGTGTTAAATCTAGTAACTAACGTTTCAAATTAGAGATGATTTACAAATTTAAAATACCAAAATACTACCTCCTAGTCCTTCTTAGTCTCTTGAGCAATTTGTGCTCACAGGAAGTATGCACAGACCAACTGATGATATCTTAAAGTTTTTACTTCAGACGAATCATAAGTTATATTCTTCCATAACTAAGTTACATTTAAACATCATGAACAATTGCATATATAGACATATTAGAAAGCTAATATAAGCATAAAAATAGTTTATCAAAAATTTAACAATTATATTGTAATGACATGAGATTTTCACTTCTTACATTAGTATTATACATTAATTCAATACTCAATTTACAGAAACTTCTAGCATATTATCAACTAGAAGCATGGAACCCTGTACTTCGCCATAAAATGGAGATTAAGTAATCGATGTTCTGTTGATTAATGTTTTTAATGTTAGAGATTTCAACCTACAGAGAGCAAGGGTACTTTTGAGGAAGTGTTTGGTACTTAGAACTCGTGGAATTGAAAATTAAATTAGTTGTTTTGACCGTCTTAGTGAAGCTATTTCCCTTTTGGTACTTTTCGCCATCATGTTAGCATTCCAATATGAGTATCTATGCAGATGTTCATAATGTTTAAATGTATTTTATGTGTTATAAGAGAATGTAACTTTTGATTCGTCTGAAGCAAAAACTTTAGGATATTACCAGCTGACTTTTGCATACTTCCTGCGAGCACATTTTGCTCAAGAGACTAGCAATGACTGGGAGGTAGCATTTTTATATTTAAAATTCGTAAATCAGATCCAATAAGAAACGTCAATTACTATGTTTAATATTATATTGTATTATTGTTGTGTATTTTATGAGTTTGATTCATGTTGTAATCCTTTCAGTTAATTTAGTGTGATGTACAACGATAAATCAATTTACAATCTGAACTAGACTTTAATGTTTATCATACTTTGACTATCGAACTGAAACTAAGTGTAAAGAGTACAATATCTATATTGTGTCACACTCTTAATCTGCTGTTTTTGAAGACCTGAATGTTCAAGTAAAACATATTTCCTACAGAGCTTTCCAGTTTTTCTTTTTTAATTATCTTTGTTATATTCTAGGATTTCTTAAAGTTTCAGTTTGACATATATATTTTGATCAGTTTCTTCTGTAAGTACGAAAATTTCTCTTAAGAGAAATGCTTGGTTATGTCATTGACTGACAGAAAACAAGGTTATTCCTTATACACTTCTCCAATTGAGATAAATCTGGTTTTAAGGATTTCACAGCTTCTTGATAATAATATCAACTCTTTTATTTTCTGAATAGAATGTTTGAAGTGTTATCCATACTCTCTTGATGTTCATCCAAAATTTTTTAATTTCTGATATTATTTTAAATGAAGTCAATATTCAATAAATTAAAGATCTTTATAGCTGTAAATTGACGGTGGGGAGACTTAACAGGGTTGTGTCATCCCTTCTTTTAGATGTCACATCTTTTGCTAAACTTACCTCCTTTGCTAAACTTTAAGCTTATGTTATTTTATGATTCTGATAACATGTTGATATTTTTTAGTAATCTTTGTTCTTATTTTGGTTTCAAGTTTATGCAAAGAATGAAATGATCTTTTTGTTGGACATATATACTACAATTTGGCTGAAAGACTTTTTGCAGGTGGAAGAGTAGTTGGGGTAAACAATCTTTGCAAACACATTTGACAATGCAGTTTTAGTTAAATCTAGAAACATTTCTAACTCTGTCTGCCAGTTTTCACTACTATTGACATCTAGTGGATGTTTCCTATCACTTGTTTTTTTTTAATGTCCTCCAATGTATAACATGATTGTAGAAACATTTCTAACTCTGTCTGTCAGTTTTCACTACTATTGACATCTAGTAGATGTTTCCTATCACTTGTTTTTTTTAATGTCCTCCAATGTATAACATGATTGTTCTCTCTAGTTTAATATTGAACATTAAAAAAATAATAATATATTAGTAAATCTATCATCTTCAACAGAAAAAATTTTTGTAAGAGGGGCTTTCATATCCTAAAGTGGTTTTACATCTAAGATATAAAGTCTTACAGAAAAAGTTTAACGTATCCAAAAATGGACCCGTAGAACTTACATAATTTCCACCAGAAACTAATGGTGAATAGGATCATCTTTGCCTTGAGCTGCTTGGAACAACTATCAGCTCCTCGCCACATAGCCATCACTCTAGACCTGAAAATTATTATTGTTATTATAAGTATAAACTGAAATTTACCACCATAATTATTAGAGTGCTAACAACAACATCCATTACTTTTCATGACATCTTATTAATGCCACTAACAGGCTAAAGAAGATACAATTTGTAATTTCTTGTAAAATAATGAGTTTTTGAATGGGCAAAACAACAACAGCTTCTCTCACTTCAATTTTCTCAACACCAAATTATCTTGTATCATTTTCTCACTTACCTAATAAGCAAAAGCAAAAGATGATCATCATTTTCCCATTGCAATTTCTTACATGCACTAAAAAGATTATATAATGCTTCAAAAATAATTAAAAGAACATGAAATTGATTTGAATTATTCCCCTTTTAATTTCAACAATAAAGTTTACATCAATGAGCTAGAGAACAATAAAGTATTTAGATTCAACATAAGAAGTGAAATATAAAAAAATTATAACTTCTTTAACCAAAATCCATTGTTAATGTTAAAATGAGGAAATATAAGATGTGTTATTATTTTGAAGTTAAATAACAAATTGAATACATTCAAAAGATGAAAATATGAATTTCTTTTTGATAATTCCAACCTAAGGGTGTTGTATGGATATAACATATGAATTTCCTAACCAAGCCCTCAGCTTCTATACGAAGCATTATAGTCATGGAAATGATTAGAATAGCAAAACAAAAAGCACAATAACAACTAACTTTAACCTTAGTCATTTATTTATGTTTTCATATTCCTTAGATCCTAAATAATAGCATTAATACAATAAAACGTGGTTTAATAAGGCGGGCATATATTATCATAATAATACATTCTTGGGTGTTTGTACCAACTTATGAGTGGGTTTAAAGAAATTAAAATCTATGTTATGTTTGTTGGTAAAGCAAAAGAATTGAAACCCATGTACATATACAGAAATGACAGGATTATCTAACCTTGTGGATGATGACTGTGTGCAAACTCTCAGCTTGTAATGACACGGTTACATGCATGAAGATAAATAGTTATAACTACAATCATCTTGCATATCTCATACACAAACATGACTTATGAGGAAATGTGTGATTTTATTGTTGAAAATAGTATGGATGGTGGCTTATCCTGTTATTTCAATCCTCTTATGGTGTAAATGGGAGTATTTAGGTTTCGATAAGTTTTTCTTTTTATCCCCAATGAATTAGACATGAATGAATTCTAGGGTAGTCGACGAATTCATCTTTATTTTCAGATCAATATAAGCTATAGTCAAATTGCATAAATCTTTAAGATTTTCATGTCCAATCTCTATGGGTATTTATTGTCAATTTTCATTGAAATTAATCCAAATGGGCGTTTTTTGCATAAGCTAATAGTGTATTCTAACAATAAGGCTTGAAGAAACTTTTTGTTGTAACTAGTAATGATGTGTTGAAAGGATTTAACATTCACAAAATATAAGATTTAAAAAAAAAACTTAAAAGCTAATAGAAGGTTAGATCTTACGAGAACCAAAATTTCCAAATAAGATTTGTGTAGCCCTTCTAAGGAATTGCAAGGTGCATAAGAATGTAGTGCCCTATGATTTAAAAAAAAAGAATTTTGACTACTATTGTCAATTTGATTCGAACTAACATTAATTGGCTCGTTATTATAAAAAGAGATACTTTGCGGCGAATTGAACCGATGTAGCGAAGGAAACGAAGTGATCAATTTTCTTACGTAGCATCGAGATGGGGAGGGCAACTGCTAGAAAAGAGAGAGATGAGGTGGAGGGGGGAATTGAGCTAGGGTGAGAAGCACGTGCACTGCTGGAAATAGGGGAGTTGTGCTCGCAAACGCACTTACAATGAGAGAAAGAATGAATACCAGGCCGAATACAAGTGTAGAAACAACTTTTAAGGATCACACAGGCATAATAGTCGCGAAGTACATAAAACATTATCATATATGCCAAATACAAACCTGCTGCATATTATATACATCTTCAAGTGACAATTTTGAAACCATAAGAGCATAAACAACTTGTGTTGCATAAAAAAATACATCATGCACTCAATTAATAAAATACAATTGCAATACATGTTCATATTTTTTTTCCATAAAAGAAACCTTTCAATTATATGTCTATGTCATAACTAAACCGGAACCGGCTTTTATTCCACATGCGTATCTAGATCAAACGAAGCCTTCACAAATCTTTCGTATGGATTGTGTCATCTCCAACCATACCTGCTCTTCTAATCGTGAGAATAACTTGACTGTCCTCTCACCAACCAAGGTTGGGATTTAAAGGTCATAGGCTAAAGCATTATACTGTTCCTCATCTGAGCTACCAAAACCTTCTGATATTTCCCGTCCCTTCCTCTTTCATGCTTTAACATAGTAATGAAAAACGGATAAACATCTCCCTCGCCCCATTCCTCCTCCAATCGATAGCCACCACCTTCTTTTCACAACTTCTTCCTCAATTGATGAAGTTACAATATTCATATACAATGAAAGTTCACCAAAAAAGCTATAACAGAACGTTAAGGTCGTAGTCGATAGTTATGAAGATAGTAACGCACCATGAATGTTGTAGAGCAAACTTGTTGTAGAGGCTATAATTGAATGTCGTCGTAGTAGTTAAAATGTGCATGTATAAGTCATAGATAGTTGCTTCAAGAGCCTTAGTTGGAAATGAGATCGTAGTAAAGAGTTGTGGGAATCGTGGGTCATGTTGGTCGTAGTGATAAATTGTGATGACGTTCATAGGCAACGAAGGCTAGAGTTGGAAGTCACATAGGTTGGGACCACATAGGTTGTAGTTGGTAACTTAGGTCGAGATGATAAGTTGCAATGACGCTCGTAGGACACATGTGTCAGATCGGGAGCTGCACAAGCTATGATCTATATAGGACATAATTGATCACATAAATCATAATGATAAGTTGTGAAAACATTTGCAGCCTATATAGATCAGAGTCGGAAGCTCCACAAGTCATAATGGTTAGCTGTAATAACATCCATAAGCCACAGAGGTTGGGAGTTGTGTGAGCAGTGAGTCACTTATGTCATAGTTGGTCATGTAGGCTATATTGGTGAGTTGCGACGACATCCATTAGTCGTAAGGGTCAGAGCCAGGAGCAATAAGGGTTATAACCCATATAGCTCAAAGTTGGACACATAGGTCATCGTGGAGAGCTACATTGTACTTGGGGTGCATCGTAACAGCATCTTTGGGGTGCCTAACAACAACATCTTCGGGGTGACATCGTTAGACCTTCTTCAGGGTGCATCACTATATCGTTCGGTGCATCATTATCGAGCAATGTATGTCGAGATTCCACGGCTCGTGTCATGATTATGTAGGAAGTTTCATTGCAAAAAACAGGCAACGAGCGATGGTGATTGATGACAGTCGGGGAGTGGTGGTCAACGAAGATAAACAAGTAATGGTCGACGATTGTTTGTGCTTGTAGAAGCTAGAAGCTAGAAGCGTTCGTCAGAGCTTCTGCAAATAAATGCCACTAGCTTCAGCTTCTCTCGGTCCTTCTTCAACCCCAAGTCTCGGTCCATCTCCTATCTTAAAGAAAGGGCGGGGCTCTATTTAAAAAATATAGGAGAGAAATTCCTACAAAGAAAGAATGACTTCACACCACTCAATGAGATGCCCTGGAGAGGTTCCATTGATCAGGCAGTATTCAAAGCACATTTAAGTGCCTTAATGACGCTAACTTTGACCCAAATGTTCTTTCCACAATAACGCTAACTTTGACCAAAATAAGTAATAGAGAGAATATTTACAGAAGACATGAACAACAAAAAATACGATAAATATAACTGCATTAAGTGATTTCTTTTATGCAGTAACTCATTCATTTATTTTTGGAAAATTAAATATTAAATATAGAAATGAAATTAGAAAAAAAATTTATTAACATCGGTTGACCGTCTGTTCTAAACTTAAAAATTGTCAAACCTCGGGCTAGGCTGTGATAAAACAGGTCTTTAGAAATCAATGTAAATGATTTCATTCTATATTTGAGCTTTAAAACAGTGTGTAAAGCCATGCCACCTAAATTGATTCACAATTGAAAAAACTTGACTGCAACAAATGATAGTATATGATTTTATAAAGAATTAAAATAATGCAACCTATTGTACCCCTTCATGATATATTTGTGCACAAATGGCCTTTGACCACATAATTTGTCTATTTAAGATGAAGACAAAAAATTATAAAAGATCAAAAGGACGATATATGTCAAATATAGCTTTTTTAATCAAAACAAACTAAGTTTGTCTCCTACATGCTGCTTAAACTGTAACAGAATAAATGTGAAGAATAAGGGAATAAAAAAAATATGAACTACATAAACCTCGGCCTATCAACTTGTTCTATTCCGCCTATCATCTGGTTCTATAAACGAGCATGGCTTGAAAATTTCCAAAATAAACAAACATTTTAATCAAAGACAAGTTGGTGATTTATGATTTCTTATGCGCACAAAATTTCAATGCACAACCTAGTGTAGTTAATTACGCACCTTATAAGCCTTAAAATTGCAAGCCTTATCTCTAAGATAAGAAGATATCGTTAGTTCACAATTGAACCAATAGAAGCTTGATGAAATAATGCAGACCAATGGCTTAAAGAAAGCGATCCTTGTGAGCAAAGAGGTGGAGGAATGGATCCCTCTACAATTAAGAGTAAGATCAGCGCGATGTAATGAGCCGAGACACTTGTGCTAGAGAAAATAAATTTTTTGTTCTACATAATTTAGAAAAACCAAAAGTTGCAATCCTAAGGACAGATATAGGTCATTGGTTTCTGCTGAAGATTTTGTAAGTTATACAGGTCTCTTGCTGGACACGTTAAACTTTTCTGTAATATTATATCTTAGATGTAAAATATCTTTAGCATATGAAAGTCTCTGCTACACAAATTATCTATGTTAGAGATGACAGGTTTATCAATTTATTATTATTATTATTATTATTATTATTATTATTATTATTATTATTATTATTATTATTATTATTATTATTATTATTATTATTATTATTATTATTATTATTATTATTATTATTATTATTATTATTATTATTATTATTATTACTTTAATATTCAATATTAAGCTATAGAGAACAACCATGCAACACATTAGAGGACATTAAAAAAATAACAGGTGATGGGAAAAATACATTAGATATCAATAGAGGTGAATGAAGACATACGGAGGTAGAAATGTAACCAGATTTAACTAAAACTGCATTGTCAAATTTGTTTACAAAGATTGTTTGCCTTAAGTACTCTCCCACCTGCAAAAAAATCTTTCAGTCAAATTGTAATATATCTGTCCAGCAAAAAAACCATTTCATTTTTTTTTGCAGAAAACTGAAACAAAAAAATACAAACATTATTAAGAAATATCAACATGTTATTCAGAAGCATCAAAGACATAAACTTTAAGTTTAACAAATGAGATGACATTCAAAAAAGGAGATGACACAACCACGTTAGCCCCCATCGCCATCAATTTTTTGTACATTTTCTTCATTCCAAATAGAGTCAGAATTTAAAAAGTTTTGGATAAACATCAAAAGAGATCATGAAGAGCTCTTCATACAATTTTTTCAAAAAAACAAAAGAGATGATATTATTACCAGAAAACTACGAAATCCTTGAAACCAAATCTGGGTCAATTGGAGAAGTACATAAAAAATCGTCTAGTCGTGCCAGTCCATAGCAACCAAACATTTTTCGAATGAGAAATTTTCATATTTGCAGAAGAAAATCAAAGTATATATGTTAAAGTGAAATTTTAAGAAGCTCTAGCATATAATAAAAAAATTAAATAAGAAAAAACAGAAAGAGCTGCAAAAATTTTATTTTGCTTGAACATTCACATGTTCAAAGACAGTAAATCAAGAATGCAACATAATATGGATATTGTGCTCATTACACTTGGTTTAAGTTCATTAGTCAAAGTATAGTAAACGCTGATGTCAAGTTCATATAGTAAATTGATTAGTATATCATACTGAATTAACTAAAAAAAATACAACATCAATCATGTTTATAAAATACGCATCAATAATATAGTATAGTGTTAAACATAGTAATTGACATTTCAAATTGGAGCTGATTTATGAATTTAAAATACCAAAATGCAACATCTCAGTCATTCTTAGTCTCTTGAGCAAATTGTGCTCTGAGAAAGTATGCACAAGTCAACTGATGATATCTTTAAGTTTTTACTTCAAACGAATCATAAGTTACATTTTTTTTATAACACGTAAGTTACATTTAAACATTATGAACACATGCATAGATAAACATATTGGAATACTAACATAAACATAAAAATAACAAGATATATATAAACATAAAAATAGCATTATATATATAAACATAAAAATAGCATTATATATATAATATATATATATGATAATGAAAAATTAAAATAAGATTGAGATTGTAATTAATAAAAATTTAACGATATAATCGTAATTGTTTATCAAAAGTTAAGTTAGTTTCTAATGCATAGATATAATCAAATTTTATGTGCAAAATTTTTGTGATGTTAATTAAAATACGAGTAAGTTTGAAATATCAAATGGGAAATATGTAATAAAATAAAATTTTAAAAACAAGTGAGAGACGTGCGAGATATGAAAATTGCAACATTAAACACACATTTTAAATGAAAAATACCATATAAACAATCCAACATATATAAATTAAAAACTAACTTAACTTTTGATAAACTATTACGATTATATCATTAAATTTTTATTAACTAGAATCTCAATCTTACTTTAATTTACATTATTACATATATATATATAGAATGTTATTTTTATGCTTATGTTTATGCATATCATGTTATTTTTATGCTTATGTTAGCATTCTAATATGTTTAATGTTTAAATGTAATTTATGTGTTATATGGGAATGTAACTTATGATTCGTCTGAAGCAAAAAATTAGAATATCATCAACTGACCTCTACATAGTTCCTCGAACACAATTTGCTCAAGAGACTAACAATGACTGGGAGAAACTATTTTGTATTTACAATTCGTAAATCACCTCTAATTTGAAACGTCAATTACTATGTTTAACACTATGTTACATTATTGTTGTGTACTTTTTGAGTTTGATTCATGTTATAATTCTTTTAGTTAATTCAATGTGATGTACAACGTGCTATCAATTTACCATCTGAACTTGACTTCAATATTTATGATACTTTGACTAGTGAACTTAAACTAAGTGTAAAGAGTACAATATTTATATTGTGTTATATTATTGATCTGTTGTGTTTGAAAGCCTGAATATTCAAGTAAAACATATTTCCTACAGAGTCTTCTTGTTTTTCTTTTTTAATTATCTTTGTTATATTTTAGGGCTACTTAAAATTTCACTCTGACATATATATACTTTGATCAACTTTTTCTATAAGTATGAAAATTTCTCTTTGAAGAAATGTTTGATCATGCCATGAACTGACAGAAGGCGAGGTTATTATTTATGCACTTCTCCAATTGAACCAGATTTAGCTTCAACGACTTCGTAGCTTCCTGATAATAATATTAAATCTTTTGATTTTTGAACAAAATGTTTAAAGAGTTCTTAATACTCTCTCTTGGTGTTTATTTAAATTTTTTTAATTTATGATTCTATTTTGAATGAAGAAAATGTTCAACAAATTGAAGGTTTTTATAGCTATAAATTGACGGTGGGGGGAGTAAATTAGGCTGTGTCATCCCTTCTTTTACATGTCACCTCTTTTTTTTAAACTTAAAGCTTATGTTTTTTTTGCTTCTGAAAAACATATTGATCTTTCTTATTAATTTGTATACTCATTTTGATTTCAGGTTTCTAAAAAAAATGAAATGACATTTTTTTAGATAGATTTACTAAAATTTAGCTGAAAGATTTTTTGCAGGTGTAAGAGTAGTTGAGGTAAGCAATCTTTACAAACACATTTTATAATGTAACTTTAGTTAAATCTAGTTACATTTCTATCTCCGTTTGTCTGTTTTCACTACTGCTGACATCTAATGGATGTTTCCCATCACTTGCCTTTTTTAATGCCCTCCAATGTGAAGCATGATTGTTTTCTCTAGTTTAATATTGAACATTAAAAAAATAATAAATTGGTAAATCTGCAATCTTTCACAGAGCTAATTTATGTAATAGGGGCTTTCATATGCTAAAGTGGCTTTACATCTATAAGATATAAAGCCTTACGAAAAAAAATTAATGTGTCGAACAAAAGACCCGTAGAACTTATAGAATTTTTAACAGAAACCAATGGTGAATAGGATCATTTTTGTCTTGAGTTGCTTGGATCAGCTATCAGTGAAGCTTGGCGAAACATAATTAACTTGGAAGATGTTCTCTTAGCCCTTCGATCATTCTTGGTTGTTATCCCGAAGTATTCCATGATTTAAAACATTAACGTTGAACAATGGAAAATCGAGAGAAGAAAGCATATGCTGCCTTATGTTTGAAACAAGTTAGCGTTATAACAAAAAGTTGTTATAGTTCTACCATTAGAAAAAATGACTTGTATTTGTTGAAAAGCAAAAAATAATAAAATTTGAAGTGAACAATTTTCCCTAAATCCAAATACAACAAAATTCACCGCAAAGATAACGCTCAATCTGTGTGGAAAAGAAAAAAAAGAGAGAAAAAATACCAAACAATTTCCTTAACCAGTAACTTCTGTCTGATCTGCAACAAGGTCATAGACGAGACTTTCTCATTCTCATGCATACAATCACAAAATTAATCTTCATGAACAAAGCTGACAATTGCAGAGTTGTAATTCATGAGGCATGCGAAATAATTCTGAATTTTCACTGAATAAATACGTGTCAACATTTCTTGCATCACCAAGAAACATGGCATAGATTTTAAAATCTCCAAACCTATAAATTTACTTAATTTTCCTCAACAAACATGACATAGTATCTGCTTTAAAAAGTTGCAATGATATATATATATATATATATATAT
>NW_018164536.1:5507810-5516487 GCF_001263595.1 Phalaenopsis equestris
TATATATATATATATATATATATATATATATTGTATAATGAGCCAAATTCTAAGTTAATATGAGCCCAACATTTGAGAGGCTCTTAATAATTTTACCCACATGACTCAACTTCGTCTCAATATTACATATCTCTTTCAAAACTCATCATCAGAAAATGAGCTAATCTTGACTAAATTTTTTAAATATTGAGTTTGATAATCAATTTTGAAAGTAGGCCTGACATTAAATTTTTTGTACTCAAAATTTATTTATCTCCTTCCCCTAAATATCACTGTAAAACACCATAGATATGGTAGTTGAACTCTTAAACATCAAATTACTTTCTGATGTTAAATCTTACAAATTAAAACACTTTTTGATGTAATGATTGGAGCTTGGTTGAGAACTCCAAAATAAAATTTGTCATGTTGAGGCCCCCCACGATATAATTGTAATAGTTTATCAAAATTAAGTTAATAAAAATAAAATAATATGATTGCAATAGTTTATCAAAAGTTAAGTTAATAATTAGCAATATTAATTATAACTTAATAACAGAAGTTATAGAAATAAATTAAATAAAAATTTAGATTACATAAAGAGAACAACCATAATTAAACAATTTAAATAAAGTAATAACTTAACCATAATTTAAGAAATTATAATCAAAATGAAGTGATTAAATTCAAAATGAAGTGATTAAATTAGAGATAAGCATTATACAAATCTAGTTAAATATTTGATAAAAATTTAAAAATACAAAGAATTCTATAATATGCATCATAAATAAAAAACGAAGTAAAAAAGTAAAGAGAAAAAACAAGTTACTTGTCATCAAGGTGAGTACTCGTGTTTAAATTTTCGGTGATTTTGTTGTTTCCTCTAAATTTTATACATTAATGATTGTTATTTAATCAATTGTTATTGTAAGTTTCACTATGATTTACTTCTATTATGAAATAGATAAATCATATTGAAACAAATGACAAATTAATTGTTAAAATTTACTCGCTTATCATATATATTATTTAAAATTAATTATAAAAAATAATGAATAATATGTATCATGTAAATAAAATAGATTACATAATGTATTTTATAGATCGAATTGATTATGGAGTTCACAATTTTATGGTATTAGCTGGGAAAACTAAGCTACTTATGCATGTAATTTAAAAATGAATATTAATATTTACATACATTAAGTGATACAACTTTAGACAAAGCTCCTATGACAAATGTGTACGTATGAAAAAATATTGATAAGAAAATAGATTTTGTTGCATTATATAATAGTTTAACATCTCTTGAATACAACTACATACCATTATCCTACTAAGTGAGGTCGACTACATGAATCCTTTTTCTCCATTGCGTCATATTGGCTATCATATTTTCTTTGAAAATCTCTTGAAAACACTATAAATATTTACAATTAAATAGCATCATATTATTTCTATCTTCATTATATTAATGTAATTTAGAGGCATGAATATTCACGAAGTAGTTAAATTTAAAGTAAAAAATTTCAACCAAAAAATTTCGACTAAAATGAGTTAAATAAATGAAAATAGGTATAAAAAACATAGCCAACGACCAACATAGAGAAAGATAAATCTAGATTTACTTGCCTTATTTACAATTAAATTAATTTTTTGTACTTACCTCAATGTATGTTTTTTGCTGATGATATTCTTCTCGTGGAAAAACGAGAGAAAAAACCCAGGAAAAACTTGAATTATGGAGGTCTACATTGGAGTCTAAATGCCTTCATTTAAGTAGAACTAAAACTAAATACATTGAATGTAATTTTAGTAGTAGTAGCTCGAGTGCCAGAAGTGTGATTTTGGGTGATCCAATTATTAAAAGGTGTGAACGATTTAGATATTTTGGGTCCGTTGTTCAAAGCGATGGTGATATAAATGGGGATGTTAGTACTAGAATTCAAGTTGGTTGGTTGAAGTGGAGGAATGCTTCGGGCCTTTTGTGTGATAGAAAAGTACAGCTTAGATTGAAAGGAAAATTTTATAAGACGGTGGTGAGACTTGCAATGCTCTATGGAGCTAAATGTTGGCCTTTAAAAGAGAAGCATAAAAATAAGTTAAGTGTTGTAAAGATGAGAATGATTAGGTGGATGAGTGGCTTTACACTTAGAGACAAAATGCGGAATGAATATATTCGTGATAGGGTTGGTGTAGCTCTTGTGACAGACAAAATTAGATGATTTGGTCACATTAAACGTCGACCATTTGATGATCCCATTAAGAGAGTAAATGTTTTAGATTCGACTTGTGTTAAGAAAGGTAGAGGTAGACCTAGGAAGACTTGGGCCTATTGTATAAAAAAATGATCTTAATTTACTAGAACTAAATGAAAATATGACACTAAATAGAACGCAATGGAGAAAAAGGATTCATGTAGCCGACCACACGTAGTAGGATTAAGGCTTTGTTGTTGTTGTTGTTGTTGTTGTTGTGTTCCTTATTTCAATTAGCTGAATGAATCTATTGATTAGTTAGTAATAGCATTAGAAATAGAGAATTTGAATTTTATCGCCTAAACATTTGTTCCCGCCTAAAAAATTTCAAGCTCATTGGTTGGATCGTGACAAATATCATTTTTGAAGCAGAGATAGGATGAATGAAAAGAACCCAAGGCAATATAGATGTTCATTTTATATGATGCCTTGATAAAGGTCCTACAGGATATACCCACCACTTAATTGTGGCCAATATATGAGCTTTTGAGTATGACCAAAGCTTTCAAACTTCATCAAATCCCAACACACCCACAATATTGTGTCATTGTGAAGAGGTATGCAATAGGAATGAGTAAAGCAAAACAATTAACACTAGGAGAATTGTCAAAATCCAAAAGTTCATGACAAAGGATAAAGGTCACAACTAGCATATATGGAACCCAATTCTTGTTTAACCTCAAATCTGAAATTGCTCTCTACTCTCATAATTTCATTCTTTTACCACTCACATGAGAGTTATCTAAATTGAAAATCAACCCTCACAAGCTATTTTTTAACACTAGCAATCATCATGTACCAAAAGCCTGCTTAAGCATTTAAATTTGTTAAGCAATCACCAAGTATTAAAACTTGCATAACAGGGGAAGAAGACACCAAGCCCAATTTTTGCAGTTTAATCATTGAACCTAGTATAGCTTGATATAAGAATGAATGCCAGAGCAAAAGTTAAGCTTACACCAGTGGATGACAATGATTAACCTAAGAAGATAAGCGCCAAAATTGGTAATGCTAAAATTTCAACTCTTTAACTACTTTTGCCAAAGGAAGACTATGCTCCCCTTATTCTCATTTCAGCACGGATGAAAAAATATAGTGATAATTACACCAAGAAAGCCTATTTAGGAAAAAATATATATATGTATGAAGAATAGATAAATAACAAATGGCCATGTGCCCATCAATAATGCAGAACAACCACAACGGATAAGACATTTATTACATCATTTATTCTCAAAAATTGGCAAGTAAACCCAACCAAGGGAATTGCACCTTTCTCGTGAAAAAAAAAAAAACTAGCTGTATCCATACCACACTTAATCATTTATACATTTTTGAAATTGCATAAATGAAAAAGAGAATGGAGAAGCATAACACTAAATGTGTCAACAATAAATGGGAAATCACTAATCAAGCTTTTGGTAATTACTTGTAATGGAAGGTCAACACCATAAGTGTAATATGATAAAAATTGTGTTTATTTACAAGCAATTCCAATCAATTGTCATATTTGAGACGACTAAGACTTATTTCAAATAGAAGAGAAGCATCAAAACTGAAAAGATTTTTGACAGTGCAAAGCATTATGAATTGGTTAATAATAAAATTCAACTTGTTTTTTTTAGAATAACTTTAGACCATACAACTAGCTACATTGTTTAGATAATACACTGTAGGAACAAGGAGTCAACTTCATTACAGTTTTCCAGGATGTAGAACTTACAACTTGATCCATTTTTAAGAGGATGCAAATTCATCCCTGAGATATTGTGCTATTCTTTTTATAATTCTTTCACTAATCTAGTTAGACTTCAGGTGGAAAATATAAACAAAAGAATAGTGAAGGGAAGTGCTTTAATGAGGTAGCTTTAGCAAGGAAACACATATACAATCTACTCAAAAGGTTTTAAAAGGAATGGACAAAGATAATGAGAAGGAGAGATCATGGTCAATTACTTGGAAAAATATTGATCCGCTAGGCAATAAAAAAAACATTATCATATACGCCAAATACAAACCTGTTGCATATTATCTGCTACTCAAGTGACAATTCTGAACCATCTTCACATGTAACCTTCCCACTTAAATAGAATCTCTCAGCAAAATTTGATATAAAACCAAGCAATGCATCCACATATTTTGCTAAATCAACCTGCCAGAATCATTTGAAGAAGTAAAGACACAGAGGATCTTACACAATGGAAAAGATAGAATACAAAGTGACAATATATGAATCCTCCAAAATATATATGAAATAGTAACCACAACAAAACATGATTGCAATTAATTCAAGCTAGTCCAAAGAAAGAAGATTTCAGTGACCAGTATCATTTAATACCAAATTCCCATCAACAATTATAAATGCAAGGCCGAACAGCACAATAGGTCTTCTAAGTACAAGATTGGATGTTAGCAGATTGAACCCATAAGAGCATAAACAAACTTGTGTTGCATAAAAAAAATACATCATGCAATCAATTCGTAATATACAATTGCAATACATGTTCAATTGGTAAAGCAGCAAAACCAAAAAGATTCGTATTTTTTTTTTCATAAAAGAAACCTATCAATTACATGTCTAACTAAACTGGGTTATATAAGTCTTAAACAAATCAAACCGGCTCTCTGTTCCACATGAGTATCAAGATCAAACGAAGCTTTCACAAATCGTTCGTATAGATTGTGTCATCTCCAACCATACCCGCTCTGTGAGAATAACATGATTGTCCTCTCACCAGCTAAGGTTGGGATTTAAAGGTCAAAGGCTAAGGCATTCTATCGTTACCCTCATATGAGCTGCCAAACCCTTTTCATCTTTCCCGCCCCTTCCTCTTTCATGCTTTAACATAGAAATGAAAAACGGATAAACATCTCCCTCGCCTCATTCCTCCAATCGAGAGCCACCACCTTCCTTTCTCAACTTCTTCCTCGATTGAGCTAACAAAAATATTAAGCTTTCTTTTCTCCCTTACCTCCTTTGCTTTCCTTTTATGGCTTTGTTTATCAACTTTGCAACTTAAGTTAATATGCTTAGTTATAGATTTTAAATTAGCATTATGATGAATTGATAGAGTTGAACATTGAAAAACTTATGTTTTTCTAGTCAAACATATTTTCAGCTATTATTATTTCTCCATACATATTTGTGTTTATTTAAACAAGTGTAATTAATCAAGGATCTGTATTATGTAGAACCTCCATCCAGTGCAATTTAGTAGATCTTCATCGATTTTGGAGACTCTCATCACTCACTGAGAGATAAGTAACCAAAATCTATTAAGAAACAAACACAACATTCTCTGTTAGGGGTGTTATTCTTATTATTTGTATTGAATTTCTAAATAATTTAGAATATTGATAGTCTTGACTTTGTGATTCAATTACTTGCTAAGAATATCATATTTTTTATGTTCATAATGAAATGTTAAATTGCATAGATGAGTTTGTCTTGATTCATTGTTGCGTAAATTTATGTATATTGAATTAATGCATATTGTAGCAATAATTATTTTTCACACATGTTATCTCAATTGAATGCAATAAATTTTAATCATGTTGTCAGTCAATTCGTGTTTAATATATAAATAATACTAGTTATGCTATTTAAAAAATAATTATTGCTAATTTGCTTATTAAACATAAAATGTATCTTTGTATGCAATGTCATATAGTTCAATTAAATCTTTTTTATATTATCTAAGTAGACTGAAATGTCTAGAGTGACAACTCTATAAAAAAAAATCATTGAATTTTTTTGTGCTAGAGTTTACCTTAAGAAGCTTAGGGTGCTTTGATAAAATTAACTATATCAATATGCAAACTAATATGCAATGTAATGATAATGACTAGTTAGTTACATTTAGAGATGTATGACAAAACCTGATATGGTTAAATATGAATAAGTCAGAATAAATTACATGTATTACAGTTCATCAAACAAATAATTATGAGCATCATCATATTAGAACTCACTTTAAAAGATGGGCATATTTTATTAAAGCACTGCAAAATCATTGAAACTCAATGATGAGTTGATAATATTTAGTAGTGATAATATTTACTATCTACTAGTACATATAGTAAATCATATCTTCTGTTATTCATGCTACATGCTACATGCCACATTAACTTGTCGATAAAAATTTAATAATTAATAATTACTAGTTGAGTTTGACTTATCAAACTCATTCATTATATTTTTTTAAAAAAAGTTTTATCATGTAGCTTAACGGATCATCAACATAGAAGCAAATTTTCCAACTTATAGAATCTCATTTTGTGTTGTTAAGCTCCTACAGTTCGGCTTTTAATTTTGTTGAATATTGCATAGTTTTACTTTTGTAAGTATTTCTACAATTTCTTTTCCATTAGATGTTAACGGGCTTCCTTATTAAAATGATATTGTAAGTTTTATTATTTGAATGAATGTTATTTATCCTCCTTGCATGTTGTAACATATTATATTTATAGTTGTTTGTTTATGACTACAAAATAAGGTTCTTTAATCTTTTGGACGAGTCCAATATTGCCACCACCTCCCAAACCCAAAATGCAACATTATGAATGTGAGTTTTCTAGTTATAATTCATTCTCGTTGTATAAATGTTGATGAAAATAATAATAATAAATTATTTAACCTTAAATTATTTAACCTAGCAAAAACAAATCAAAGCTCGTAAACAAGCATGGCTGCACCAGAAAAAAAGTTATATTCAAAATATTCAGCCTACGGAAGGCATTTATAATTTTCCTAGTTTCACACAAGGGCTGCTGTTATCAAATGTTTGAACAGTTCTCAATAAATTTGTTAAGAAAGTTGGCAGCATTGGCAACGGCAGGAGCATCCTGAAGATGCTGCTCCATGGACAAGAACAAATCAAATGATTTCCAGGTCTTGTTCATGCATGTCTGTAGGAAACAATGGAATGAAAGTAAGATGCTCTATACAACTTGACAGCTAAAAATTATAACCGAACTAAAATATTAATAAAATTAACAATTGCTCCACTCCGCAAAATATGGCAAACGTGAATTTTGAAAAATAAAACAAACATATAACATTAACATTAAAATCAATCCCTTGTTCGTTAATCCCAACATTTTTTTGTTTTTTATGAGATATTTTAATCGTATGTCTACAAGCAATATTTTAATCCCAACATTTTAGTCCCAATATTTTAATCCGAACAAGAAAATATCTACAGCAACTAGCGGACTTGGTCGTATGACTATCACTTTCATCCTAACCATACAGATTTCAATTAAATTCGCATCTCAATCAGCACTAGCTTAATATAAGTTTTCCAATCCAAAAGGACAGCCAACATAGGCAGCTCAAGTGATAATGGTTTATTGAAAAATTTATCAAACACTAATGAAGCCAACAAAAAAATTGCTCCTTCAAATTGCAGGACGATATGGAGTGAGGTTGGTAAACCGAACCAACGGTTTGGTTCAGGGATGAACCGAATTTGACCTACCCGAATAGGTGTAACACAAACCCAACCTATTTATTAA
This sequence comes from Phalaenopsis equestris, assembly GCF_001263595.1. Taxonomy (NCBI): domain Eukaryota; kingdom Viridiplantae; phylum Streptophyta; class Magnoliopsida; order Asparagales; family Orchidaceae; genus Phalaenopsis; species Phalaenopsis equestris. Next base: position 5,515,565 of record NW_018164536.1, read on the forward strand.
ACAAATACAAAATCTTAACCCAAACCTAGCGAGTCTTCAAACAGATTGAACCGAACATGATCTGAATGACCCATTTGGACATGCACTTCAAGTCAAAATGAGGTCCAATTTAGACTAAAATCAGATTTATGAGTCAATATCAGATTTTGAGGTCAATCTCCGATTGAAAGTCAAAATCAAGTCAATTTTGGGTTTGCAGAAAACCCAAACCCAACACAACATTTAATCAGTTACAAGTTAATACCCAAGTCTGACCATGAAGTTGATCATATCATATTGAACCAAATTTTTTTCAAGTCCAGTCCAAGTTGACTTGTGGTATAAGTTTAATTATTGACACCCCTAATTAAGACAAAAAATTCACTGAGATTTCCCAAAATGTATGATGAAATACGCTAATTAGTACACCCTTTTATTCTTTTATATTTAATCCCATCCAAGCCATAAAAAGATTGTAATTCAAAAAATAATACCAAAACTATTTATTCTCAAGTTAAATAGTATATGGTCAATTATATTTTTCTATACCAAAGAGGTATTGATATTCGACATATGAGGGCAAAGAGGTATGTAAAGTACCAAAAATAAATGATCTTAGCAAACCAAAATTATGACCGGCACATACCTTCGAAGGATGGTCGGAGGTCGCCCTTCACAGGAGCGCCGACGGTAGCAAGGTGTGGCGAGGCTGCTGGCCAAATAAGCAAGGGGAGGCACACAAGGTGCGGTCGGCGCTGGAGGAGGCGCAAAGGATAGGATCCCGCTAAGAGTTCGCTTGGGAGGGACTAAAGCCAGCGGGATCTGGACACCGGCGTCCAGAGAGGCCGGCGAGAGGTCCCCAGAGAGGACTGAAGGAGGAGGAGCGGCCGAAGTGGGAGGAGGTGCGGCCAAAGTGGGAGAGAGATTCCATGCGAGCTCTTTCT
>NW_018164536.1:5516587-5528838 GCF_001263595.1 Phalaenopsis equestris
AATGGGTTAACCCTATTGTGGTGAATTGAAGTGACATATTATGAGATAGAAAATACTGCTCAGACTTAAAAAGAAAATTTTATAAGACGATGGTGAGATCCTCAATGTTTGGCTAAGTGGGTGTTTGGCTAAAAGAAGGATTTAGTTTATTAAGTGTTGAATTCATTAAGACGTGTCCCTCTAATATTGTATGCCACTGTGGCTACACCAATACTTTCATGGATACAATTGTTTTGTATTTTGTCTCGAGCTATAAAACAAATCATAAACCTACGTGTTCTCGTGTCCATTTGATTTTTAACTAGTGTACTTGGACACCCCCAAATATATATTTGAGAAGAAGCTCCAACTATAAAACAAATCATAAACCTACGTGTTCTCGTGTCCATTTGATTTTTAACTAGTGTACTTGGACACCCCCAAATATATATTTGAGAAGAAGCTCCAACTATAAAACAAATCATAAACCTACGTGTTCTCGTGTCCATTTGATTTTTAACTAGTGTACTTGGACACCCCCAAATATATATTTGAGAAGAAGCTCCAACGCAAATAGATAAGAAAATAAGCTTTGATGGGTGTATAATTGATATTTTTAGGGTGAAAGACCAGATTCTTTTATCAATTCGATCTTGAGTTTGGAACCCCCCTAGTAGGTCCTATAGAGAGGGAACAGTGGGTAATCTAGAAGTGAGAGGCCAGAATCTACTCAGCGCTACTACACAAGCTGAAACAAACTTAAGGTTAGCTAATGTTCTTTGCTAGAATCGAGTGAGGGTAAAGAATATGTATGCTCCTATTTATCATAATACAACATTTTATATTTTTAAATATTCAAATCCTACATTTATTATGATCTCTTTACAAGTGGAAAGATCTTTTCCATGTCATTTGAACTCTTTTTAAAAGTGTTAAGTTATAAAATTTGCACTTACTTTCTGCTTAGAATTAAATCTTGCATATATTTAGTTTTAATCTTTTCAAGGTATTTCAACATTTTTCTCTATTAATTGTTTTTGTAGTTTTAATAGAAGTTTTTCTATGTCATTTTCGAAAGTTACAACTTCCTTGTGGGAACGATACTGAGGTTTTTAAAGAAAGCTCTATATTACTTGAAACGATACTTATACTTGCATAGTAACCCTAGTGTGAATGCTTATTTTTTTTCCTAGATCATTTTTTTTTGTTCACACTAGTCGCTAAAATATAAATCGGGCCAAGTTTTTGGCAATCTATTGGAATATAAAATATCTACATAATTGGGGTCGGATCACAAGGCACATATCTGGTCCCAAAATGTGTAGCCTCAATTGAGCTTGATAGGAATGATCATGTACTTGGACACCCCCAAATATATATTTGAGAAGAAGCTCCAACTATAAAACAAATCATAAACCTACGTGTTCTCGTGTCCATTTGATTTTTAACTAGTGTACTTGGACACCCCCAAATATATATTTGAGAAGAAGCTCCAACTATAAAACAAATCATAAACCTACGTGTTCTCGTGTCCATTTGATTTTTAACTAGTGTACTTGGACACCCCCAAATATATATTTGAGAAGAAGCTCCAACTATAAAACAAATCATAAACCTACGTGTTCTCGTGTCCATTTGATTTTTAACTAGTGTACTTGGACACCCCCAAATATATATTTGAGAAGAAGCTCCAACTATAAAACAAATCATAAACCTACGTGTTCTCGTGTCCATTTGATTTTTAACTAGTGTACTTGGACACCCCCAAATATATATTTGAGAAGAAGCTCCAACTATAAAACAAATCATAAACCTACGTGTTCTCGTGTCCATTTGATTTTTAACTAGTGTACTTGGACACCCCCAAATATATATTTGAGAAGAAGCTCCAACTATAAAACAAATCATAAACCTACGTGTTCTCGTGTCCATTTGATTTTTAACTAGTGTACTTGGACACCCCCAAATATATATTTGAGAAGAAGCTCCAACTATAAAACAAATCATAAACCTACGTGTTCTCGTGTCCATTTGATTTTTAACTAGTGTACTTGGACACCCCCAAATATATATTTGAGAAGAAGCTCCAACTATAAAACAAATCATAAACCTACGTGTTCTCGTGTCCATTTGATTTTTAACTAGTGTACTTGGACACCCCCAAATATATATTTGAGAAGAAGCTCCAACTATAAAACAAATCATAAACCTACGTGTTCTCATGTCCATTTCATTTTTAACTAGTTTACTTGAACACCCCCAAATATATATTTGAGAAGAAGCATATGATGTTTAAGTGTTCATTTCTTCCTTCAAAGGGAAATCAAATTTTCATTTTAACAATGAAAATTAGATTTCTTACTGGATGAAGAAATGAACACTCATATATCATATGAAGTCTCTTCTTCTTAAAGTATGTTTGGAGGTGACCAAATAAACTAGTTAAAAGTTGTAGAGAAGAGAATACTTTGGTTTAACAGTGGCTTTACATTTGAAGAGAAATTGTAAAAGAAATATATTCGTGAAAGTGTTAATGTAGCTACAGTGGAAGATAAGATCAGAGGTAAAATTTGTGTCAATGTTCACCGCTTATCGATTCTTGACAGTCCTAAAAACATGAATAGGTTGTAGTTCGTTATCTGGATTGGAGATAATCAACTTAGATGGGTTGATCATTTTAAATGTCATCCATAATGCGTTGAATCAAAATTTAGTAGGATTGATTCACAATCTAATTTTTCAAGTAGGGTAGGTCTATGAATTTAGTGAGAAAAATGACAATCAATCAAAAATTAATTTTGGATCAAATTTCTTTCGAAATAACCTTGGCTCAAATTGAAATTAGATCGTTTAACATTGTATTGATGTTAGGTATGTCGAAGATCATTAAATCTGTTAAGGCACTCTTTCTAATATGGTGTGCAACTGTGACTACTTCAACCCTTTCATTGGCATATTTGTTTCATATTTTGTTTCTAGTTGTAAAACCAACTATTGAACTAAGCATTTTCGTCCTCGCAACCCCTTACGTGATTGATTTCACATCTGAACATATTTTCTTAAAAGAAGATATTTCATATGTTGTAAAGTGTATTCACTGTTTCTTTTTTTGTGAAGTCAAAGTTCAATTTTTAAAGTGGAAATTTACTTTGAAATCTAATTTTCCATTTCCAAAATAAATAATTCACTTCAAAATCTAATTTTCAATGCCATAATTCTCATTTTGGCTATAGAGATAAGATTTTGAAGTGAATCTCCATTTTGGAACTGATAATTTAGATTTTGAAGTGAATTTCCATTTTAGGAATGAAAATTAGACTTACCCATTGGAGTATGCAGTGAAAAATTTTATATCATATGAAATATTTTCTTCAAAAAAGGTATTTTTAGGTGCACAGTCAATTATGTATAGGGTTCGTAGAGACGAGAATGCTTAGATTAATGACTGACTTTCCACTTAAAAAATAAAATGCAAAAGAATAAACTTGTACAGAGTTTGGTGTAGCTATGGTGACAAACAATATTAAATCTGAAAATTTGAAAAATTTTTCAGACAAGTGGTGTAGCTATGGTGACAAACAATATTAAATCTGATTTCAGACAGATTACCAATCTTCGATAGCTCTAACAACCTCAGTAGGTTGTTTGTGTTTCAACTTCGAGCTTAATTGTGGTCGGCTCGAAAGAAATTTGATCTAAAATTTTTTGTGCAAACTTGGGTCATTTATTACGATTCACTCTTTTTCCAATGCCAAAATTAAAATCATTAAAATTTTAGTAATGTTTTTTTTTGTCGAAGATCATTAATTTGTTGAACATGGATTCACAATGCATTAAAACGTCTCTCTTTAATATTTTATAACATTGTAGTTACACTAGCCCTCACATAGATATATTTGTATTATATTTTGTCTCCAAGTGAAAAACCAATCATAAATCTAACTATGCTCTTCTCAACAATGACTCTTACTAGATTACTTACACACCTCTAAATAAATTTTGAGAATGAAGTATTTCATATGATGTAAAAGTTTTGACTTCTTCCTCTAATAAAAAAAATTAATTTTTATTTTGGCAATGGAAATTTAATTTTCCATTAGAGGAAGAAATGAAAATTGTGACATCTTATGAAACACCTCATTCTCAGAATTGGTTTAGAAGTGCAAAAGTAATCTTGTAAGAGACATCTTGGGCGCGAGTACTTGGGTGGATCATTGGATTTACACTTAAGATAAATTGTAAAAGAAACATACTCGTGAAAGAGTTGGTGTTGCTACAGCGATAGCCACAATTAAGGGTTAAATATGATAAATTTTTGTTGATTATAAATCATCCACAACCCTAACAACCTCAGTCGGTCGTTAACATTCTAACTTCAAATCTATCTAAAATGTTCACTCCTTTGAAAATGTGTTAGTTATTGCCAAGTTTAATTAAATTTTTTTACAACTCTGTCAGTAGATCTACTATAATAATTAAAGGCAAAGTATTCAACTAAATGTATTATTCTCATGTTTGAAGGTATACATGAATATTCATACATCAATATTGTGAATGTACAATAGAATTTATCCAGATAGAAAAGGGATCATGCAGGAGTTCTTGAACGGCGTCTAGACATTCATGGTTGCAGCATTGCAACTTCCATCCTACCTTTCTATGGGCATATTTTGATTTTCATGCTCAAAACATAGGAATCAATCATACTTTACACCTAAAAAAGAAAGATATGATTTATATCATTGAGGATTTCAACCTGATTACTCGATTTGGACTTCGCATTGGGAGGTTGAACCTGCAACTTTCAGCTCAATTCCTAATATGCCCTGAGAGTGCTTCAATGAGTTTAAAACATTACGGAAAGAGACTAATCCACAAGAGAATTTAGTTCTACTAGACTTACACCATATGAAAAAATTGGTCTCCAAGTTAAGGTTGAAAACTGAGAAGATTGATTGTTGCTTGAGCGGTTGTATGCTCTTTTATAAGTCCTGTGTAGCAAAGAATCAGTTCAGATTTTGTACTTCTCAAAGATTAAACCTCAAAATAAAAGAAATAAGAGTCAGAAACAAGTTCCTACAAGCCTCTCTTCTGTCGAAAGCTTATTTCATATCTTCAGAGGCTATTTGCTTCCTCGTTTGCTGCTCCACATATGATGTGGCATTGTATTAGGTTAGGGAAATCAATTCAATGAGTCGTCCTGCATATGGAGAGGCACAATTTTTTTTTTTCATTGTTTACACCCCCAGTTTGCTGAGAAAGCCCGTAACATGAGCTTTGGCTTATACTCGGATGACTTCTCACCAAACTGTAAGACTGCAACATCCTACTCTTGTTGGCCAGTGATCTTTATGACATACAATCCCACCCCCACCCCCTCGATTTGCATGACAACGCCTTTCTTAAGGAAATATTTGCTGACCCTATATTATTCCAAGTCTTAATAGTCCTAAAGTTCAAATTGATGTATACTTACAACCACTGATAGATGAGCCATAGATTCTTTAGGAAAGAGACTTCATGACTTAGGAGGTTACTATGAAATATAATTTTTTGATGAAGCAGCATTGATGAGGGTGATAAGTAATTTTCAAGCATATGGAATGTTATCTGAGTGGACTACTACGAGAAAGTAAACATGTCCATATTGCATGAATTCATCTAATCGATCACGCTTTAGCATGTAAGAAGAATTCATGATTTGACTGTCACCAAATGTTCTTAGATTCTAGACATCCCTTCAAGAGAAACAAAAGTGCATTCAAAAGAAATAAAATTGATAAGTCAACGAAACCTCCATTAGTATCTTGGAATGATTTATTTCTGATTGTCAGCGTCATTACAAAGACTATTGTTTATCCCGACCTATCCTCACATCATTCATCAAGCTTTGGTTTTATTCATAATTGGACAAAAAAATTCATTTTTTTGGATCCGCCTTTCTGGAAGGATAACACGAGCAAGCATAATCTCGATGTAATGTACATAGAGAAATTTTTTTTGACAATATATTCAACACAGTGATGGATTTTAAAGGACAAACTAAAGATAAAGATAATGTCATACTAGATTTGAAAGAGATTTGCAGAAGACGGAGCTGTAGATTCAGGAAACTATTAGTGACAAGCTCTTGAAGCCCTAAAAAAATAATATCTTACTTTGGCAAAACATTGATCAATTCATGAGGGGCTTCAGATATTAAAATTCCTTAGTAAATATGCTTCAAAATTGAGTTGTTGTATTAATGTGGAGACAGGGAAGATATTTGGAATAAAAAGCCATATTTTTCTTCAAAATTAGTTGCTAACCACATTTAGTGGCTTACTGAGTGATTTTTTAAATCCACTGATTGAAACCAGTGTGTTCTTCAAGCAGATATATGTAGCTCATTTGAATGTTGCTAGCATACAATAATTAATATCAAACATTCTGATAATATTATACAAGCTCGAAAGAATATTGCATCCTAGTTTTTTTTTACTCCATGGAGCATTTGCTGGTACACCTACCAAACGAAGCCTTACTTGGAGGACCAATACAATATCGGTGGATGTATCCATTTGAGAAGTACATAATAACAATTTTTAATAAAATTTCTAGGAACTACTTCATAAACAATATTATGAAATAAATACATTACAGATTTTTTAAAAAATTGAAGTGAATATGTGAAGCATATTTACTGTAGAAGACCGCTACTTTCTGCTCTTATTAATTTGTTGAAGAAGAGTCCACATTATTGGGTGTGGTGCCTCCCATGTCACCTTATTTTTCATCAGTTTGGTGAAACATCAAGGAGGTGCACATTGTGTTATCTCAATGATTAGAAACTTTAAGCAGCAACACTTTATGCTCTTCTAAATTATGATGAAGTTTAACCCTTTATTGAGTAAGACACTAAAATCTATTAATAGTTCATCCTTCTGGGTGAAAATATTATTATGGGCTAATCCAAAATTTTTTCATTATGATAACAATTTAATCTTAGATTTGTTGTACTTGATCCAACAATTTGAGAGGTACATAATAACATTTTTTTAATAAACTTTCTAGGAACTATTTTGTAAATAATATTTTTAAATAATTACATTACAAATTTTTGAATAAACTACAGTGAAATATGTGAAGCATATTTACTATAGGAGACCACCACTTTCTGCTCCTATTATTTCGTGCAAAAAGAGTCCACATCATTGGGTGTGGTGCTTTCCACAATACCTTATTTTTTAGCAGTTTGGTGAAGCACCAAGGAGGTGCACATTGTGTTATCTCAGTTATCATGAACTTTAAGCAGCAACATTTTATGTTCTTCTAAATTACAATCAAGTTCAACCCTTTATTGAGTAAGACACTAAATTTTATGAATAGTTCATTCTTTCGGGTGACACTATTACGATGGCTAATCCTAAATTTCTTCATTGTGGTAACACTTTATTCTTAAATTTGTTGTACTTGATTGAAGATGATATCACAAACCAGAAGATAGGATCTAATTTCTCCTGATGGTTCACAACATATGTAAGTATTTAACAAAACTACTAAACATCTAATATAATTGTTATTAGTTATCGTTAATGATAATTGTGTTATTTATGAATTACTAGATTCATGATCAAAATAATGGAGTAACAGATCAAGGCCTGCTAAATCTTCCATGGGGGCCACTCACATTGTCTAAATTTAACAAATTTTTTATGTGAATGGCTACAAGTTTTATACAAGGTTCTGTTCAAAGGAAAAAATACTTATAATATCGGTTAAAGTTAATAATAAATCAAATAATGAGATAGATTACTATGGGATTCTCGAAGAAGTTACTGAACTATCTTATCCTGGCTCTATTGGTGGGAGTGTCTTCTCGTTCAACTGTGACTGATTTGATCATATTCCTAATTGTGGAACAAGAGCTATCCAACTGTATAATATCGTAGAAGTAGAAATAAACATGCAATATGATAAATTTGATCAGTTCATTTTAGCAAGACAATCAAGTTAGGTTTTTTATCTTTCATATTCTCATAGAGTAAGAGACGAAGTAAAGTGGTAAGTAGTCATAACAGATAAACCGATAGCAAAAATTGATATTCAGAGTTCAATTGAACCAACATATTTGGAAAAAGAAATGATAGATTCATACATTCTAATTGATACTATCAATTAAGGGATAAATTTAGTGAATGCTGATAATGATCACAAAAAAATTGATATTGATAAGCATGATTAAGGTGATGGTATGGATGAAGTAATTTTAACTACATTATCAAGTGATTTATCTGTGGAGGTTAACAAAGATGTGTAAGTATTATTTTGTTTTTACTTTATACTTTCAACAGTTTGTAGATTGTACTTTAAAGTTTTTTCTTTCGTTTACTGTGTACATTTGTTTTTTTTATATTTTTTAGTAGTTTGTAGATTGCATGCAATTAATTTAGTGTTGTCCTTTCTTTTTACTGTGTATTATTATATTTTCATCTTTAGTAGCAAGTAGATGCACTAATTAAATTTACTTCCTGACTTATAGATAACTTCTAGAGGAAGAGGCATTCTGACCCCACTTTATGGAGCCCCCCACCCCGATACTGCCTCCAATCCCAGCTACCACACCAACACTTCCACCAGTCACAACAGTAACACCACTATCTCCACCAACCACAACACCACCACCGCAACTAGCCACAACACCATCAATGCCACCACATGCGACCACGACACCACCAGCACCGTCATCATCAACTGTTATTGATGCACTGTTGAGTTTGAGTAGCATGAGCAATCATCATCAATTCTAAGTAGTGGGGAAAATGTAAGTTTTAATTTAATACTTGACATAACTACCTTGCATTTTTTTATTTAATAGAGAGCTAATTACATGTAATTTTTAGATTTATTCCCCCTACACATGCCATCCATTCCATCAGAGTTATGATTCAGAGCAAGTACGACCACCCATACTTATCATGGAAGAAGATCCTGATGACACTTCGAGATGTGTGGTTTGAGGATTTAAGGTAAATCCTAAAAATAGTAATTTCATTTATATATTTATTTCTATGAGTCTAACAATTTCTAATTCAGCTTATAGAAACAATGGTCTTGCCCCCACGAGGAGGAGGCACACATCCGCAGAAATTTCGAGCACAAGGAGAGCGATCGTCTGTGCAACCAATTCGGCGATATACGCCAGACACATGAGCACCCCTTGTGGTTGGGCAAGGATTTTTTTGTCTCACTGCTCAGAGCCCGAGACTCTCTTGAGTATCAGAGAAAGAGGGAGCGTGCAAAGTTGAACTGCCGCTCTGACTGCGGGGGCATGAGGTCCTCGAAACACACTATAACAGTGATCCCACATTCAGAGTATAAGAGGAGACTGGTAAGACTAATTTTTTTGGCATTAAATCTTATTTTACATTAAATATATACTAACTATTCCATTACACATATAAACACTAGAGAATAGATGAGAGCCGAGTGCTGCAAAGTTACACCAGTGAACCCATAGGCGGTTGTCAGATCAGTCTTGGGTGGCACATATTGCAGGTGACCCAGGTAATTCTAAAGTTTAATTAGTATCAAATTCAAATAAATATCAAAATTTATTTAGTCTCTATTTTCATTAATTATGTGTTTTGTAAGAGTCCTTCCAAAGACTCAAGGAGAGCTGATCTCAGTAGCCGGTCTGTGGTTCGGGCACATCTCATGATCTTTCTGAGTACAACCTTTGAAGGGAGACTGCCAGCGAGAAGAAGAAGGGAAGGGTCTATGGGTTGGGGTCCCAAGCGCCGACCTATGATGCATGTTTGCCCTCTATTACGTCCAGTGCATCCACTTCCACTTCATAATGGGAGGAGATGTATCGATAGGTTGTTGCCCAGGTAATTGCTCTGAGATCAGAGATGAGGGCATAGATCGAGGCGATGCTATGTTCTGAACTATAGAAAGGGAATGAGCCAGTGCAGGAAGAGGGTGGGGATGATGATGATGAGGAGAGGAGACGGGATGATGAGGAGGATGAGTAGATGATTTTTGTTTGTATGTTTGTGTATTGAACAATTTATTGTGATCGAATATTATTTTTATTGTGCAGTTGTATATTTTATTTTTTTTATTTCAATTGTCTTTTTTTGTATATGATTTATGCGATAATTAGTTTTGTTATTGTGTGGGGTTGTGTTTCGATTGTGTTTTTGCGATTATAGGTGTATAGATTGTAGGGTTGAAAGAGAGCTTAAATTTCTTTTTTTTTTGATGCTATAGGTTTTTGGCAGCTAACCAACGTTTTTACGACTACTTGCTTACATACGACGGTTTATCGACGGTCTATCAAACAAGCGACGTCATCACAAAGTGCGACACCTTTGCTACGGACGAAACCGTCCATAAATTCTCATGGTTAACCGGCGGTTTAGCGATAGTTTAATACCAAAACCGTGACATTTTTCCGATGGTACTGCATCACTTTTCCTAAAGATATTTGTGTCGGTTGAATAACCGAAGGTAAAACTACGGTTAAACATGACATGTTTTTGGATATATAGTGATAGTTATATTATGCCGGTTGCCCGTTGGTTAATATAAACCGTCATTAAATCCGTAGGTAATTTAATTACCAATAAACATTTTTGTTATATCAAGGTTTCTGTAGCTAAATTGTCAATAAATATATTACCTAAGGTTAATCCATTATCTATGATGGTTTTGACCTTCATTAATAAGTTTAATTTCTATAGTAAATTCATGAGAAGAGTGAACATATGTATATACCATTCATATGGATAACACATTAATAACACATGAATAACACATTAAATAACACATTAATAATGCATAAAATATTCAGAATAATGTGAGGGAATATTCCTATAACACAAAATATTCCTAAACCCTCAATATCACTTTAAATAACTATAAGTTATTAATAAATATAAATTATGACATCTAAATAAATTGCTTTTGCTCTATAACACACTAATAAGAAACTAATAGCAAACTAATAATACATAATAACACACTAATAACACATAGTAACACATATAATAACACAATTATACACTCCCTAGCCCTCGGTATAACACGTGGATAATATTCTCTGCATGTTATACCGCGGGTTAAACGCCGTCCCACATGTTATACAGCCGCCCTATTCCCCTAGCCTGCAATATAGCACAAATGGAATATTCCCCATGTGTTATGTTGCGTGATAGGGAGTGTATAATTGTGTTATTATGTGTATGTATTATTAGTGCGTTATTATATGTTATTGAGTGGGGGGCATATTCTTATACCCACAATAACACATCAATAACACATGAATAATGGGGAAAATATTCAGAATAACGCGGTGGAATATTTTTATGTGATGAAATATTTCTATAACACATCGGTAGGGCCGGTTCGTGCGTTTTCATTATTTTTTCATTTTTTATGTAGGTTGACCTGCCTTCCACGTGTCAGCGCGAGAATGGACTTTGAAAACAGCTCTGCATGCGGAGTCTTGATGCAATACTTTTTCTCTAACCTCACAGGCTTTTGATAAAATGATAACAAATAGTGCTGTATCACAAGATTGATATCTTCTACGCTTGCGTTTGAAAGTCCATCAATAACTTTTTAGTAAATTATCCTTAAAAATTATCAATAATAAGATTTACTAATAAAAAAGTATATTGATAATACCATCATGAATTACAGACTAAAAATCTGTTAATAGCCCACCGACGAGAAATTTAATAGTAAAATTACTGATGAAAAAGCCATCATAACTTGCAATGTGTTTCTTTCTAATGAGATATTATGAATGGAAATTTTTCATGCATAATTTAGATAATTTAGTAATTTTACCCCCACCCACCCTAAAAACCAGCTTGTTCCGCCGCCTATGAAGCAGATGAGCTCAAGCCATTATTTATTGCTATGCCCAAATCACCTACAATAAGTAAGAAACTTAGGATTATTTTTAAATATAACCTTTTAATAACAACATTCGACTTCAACTAATCCAATCCTCCACTTATTGCCATGTTCTTCAGAACATTTTTTGATACGTCCAACAATAAGTATATTAAATATCATGATTCTTCTTGTATCCTATACATCCATCTCATGCTGAATTATTAAGCTGGGAAACAATACATACTCAAACATGCATACACCTCTCCCAATCACTAGTATGACAAGCATTTTGCATATAAAACAAGCACAGTTTGTTTTATATTTGTTTGTCTTTTGCTTGCCAAATAATTCTTCCATCTTCAATTTATGTAGACGAGGTAGAA
>NW_018164536.1:5528938-5535748 GCF_001263595.1 Phalaenopsis equestris
ATTTTTCTTCAAAATTAGTTGCTAACCACATTTAGCGGCTTACTAAGTGATTTTTTAAATCCACTCATTAAAACAAGTGTGTTCTTCAAGCAGATATGTGCAGCTCATTTGAATGTTGCTAGCATATAATAATTAATATCAAACATTATGATAATATTACAAGCTCGAAAGAATATTGCATCCTAGTTTTTTTTTACTCCATGGAGCATTTGCTGGTACACCTACCAAACGAAGCCTTACTTGGAGGACCAATACAATATCGGTGGATGTATCCATTTGAGAAGTACATAATAACAATTTTTAATAAAATTTCTAGGAACTACTTCATAAACAATATTATGAAATAAATACATTACAGATTTTTTAAAAAATTGAAGTGAATATGTGAAGCATATTTACTGTAGAAGACCGCTACTTTCTGCTCTTATTAATTTGTTGAAGAAGAGTCCACATTATTGGGTGTGGTGCCTCCCATGTCACCTTATTTTTCATCAGTTTGGTGAAACATCAAGGAGGTGCACATTGTGTTATCTCAATGATTAGAAACTTTAAGCAGCAACACTTTATGCTCTTCTAAATTATGATGAAGTTTAACCCTTTATTGAGTAAGACACTAAAATCTATTAATAGTTCATCCTTCTGGGTGAAAATATTATGATGGGCTAATCCAAAATTTTTTTATTATGATAACAGTTTATTCTTAGATTTGTTGTACTTGATCGAACAATTTGAGATGTACATAGTAACATTTTTTTTAATAAACTTTCTAGGAACTACTTTGTAAAAAATATTTTTAAATAATTACATTACAAATTTTTGAATAAACTAAAGTGAAATATGTGAAGCATATTTACTATAAGAGACCACCACTTTCTGCTCCTATTATTTCGTGCAAGAAGAGTCCACGTCATTAGGTGTGGTGCTTTCCATAATACCTTATTTTTTAGCAGTTTGGTGAAGCACCAGGGAGGTGCACATTGTGTTATCTCAGTTATCATGAACTTTAAGCAGCAACATTTTATGTTCTTCTAAATTACAATCAAGTTCAACCCTTTATTGAGTAAGACACTAAATTTTATGAATAGTTCATTCTTTCGGGTGACACTATTATGATTGCTAATCCAAAATTTCTTCATTGTGGTAACACTTTATTCTTAAATTTGTTGTACTTGATTGAAGATGATATCACAAACCAGAAGATAGGATATAATTTCTCCTGATGGTTCACAACATATGTAAGTATTTAACAAAACTACTAAACATCTAATATAATTGTTATTAGTTATCGTTAACGATAATTGTGTTATTTATGAATTACTAGATTCATGATCAAAATAATGGAGTAACAGATCAAGGCCTACTAAATCTTCCATGGGGGCCATGCACATTGTCTAAAGTTAACAAATTTTTGATGTGATGGCTACAAGTTTTATACAAGGTCCTGGTCAAAAGGAAAAAATACTTATAATGTAGGTTAAAGTTAATAATAAATCAAACAATGAGATTCTCGAAGAAGTTGCTGAACTATCTTATCCTGGCTCTATTGGTGGGAGTGTCTTCTCGTTCAACTGTGACTGATTTGATCATATTCCTAATTGTGGAACAAGAGCTATCCAACTGTATAATATCGTAGAAGTAGAAATAAACATGCAATATGATAAATTTGATCAGTTCATTTTAGCAAGACAATCAAGTTAGGTTTTTTATCTTTCATATTCTCATAGAGTAAGAGACGAAGTAAAGTGGTAAGTAGTCATAACAGATAAACCGATAGCAAAAATTGATATTCAGAGTTCAATTGAACCAACATATTTGGAAAAAGAAATGATAGATTCATACATTCTAATTGATACTATCAATTAAGGGATAAATTTAGTGAATGCTGATAATGATCACAAAAAAATTGATATTGATAAGCATGATTAAGGTGATGGTATGGATGAAGTAATTTTAACTACATTATCAAGTGATTTATCTGTGGAGGTTAACAAAGATGTGTAAGTATTATTTTGTTTTTACTTTATACTTTCAACAGTTTGTAGATTGTACTTTAAAGTTTTTTCTTTCGTTTACTGTGTACATTTGTTTTTTTTATATTTTTTAGTAGTTTGTAGATTGCATGCAATTAATTTAGTGTTGCCCTTTCTTTTTATTGTGTATTATTATACTTTCATCTTTAGTAGCAAGTAGATGCACTAATTAAATTTACTTCCTGACTTATAGATAACTTCTAGAGGAAGAGGCATTCTGACCCCACTTGGGGGACGTGTTGACTTGTGAAAGTTTGTCAGCTGATGATGCCATGGATACGGTGATATGGAGACCACCACACCGATACTGCCTCCAATCCCAGCTACCACACCAGCACTTCCACCAGCCACAACAATAACACCACTATCGCCACCAGCCACGACACCACCACCGCAACTAGCCACAACACCATCAATGCCACCACATGCGGCTACGACACCACCAGCACCAACAACATCACCTGTTATTGATGCATTGTTGAGTTTGAGTAGCACGAGCAATCATCATCAATTCTGAGTAGTGGGAAAAACATAAGTTTTAATTTAATACCCGACATAACTACCTTACATTTTTTTATTTAATAGAGAGCTAATTACATGTAATTTTTAGATTTATTCCCCCTACACAGGCCATCCATTCCATCAGAGTTATAATTTAGAGCAAGTATGACCACCCATACTTATCATGAAAGAAGATTCTGATGACAGTTCAAGATGTGTGGTTTGAGGATTTAAGGTAAATCCTAAAAATAGAAATTTCATTTATGTATTTATTTCTATGAGTCTAACAAGTTCTAATTCAGCATATGGAAACAATGGTCTTGCCCCCACGAGGAGGAGGCACACATCCGCAGGAAGTTCAAGCACAAGGGGAGCGATCGTATGCGCAACCAATTCGACAATATACACCAGACACATGAGCACCTCTTGTGGTTGGGCAAGGATGTTTTTGTCTCACTGCTCATGGCCCGAGAGTCTCTTGAGTATCAAAGAAAGAGGGAGCATGCAAAGTTGAACTGTCGCTTTGACTGCGGGGGCATGGTGTCCTTGAAATACACTGGAAGAGTGATCCCACATACAGAGTATAAGAGGAGGCTAGTAAGACTTATTTTTT
The DNA here is from genome assembly GCF_001263595.1 of Phalaenopsis equestris. Classification (NCBI taxonomy): domain Eukaryota; kingdom Viridiplantae; phylum Streptophyta; class Magnoliopsida; order Asparagales; family Orchidaceae; genus Phalaenopsis; species Phalaenopsis equestris. The sequence continues at coordinate 5,532,083 of NW_018164536.1, forward strand.
TGGCATTAAATCTTATTTTACATTAAATGTATACTAACTATTCCATTACACTTATAAACACTAGTGAATAGATGATAGCCAAGTGTTGCAAAGTTACACTAGAGAATAGATGAGAGCCCAGTGCTGCAAAGTTACACCAATGAACCCATAGGCGGCTGTCAGATCAGTCTTGGGTGGCACATATTGCAGGCGACCCAGGTAATTCTAAGTTTAATTAGTATCAAATTCAAATAAATATCAAAATTTATTTAGTCTTTATTTTCATTAATTATGTGTTTTGTAAGAGGCCTTCCAGAGACTCAAGGAGAGCCGATCTCAGTAGTTGGTCTCTGGTTCGGGCACATCTCATGATCTTTCTGAGTACAACCTTTGAAGGGAGACTATCAACGGGAAGAAGAAGGGAAGGGTCTATGGGTTGAGGTCCCATGCGCCGACCTATGATGCATGTTTGCCCTCTAGTACGCTCAATGCATGTACTTCCACTTCATAATGGGAGGAGATGTATCGATAGGTTGCTGCCCAGGTAATTGCCCTGAGATTAGAGATGAGGGCATAGATCGAGGCGATGGTGTGTTTTGAACTATAGAAAGGGAAAGATGAGCCAGTGCAGGAAGAGGGTGGGGATGATGATGATGAGGAGAGGAGACGGGATGATGAGGAGGATGAGTAGATGATTTTTGTTTGTATGTTTGTGTATTGAACAATTTATTGTGATCGAATATTATTTTTATTGTGCAGTTGTATATTTTATTTTTTTTATTTCAATTGTCTTTTTTTGTATATGATTTATGCGATAATTAGTTTTGTTATTGTGTGGGGTTGTGTTTCGATTGTGTTTTTGCGATTATAGGTGTATAGATTGTAGGGTTGAAAGAGAGCTTAAATTTCTTTTTTTTTTGATGCTATAGGTTTTTGGCGGCTAACCAATGCTTTTACGACTACTTGCTTATATACGACAGTTTACCGACGGTCTATCAAACAAGCGACGTCAACACAAAGTGCGACACTTTTGCTACAGACGAAACCGTCCGTAAATTCTCATGGTTAACCGACGGTTTAGCGATAGTTTAATGACAGAACCGTGACATTTTTCCGATGGTACTTCATCAGTTTTCCTAAAGATATTTGTGTCGGTTGAATAACCAAAGGTAAAGCTACGGTTAAACATGACATGTTTTTGGATATATACCGATAGTTATATTACGTCGGTTGCCTGTTGGTTAATATAAACCGTCATTAAATCTATAGGTAATGTAATTACCAACGAACATTTTTTTAATTCAAAGTTTTTGTAGCTAAACTGTCGATAAATATATTACCTAAGGTTAATCCATTATCTATGATGGTTTTTTACCGGATGGTTTTGACCTTCATTAATAAGTTTAATTTCTATAGTAAATTCATGAGAAGAGTGAACATATGTATATACCATTCACCATTCATATGGTGGATTATTTAAACTGGGCTAGGCCCTTTGGTTTTTTTTTTCTTTCCAGAGTTTTTCATGTTAAACGTTGAGGTGTCTCCTCTTATTTCTGTTTAATTATTTGAGTGTGTGATAGGTTTTCGTGCAATGCCAAGATAATGATTCATTTTTCTATCGCCACAGATCATCAGGCACGCATCATACATTTAAGGTAGCATGAATGTAAAAGCATAAGAATTAAGTGGTATATAAGTAAACCTTCTTCTTTCTTTAATATAATAACTATACTGGTAGTTGTGGTATATATTATCATTATTTCTTTATCATTGATTTCATATTATAAACAGATTTTGCATTCAGGGCTCCGCATACAGAGCTGCTTGCGTAGTCTAATCTTGTGCTGACACGTGGAAGACCGGCTCACCTACATAAAAAAATGAAAAAAAATTAAAACGCGCGACCCAACCAGACCGATGCGTTACAGAGCCTAAGCAAATATTTTTTGTGTTTTTATCTTTGCCCCCGTGTTATAGGAATATTCCCTCGTGTTATTTTGAATAACACATTAAATAACACATTAATAACGCATAAAATATTCAGAATAACGTGAGAGAATATTCCTATAACACAAAATATTCCTAAACCCTCAATATCACATTAAATAACTATAAGTTATTAATAAGTATAAATTATGATATCTAAATAAATTGCTTTTTTTCTATAACACACTAATAAGAAACTAATAGCAAACTAATAATACATAATAACACACTAATAACACATATAATAACACAATTATACACTCTCTAGCCCTCGGTATAACACGTGGATAATATTCTCTGCATGGTATACCGCGGGTTATACCGCGGGTTAAACGCCGTCCCACATGTTATACAGCCGCCCTATAATACTCCCCTAGCCTGCAATATAACATAAATGGAATATTCCCCATGTGTTATGTTGCGTGCTAGGGAGTGTATAATTGTGTTATTATGTGTGTGTATTATTAGTGTGTTATTATATGTTATTGAGCGAGGGGCATATTCTTATACACACAATAACACATCAATAACACATGAATAATGAGGAAAATATTCAGAATAACGCGGTGATTTTTATGTGATGAAATATTTCTATAACACATCGGTAGGGCCGGTTCGTGCGTTTTCGTTATTTTTTCATTTTTTATGTAGGTTGACCTGTCTTCCACGTGTCAGCGCGAGAATGGACTTTGAAAACAGCTCTGCATGCGGAGTCTTGATGCAATAATTTTTCTATAACCTCACAAGTTTTTGATAAAATGATAACAAATACTGCTCTATCACAGGATTGATATCTTCTACGCTTGCGTTGGAAAGTGCATCAATAATTTTTTAGTAAATTATCCTTAAAAATGATCAATAATAAGATTTACTAATAAAAAAGTATATTGGTACCATCATGAATTACAGACTAAAAATCTGTTAATAGCCCACCGACGAGAAATTTAATAGTAAAATTACTGATGAAAAAGCCATCATAACTTGCAATGTGTTTCTTTCTAATGAGATATTATGAATGGAAATTTTTCATGCATAATTTAGATAATTTAGTAATTTCACCCCCACCCACCCTAAAAACCAGCTTGTTCCGCCCCCTATGAAGCAGATGAGCTCAAGCCATTATTTATTGCTATGCCCAAATCACCTACAATAAGTAAGAAACTTAGGATTATTTTTAAATATAACCTTTTAATAACAACATTCGACTTCAACTAATCCAATCCTCCACTTATTGCCATGTTCTTCAGAACATTTTTTGATACGTCCAACAATAAGTATATTAAATATCATGATTCTTCTTGTATCCTATACATCCATCTCATGCTGAATTATTAAGCTGGGAAACAATACATACTCAAATATGCATACACCTCTCCCAATCACTAGTATGACAAGCATTTTGCATATAAAACAATCACAGTTTGTTTCTTCCATCTTCAATTTATGTAGACGAGGTAGAATTTTTTGACTTCCAGTAATTCTCAATCTCCTCGCTTGTTCTTCCTGGGATCCTTCCAGCAATCAGAGACCATCTGAAAAAATTATAGATATCTTTAAATGAAAATTATTATTTAAATAAAGGGATTTAGGAGTCATAATGGCTACGAAACGCAAACCTGTCTCCAACGAGCTTATACATTCTGGCAATGAGGTCGTCTTCTTCCTCTGTGAAGTTAGGTTTGGACATCTCACTCTTTC
>NW_018164536.1:5536921-5540138 GCF_001263595.1 Phalaenopsis equestris
CTATATATATATATATATATAATTAGGGATATTTGCATTTTAAACCTTTTTTTTTTGCAATAAATTTTTTTCTAATCCAATGAAATAAGAGGTTTTATTATATCAGCTGTAATTAGATAGAATAAACAATATTAGAAAATGATTTGGTACAAATGTACGATCAATTAGAAGTTAGTTCCAAATCTTATTTTGAGAAAATAAATAATATTTTGAAAAAAATAAACAACCACATTATTTAGTTGGGTGTAGTTAGATATTAATATATAGTGATTTAAAATTTAGAAAAACATTCATCTCTAGAAATATTTAAAAGTGGATGAAAATAAAATTATAATAAGAGAATTATATATTAACAAACAAACAGATGAGATTTACTTGAAATTCGCTCGTATATGATTTGAGGATAAAATTTTCTAGAATATTTATAATTTGATTTTAGTTGTTAGCTAGGGGCCAACATGTGCAATCTAATATAAATGTTTGATTAAAGGTGCAATTATGTTAATTTGCTCAGGAGCAACTTAACAATTATCTAACAAAGGATATGCGAGACTAGCTCAACTAGCCTATGCTTTGACTTAACTCATCAGCTCACGAGTCATTAACTATTGCAAGCTAAGAAAATTAAGATGATAGAGAGATGTTTTAAGTCTTAAATTTACATGAAAATTATGTAAAGATAGAAAGATAACACATAACACATTGAAATTTCTACAAGAAAAACTCTGAAAGGGGGAAAAAAAAGAGCTAAGAAACTGGCCCAAATGAAAAGCTCCAACATTATGTTGTTAGATATAACAGAAGTTCGCTTTTGCCCATAAATTGAAAAAATGGGATTACAAGATATGGAATACAAGCTTAATTTAATTTCTATAACAGAAGTTCACTTTTGCCCATAAATTGAAAAAATGGGATTACAAAATATGGAATACAAGCTTAATTTAATTTCTACATGTTAGATGTGGCTCATAATCAGAAATTTGTAAAAGAGATTTGTCTCTTGGAGTGAATAGATGTGTCTCTTAGAGTGAAGAGATGTGTCTCTTAAAGAGAAGAGATGTGTCTCTTGGAATGAAGATGTGTGTCTCTTGAAGTGAAGATATGTGTCTCTTGGAGTGAAGAGGTGAGTCTCTTAGAGTGAAGATATGTGTCACTTGGAGTGAAGAGGTGAGTCTCTTAGAGTGAAGAAGTGTTAAGGAGGTTAAGGGAGTGGGGGCATTTTAGTAATTTTATCTGTGGGTTTTATCTATATATTTGTGTGTAACCCTATGGTTATGTACCAAACTTTCCTTCTGGAATAGTGAAATCGACGTTCTGCTTCCAAGGACATTGGCTCATTGCCGAAACTTGCTAAATCTTTGTGTTTTCTTCTAGATTTGTGTCGATTCTTGATTTTCTTTGCCCTAAATTTTTGAACACTACAAATATAGTTTACATTATTGAAAGCTATTAAAGGGTTTTTAAATCCAAAATTGTCCAGAAGAAACACCTAAGGAATAGAGCAATGAAGGGAGGAGGGGGGAGAGAGAGAAAGAGAGAGAAAAGAGAAATATCACGGTATTAAATAGTAAATTTTTGTAGCCCTTATTCATGAAATGAACTCCCTATTTATAAGAATGGGGGTTGTACAATTACAAACTATACCCTTAGTGTATGTAGGTACAGCGAGAATATTTTAGTCTATACATAAATATGGCTCAGAGGGGAGCACAACATCCGGTTGGAAGGGGCTAGAAAATCACTAGGTTGAGCTGCTGCTAGGTAGAGAGGTTTTTAAGCCAGAAGACCATTAAGTTAATGGTCAACTGACCATTAAACAGGCCTACCACTAGGTTGGGCAGCTATCAAATCGGGGGGTCGTTACTTCGGGTGGCCATTAGGCTTGGTGGTTGCCACACACAGTAGTCGTTAGGCCAGACAACCTTTAATTCAAGTGACCATTAAGTTGTACGGTTGCTTGATATAGACTGGTGCTAAATTCTTTGGAGCCGGATGGTCGGTTTCACCAGTTGGGTCTGTCTAAAGTGGAAGACGCCGACTTCATCCACATGAGTTTGGTTGGGTAGATTTTTTAGGAGATATCTACTCTCATCCACTTGAAAAGTATAATTCTCCAGATATCCAAGAGCTGCCTGGCTAGGTGTGCAGCCCTGGGTCCTCTTTGGATGGACCTACAATGCCTTGCCATCTCATCCACCGACCGTGAGATATCTTTGAGATTCATGCTGGCATATTTTTAATATATTCCCAAATTCTATTGTTAAATAACGACAACTGCGTCGAAATATGGAGGGCGAACAACCTTCTATAACAAAGAGGTTCGTGCTATGGTGTTTCAAGCTACAAAGAAAAGGGACAAGATAGTTTCTAAGGTTGAACGACTCAATAAATGCATCGTGCTCAAGCCAAAAAGCTCTCGTGCCCGAGCCAAAAGCTCCCGAACTAGTGGTTGAAATAGGATCATCAGATTCACATCCAGTAAGGGATTGATCATGAATAAAGGAGGTTTCTCAATGAAGAAGCGTCGCACGGTGGGAAAACCCCATTCAAACGGTGATCAAATTGACCAATCAGTGAATCCTTCAGTCTTTTACAAGCGGGCATAATGATTTGATCAAGCACCAAACTTTGATCTGATAACTCTAGCAGTGCCGAAGACAACCAATCATGGAATTAACCCAGATCCTCCCCTGACAAATAATTTCCAATTGGACTCTCGTCCACTGTTGACAAAGGAGGAGATTGGAGGAGAAGCATATTCCTTCAATACTTCTGATCTGGATTGATTGTTGGATCCATCTCCAGGCGAGGATATGAAGACTTTACCCCATGTTAAGCGTGGGGCTCTCCAAACCTGTGTCGTGGTAAATTTGGGTCCACCGAGGATTCCAGGCATTTTGGTGAGCCACTTGAAGGTGAATTAGAGTGTCCAGTGGTTGGTCGAGTGGGGACAACCAGTGTACTCAGTCCTTCTAGGGAGAATTTTTGGTCTCCTGACTGTATAATGGAATGAATAGGGTATACAAGGTTAGGATAGGAGGTGAGCTAATATTTAAATAGTTGTCTTAGTTGAGGTATGTCATGACTGAGGCCACAACAGATAATTTTGTAAGGTTTTTTCTTTCTGGCTAAATAATTGTAAATGAATATATTTTATTTTTCGTTCGGTGAATGTAAACTAATGAAATAAATATAATTATATTATATTAATTTGTAT
>NW_018164536.1:5540200-5564873 GCF_001263595.1 Phalaenopsis equestris
CCCCGGAGCGCACCCCCCCCTCTCAATATATATATATATATATATATATATATATATAACAAGAACCAGGCAAAAACACGTCCATCTCGGACATAAAAATGGCCACATGCGACAGAGGTTCTCGAATTAAGCATGTCTTAGAGCAATAGTATAATTGAAGTATAAGCTGTAACACAATATAACATGTATGTCAATCAAAGATTTTAAGTTGCAAAGAAAAACCTGACTTTACAGTATAAGATGTACTAATCCAGATAGAGAGGTTACCATATTAAAATTACTTAAAGAAAAAGAGATTTAGATGTATTTCTAGTTGTCTCTGATGAGAAACTCCTCAAGGTATAAAAATACCATGTTATCTATCCATAAATAATAACATTAAAAATATAGAGTTGCAGGAATACCCTGCAAATGAAGAAGAATTAAATAAATGAATTGTTCCTAAGGTAGAAAAGTCTGTAATCTACAAAATAGGATCCTTTGATTTTAAAATGAAAATCTCAATAAAAACCATGGAACAATCCTTAACTATTGACGAAAATGAAAATGCAATATCTCTATTAAGTCAAGAAGATTTAAATTGTTATTTGGAAAATTATAAATACATACATATTGGTTTAATTCAAATTGCAATTAAAACTCTTACATTAAGAGGATTAAACACATCAATTTTATCCTGCTTAAGAGAAGCAAGATGCATTAATTGGGCACAATAACTAATGGGAGTTATGGAGACTATTCTCTGTGATGGACCTATTTTCTTTAATACTTTCCCAAATCTATGTCTGTCACTAACAGACATTAATCTTTTTGAAACAACTAAAATACATATCAAATTACATGGGTATGATTTCTTACCTGAATCTAAAATAATAGCTATAATTTACAAAATAAATTTTAAAGTTATGAATACTTTATGCCCAAAGATTAAATACAATATTAAACCTATACAAAAATGTACAGTAGTAGAAATAAATTTATTAGCTTCAAATATAATTACCAATAGAACTATTAAATGGGATGAAGATAGCTTCACTGAATCATGACAACTACAAACTGTTGTTAATTCTTATTCTTTAATAAATCAAGATGTAGAACAAATTAGCCAAAATACTAATGGAGATGTTTTAATAAGGTTCAATTTGAGAATATCAATCACTCTTACATGGATATTTAATCCATATTCAAATTTTTCTCATAATAATTCTGATGAAAATTCATTAACAAGTCAAAGGATAGATAACATAAATCTATCTAATAATCATTTATTAAACCAAAATTGGGTTAAGAACTCTTCTCCACCATCTGAGGTCAATTTTAATTTTAATAATGTTTAAATTAAACAAAGCTATTAGAGTGGCTTTAATTGATGATTATCACAAGCCCAAATAAGAATCATTTAGAAATTGGTATTGTAGTTACATCACAGAAGATAACCTTCGAAAGATTTCTGAAATTTATTTTGATGATATACAAACTAGATTAATTGAAGGCAAGGAATTAATACCCTTTTTAGAATGGTCCAGTGATCAAGTCAATAACAAATTACAAAGTGAAATAGATAAGTTATCCATAAAATGGAAAACCAACATGAACTAACTTGGAAACAAAAGCAGAAATACTTGAAGCACCAACAAGAGCACACCAATTGGCCACAACATTACCATCTCTCTTGGTATGGGACCAGTGGACACAAAGTTTCTTACTAATAACAATAATCTTCTTCATTTAAAGCATGATACTCCAATGAATATTAATAAAATCCTTGCAATACTTCAATAAAACCAAACCATCCATTTTAATAATAATATGCTTCTAATTTAACTGCTCAACCAACCTAAGGCAAAATAAAATTGCATCTGCTTTGGAAACAAGGAGGGAGATAAGCACAAAAGGAGCAGCAAACCAAAATAAAACCAAACCAAAACAGTCACGACAAACTCCTCCAATTCCAGCTTTCTTATCCTTCCAACTGCCATCAACATTAATCTTAATATAAGATGCAACAGGTTTCAACCATTTAATTTTAAACACCTCGATACTAACTGCAGTAGGAATCTGGATATGCAAATTAGATAACAACTTTCTAATCTTCGTACTAGATTTATAATCAAAATCAAGACAAGTTAATATTTCCAAACTAAAGTTGATAATTAACGCACACGTATTACAAATGTTAGGGGTAATATTGTCATGCTCAGAATTATTTCTAGTAAGCCAAAAAAACCAAAAAACAAATATATGAATAATAGAAAAGAAAATATGCCCATGATTCCTCCAAGTATCACAAATTTTCTCAATGCAATTCCAATTTAAGTTCTCACCTTTTAAATTGAAACAAAAGAACTTACTTAGATTATCCCACACCTTTTGTGAAAACCAGCAATCTCCAAAAATATGAAGAATGAATTTTTCATCTTTATGACAGAGGAAGCAATAATAAGGAATGACTAAACCTTTAAGCTTTAAAATATTATCAGTGGGGATAATCTTATGAAAAACTCTCCACATGAAAAAGAATTGAGATGGAGTAACCCATTTAATCCAAATCCACTTAAGATTATTGCCCTGCAAAACTTGAAAAGAATTAGAAAAAGTCTAGCCATAGAAACACCATTTTTTATTTTGATCTTTCACAGATCATCAACCTCTTTATTAATAAGGATACTATTAATAAAATCAATATCAAATTTATGAAGCTTATTAACAAGCTTCAACATGTCCCACTAATCAATATGCCAAAGATCTTTAACAGTCAAATTAATATCATAAGGGCCACCATAGTAATTAGCTAACAACCCATTGCCCAACCAGTCCTCATACCAAAAAGATGCATCACCTTTACCAATATCCCAGTAAATAAGAGTTTCAGTAGTATCAACATCTTTTAACATGTCTTTCCAAATGAAAGAGTCTAGTTTAGTAGACTCTTTCATTTGGAAAGACATGTTAAAAGATGTTGATACTACTGAAACTCTTATTTACTGGGATATTGGTAAAGGTGATGCATCTTTTTGGTATGAGGACTGGTTGGGCAATGGGTTGTTAGCTAATTACTATGGTGGCCCTTATGATATTAATTTGACTGTTAAAGAGAGAAACCTTCAAAGGGTTACCATTGTTACAATATTTAGCATGCAAAAGTTTAGCCCATAAAGAAATATTAGCACGGAATCGATACCAATGCTTCATGTAATTAACTTTCATAGTATCTTCAAAAGTTCTAAAACCCAAACCTCCTTTATCAAGAAGTTTGCAAATTTTAGACCAGATTTTCCAATGAATATAAGATTTACCATTACTGTCCAAAAAGAAATTGATTAAAAAGCTTTTCAAGTCTTTTAATAACACCAATAGGAGCTTGCATAGCTTGAAAAGTATAAAGAGGAATAGAATAAAGAATACTTTTGAGAATAGCAATTCTTCCGCCAAAGGAGAGAAATTTATTTTCCCAAGAAAAAATCTTCCCCTTTATCTTATTTATTAGAGAATCAAATAAATGCACTCTCTTATGTTTCTTATCTAGAATAAAGCCAAAAAAAGTTAAAGGAAGATTACCTTTACAACATTTAGTAACATCCATAATCCAATTTTTTTTGCAAGAAGAAAGATTGTTTGAGCAATAGAACAAGCATTTATCAGTATTAAAATGCAAACCTGAAGCAGCTTGAAAATGGCCAAAAACCTTTCAAAGAATCTTAATAGCTATTTTATTAGCATCAGAAAAATAACTAGCATAACAAAGGTGAGAAATGCCAATTTTTTCTCTATGAAAATAATTTAAACTAGGACATTGCTCATATAAAGTATTAACGCATCTAGGTAAATAATCAAAACAAAGAATGAAAAGGATGGGTGATAAAGGATCACCTTGCTTTGTACCTCAAGAAGATTTAAAGAAACCACAAATATTCCCATTAATTAACAAAGAATAATAGTTATTATTGAGAATTTTCTTAATAAGCAAACAAAAAACTAAAACCAATATTATGCAAAACATTCAGGATGAACTCCAACGAATGGTATCAAAGGCTTTTTTTATGTCCATTTTAAAATTTCATTACCACAATTACCTTTTTTATTAAAATCCATAAGCATCTCCTCCATAGTTAAGACATTATCACAAATATTTCTACCTTTCAAAAACAGATTGGTTATTACTAATGATCTTAGGTAAAATTGGTTGAAGTCTTTTCACAATAATTTTAGAAACAATAGAATTAAGAATAACGGGTCTATTAGAATCCCAACTCTTAACATGTTTAACTTTAGGAATAAAATTAATGGTAGGAGATTTAAAATATTTAGGAAGGTCAATGCCTTTTAAGAAGTCTTGAATAGCATTAACATGATCATTTTGAACAATCTCCCAACAACTTTTATAAAATTCCACAATATATCCATAAGGGCTAGTAGCTTTCCCATCATCCATACTATTAATAACCTCTTTGATTTCTTCAATAGAAGGATTCTTGATAAGATTCCTATAATTATAGATAGAAGAAACATTATAAAGCTCACTATTAATGTTAGAAAGGGAAGACCCATTACTAGAAACCACATTTTAAAAGAAATTAACACCATCTTCCTCAATATCCTTCATATTGTATAACATAACCTTATTAGTTCTCATGATTTCAGTGATCAAATTATTTCTTCTCTTAGTTTTAATGCAAGCATATAAAGAAGCAGTCTTATGATCTTCATCAATCATATGAACCTTAAAAGCCTTTTGAGCATAAAAAGACTCCTGCATATTGATAGTCGTGTTTAACATATTTTGACCTTGCATTAAAACATCCCAATTAATATTATTGTTGCAATAATATAATTCCAGAGACTTAACATTCTCATTAGCTTGGGTAACCATATTATTAAAGTGCTCAAAAACGCCAATTCCAGTCTTTAAGCTTCTCAACAAGTGTTTTTTGAAGAAACCAAAGCATTGTCACAAAAATCATTCTTCCAATTATCAAAAATAATTTTTTTTTATTAAAATGATGTCTAATCCACATGTTGTAAAATTTGAAATGCTATTTAGTCCTAATACTATGGATTCTCACATCAAGAAGTAAAGAAGCATGGTTAGAAGCACACATAGCTATATGATGAACATTATAATAATTAAAAATGTTCATCCATTTAGAAATGAAAACAAATATGTGAAGTCTTTCAAAAACCAAACCTCTTGACCAAGTAAAAGGACTACCTTTAAAACCTACGTCAAAGAGTCCTGCATAAAAAAGAATATCATTAAACTCAACAATTAAATTCATGTTAGGAGGATTACCATCCTTTTTTCCAGCAGCATAAGTGATCGTATTGAAATCCTTAAAACCCCCCCCCCCCCCCACCCCCACACAAGCCATGCTTCGTTATCATTCTTTAAGCCTTTAAGATTGTTCCAAAGCTCCAGTCTATCATTCTTAGAACAACCCGCATAAATAACGGTTAAAAAATAGAAGGAATCATAAAGAAAAAAGCTTAAGATGTAGAAATTGATCATGATTGATAATCACATCAATCATGATATCATTATTCCATATGAAATATCTTGTTGTTGAGATTAGCAACCAGATTAAATTTACCAAGCCTACTTTTAGATTTATCATTGTTATGCAAATTCACCGTAGGCTCTAAGATACCAAAGTAAGTCAACTTATGCTTTCAAATAAAATTTTTCAAACGATTAGAGGCATTAGATTTAGCAATCTCTCTAATATTCCAAATCAGAAATTTAAACATCATAAAGACGACAAAACAAGAAAACCACAAAAGTTAGACATCCTCACTTTCTTTTCTTCCTCTAGTAATGTTAGAGGAAGAAATTACCTCATTAATATCATGATGCATGCCCATTTGTTGGATATTGAGAGCCTCCGGATTAACATACCCAAGTTCACGACTACCTTTAATTTTCCTCTTTCTAGATGATCTTTGGATCTAATATATCATTAATTTCAAATCACTTAATCAAGTTAGAAAATAAAATCGATCAACTTATTTACTCTTTAAAAAATAGTAAGATAAAAGAAATAAGTATAGAAATTATTTCTTCGGCTCCTTCTATAGAACCACCTCCTAGTCAAAATTTCCACTTAGAACCAATATTAACAAAATTTGTTTTGGATTTTGAAGACTTAATTAACAAAAAAAAAGGTACCAATATTACTACCTTAACTAACAATGATAAATCATCTGATAAATCCAAAGAATAAGATAATGAAGACATTAAAGCAATCGAAGATCAATTTCAAAAAAATAATTCTGACTTAGACTTATTTAAAATACATAAATTAAAATGCAATAAAGCAACAGCTTCATAACAAACACGACAGACGAGTAGATACTATTATCCTTGACACACATTTGCAAATCTTTTATAAATAGAAGACAACAATAAATATCAAATTGATTATAACCCATCAAATAAATATGAATTGGATATTAACGGAATGACATATATGATTTATGCCTCTGCAGCCCAGATTCATGTTTGCTAGTGAATTTTTTGATGATGTGATTGCAACATATTCAAAATACTGCAAAAAAAATAATCTTTTGGTTTAGATGGATTGATTGACTAACTCTTAAAATCGACTAATTTGAACCAAAATTTTGGAAGAATTGAACCGACCAAATTTTATATTATGCTGAGTCAAATTAGACTTTTCAATAGATTTAAATCTAATTATTTGATCAATTTTGGTTTAACCAAATTTTCAAATCATCGGCAGATCCAACATTTTAACTAAACTGTATCTAAATATCTAGCTTTTTATCTATTCTATTTTGATTTTCACTAAAACCAACTTTATTCTTAATCTAACTAATCAACAAAATCCAAAAAAAAAAAAAACCTTTAATATCAAATAACAAATTAAATTATCATTTAGTAAACAAAATCAAGCCAATTAAATATGTTAATTTCAGTTTTGATTTTTTTATTTAAATCAATTTATACATACCCCTAATCAAATATGCAGTTTTTACCAATGTTATATATATATATATATATATAAAAGGAGATTATTGCATCTGATTTCACATGTTTCGTATTTTTTTTGTGAACAGAGAAACTTCTCCAAAGACTGCCTATTTCTCTCCTAATTCAATCCCATGAAACCCAAAGGTTAACTAACCATGTATAAATATATGATTATATTAATTAGGTAACTAATTACATAGTTAAATTAGGGCGTTAGTCAAAGATATAAATCAAATTCACGAGTTAATGATACCTGGAGATAGAGCTTCCAGAACTGGTTGATTACTATGATTTCAGTTGACATGGAACGCTTCGAGACGTTGACAACAGCTTAACTTTTGAATTCAAATATTTGATGTGATCTATTAAAGAGAATATAATAAATCGAGTCTAGAAGACTATCTATCTATCTATATATATATATATATATATATATATATATATGTATATATATGTATATATATTGTAGATATAAAACTATGTCAGCATAAATCTCAAGGCAGATGAACGGCTCAGAAAGATGATACCAATGACTTGACATAAATGTTGACGACCGTCTTGAGCTTTATGTCGGCAAGGGAGGTGTCTTGTTCGAGCGATCAGCGGAACGCGCCAAGAAGTTTTCCGCAGGGCAAGGATTAGCCCTCAGGACCATCAATAGGATGCTCTCTTTCGGATTAGACTTCGCTCAAGTCAAGGCTTACTTGATGGTCGACAAACTATTATTAATAGAATTGGTCCCCAGATCTTATTATATGCTAATAACTCGGTTATTTCTAAAAAGACCCTCTCAAAAGTCAATGATGAGCAGCCCAAAATATACTTTTGTAATATTGTGACCTACGCTTATAAATAGGGGGTTCATATCATGAATAAATGATACACTCTCTTTTGTTGTTCCTCACTGCTCTCTCTCTCTCTCTCTCTCTAATCACTTCATATCGAACGTTTTGCTGGACACTTTTGAATTCAACATCCTTTAAAGTGCGTTGAGTGTGGAAACATGTCATTAAAAAGAAGAGGAGCCCAACAAAAACAATAGGGAGAGTCCAGTCAGAGGAACATATGAGAAGTAGCATGCACCTTGTGGGGGTTTAAGAAAGAATTTGTTCAATAAGGCTTGCAAGATTTGAGAAATCGGATCACCAACCAGATGTCAAGAAAGTTCCCAAAAGTACTCAGAGCAATGGATGCCCTAATAGTGGCCCTAGTTCCAGGAAGAAGAACCAGCACAACAAGGAGCACCCAACCCCGTCAAGGGGAACCATGTGGCAACAATGGAAGGTGGGTGATGCATCTACAAGAAAAGCTCGATGACAGTCTGTACCAAGACAACACCGGATCTACCCTGTGGAGGAGAGAAGCTGACTAGTGCGGACCGTGGTACAAAGGTAACCAAAAATGCCTTTTCTCTACAGGTCTCTGTAGTTGGACCTTTGTAGAAGTTCAAGATGCTAGTCTTAGTGCTATATAAAGGACGGTCAGATCCTAACGACAACCTTGCATAGTTTGAATCGTCCATATGCCTGGTAAAACTTTTTGATGCCCTCAAGTGTAAGCTCTTCTTCATGACGTTGAGATCAACCGCATTAAGGTGGTTCGACGGGTTGCCTGTGGGGTAATCACTTATTTTGTGGAGTTCAAAAGATTCTTTCTATCGCAGTTTGTCGGTGCCGAAGGCATTTGATCCTTGTGGCAACTAAAACAGGGAGCCAACGAGAGCTTGTGATTGTTTATCACACACTTCCAGAGCAAAACGCTGGATGTCAAAGACTTGAAGCTTGATATGGCTCAGATCGCGCTGACACAAGGAGGAAGTTCTGAGAGATTCCGTTTCAACCTCAATCTAGTAGAGCCACATAGGTTGACCGAACTGCTAGAGATGGCCAGCAAGTACATCACTGCCAATAAGACTGCACCAGAACCAACCGAGCAGAGACACCAGAAGAAGCCATCACAAGATAGTAGGAGGCCCCCCAGACAAAGCACAAGGCCGATCATACACCCCTGCTATGAAGGTCCCCCTACAAGCTTCTACACCCACCGTGGTGAGGATCAGATGAGACAAATGAAGGCCTCATACTCTCAATCATCTCAGTACTATGAATCCCGAGGAAATCCTAGAATCCCTCAGGAAACCCCATTGAGGGTATCCATAGAGGGAATAATGGATGCCATTCAAGATAAGGAGTTCTTTAGAATGACAACCCCAATGAGAGTCGGAGCTTTCTTTCAAGAGAGCTAAAAGTACTGTAAGTATCAAAGAGATCACGGGCATGACACAGAAGAATGCATACACTTATGAAGTGTGATCAAGGAACATATAAATGAGGAGAAATTAAAGAATTTGTTGCACCTGGAGTCGTGACCCACATGCAAGGCAAAACTCCCACATGAGGAATGACCGACAGGCCCATCTGCACCAATGCCATCCACATCGCAAAATATGTGCCCGCAATCTTTAGAGGAAGAAAACCACCCATGAAAGAAAATTAGAAGAGATAACAAATGGGGGACCTTTGTGTTACAACCTTTGATTTGAAACCAAGGGTTCTACTTTACCGACGAGGATCTCCCTCCAATTAGAAACCCATATAACGACATCGATACTCTCTCGGTTCAGGTGCACTTGCAATATGGAGTTTCATGCAAGTATACATGTCGTATCAGTAATATTATATTTTTTAGTCCGAAATATCAATCCCACGGAGACTGAGGGATTAACCTCTTATGACAAGTTCCAGTCTACTAAAACTAGTTCTTAGCTTGAAACTTAAATTAGGTTGAAGATCTACAAACTAATACTACAAAGTTGCGATCAATTGAAAATGTTAAATCCTACAGAAAATCTACTTAACTTACTTGAATTGGTGATTATCAAGATGTAAAACTATCCTCCCTTGCAATGATATAAGTAGTGTGTAGGAATAGAATACTTTGAATTGAAATTATGGCTAGTGACAAAGAGAATAAATGATCTTCTTTAAAAGCATCCTATAATCCTACACCACCAACTTATTCATCACAAGATAAAGGTAAGAAGGAACTGCTCACAAAGCATAAAGGAAACAATACAAGTCATCCTTTTAAATAAAGTAAATCCACTGGAATTGTGTTTATAAACAATATAAGATGAAATAGAACATAATACTTAGCTTTTTCCCAAAAGTGATGAAAACTCTTTGAAAAAAGATCTTCAAATACATCCTGCAATGCTGAGTTCTTCCCTTATAATCACACACAAGTTTCTCACAAACTCTAAATACAAATATAAGGAAACTAGCTTACTACAACAAAATTCCTACCCTAGGCTTCACAAGAACTTCTCCCCAACATTCTGAGGAGTTCAACGCTTCCAAAGTCACCAACAATGCTCCATGGAACCAGCTATATGTGCCCAATAACTTCCCAGATCGTGTGAGAAAACTGCAGGAACTGCCTCAGGCAATTCTGGCTCCTAGGAGGCACCACAGGGTGGGTGTAAGAGCGCTTGGGTGGAGCGCCTAGGTGGGTGTCAGGGCACTTATGTGGAGTGCCTTGGCGTCCGTTGATCCCAATATTTTTTTTATGTAAGGATTTATGAAGTTGACAACACTACTTGAAGATTTTAATCCCCAATAATGACGCCAAAAACTTGATCCCAAGCAAAGTAAGATTTCAATTACATTTTTAAATAGTAGGGATTCTACGCAAGTATACGTATCATTATCAAATAATATATGACTTTCTGGTTTAGCTTTGAATATCAATCCCACGGAGATTGAGGTTAATCACGGCGGCTTTCAAGAGAAGTTCTAGTATAGAATAACATGCCCTAGCTTGGAAGGATGATAAAGGTTTGGTTTTGATTATATCCTACAATTATCACTACAATACTACTTCTACTATTAAACTAAAATACTTAGTAAAATTCAGAAAGTGGGGTTTAATATATTAAAAGTACCATTCCTCATGCCATGAAATTAGTGACATGTGTAAAAGTAAAATAAGAAGGAGATTGTGACAAATAGGAGCAATCAAATAGGAGCAATTATATTTTTTACCCTTGGTCAGGTAATATAAAGAACATTGGCTAATTCATAGTTTAAGAATCCTAAAGAATGGTTATGAAGGAGAGATACTAGCTCTCACTCTAGAGTCCCCTCCTCCCCTCACTTGAAAGCTAACATCTAATATTAAGACCTAAAACTAAGAACCAAATTGGGGGCTTTAGCCTGTCAATCTAATGTCCTCTAATTCTACACCCATTAAAGATTATTTTCCTATTTATTTGCACTCAACCATATGGATAACATTCTCATCCATATAATCTCATGTGATTTTACCACAGTTGATTGAGACAACACCATCACGGATCATACATGTTCTCACAACAGATTTTAACATACAAGTTAATCAAGTTTACATGTAAATGAAGAAAAAAGTAAAAACATCACAATATATTCTCAGTCTACTCAATTCTATATCCTACACATGCATACTAATTCATTAAAGAGGGAAGAGTAAGGAAAATTACTCACTACATATGGAGAAACAACAAAAACTTTTCATTAAACAAGACTTTGAAATCATACAAACAAAGTACTAAATTCAAATCAAAATATATTGAAAATACTTATCTTTTGAAAATACTTATCTTTGAGATGGAAATCAAACTCTCCTTGTATAGCAAAAGCAATCTCCTTACAATCCTCTCCAAGAATAAAGTGAAAAGAAAAGAAGAAATCTCTCACTCTCTCTCTTTCTCTCTCACCTTGTCGCCCCACATGGGGCTCTCGCCCAAGCCTTATTCTTGTTCTCCAAGCCTTCTAATCCTCTTCTAATTAGTTCAAGATTCATTTTAAAAACATTTCCAAGTCTTATTTATAATTTCCCAAGAGGTGCTTAAGTGTCTCTTCAAAAGTATCCATATTCAATGAATCTCCCAAGAGGTGCTTAAGTGCCTCTTCAAAAGTCTTCAAAAACCACCTTCTAACTGCCCTAAATCCTTCTCTAAAATTCTTTTTATCATTTCCAATGAATTCCCCAAGAGACACATGAAGCACCGCTTCAAAAATCGTCCAAATCCGATGTATATTCTAGAAGATATGTTGAAAACCATTTTTGGCACTTAAGCGCCGATTTTGAGCGCTTAATCGCCGGGTACAGAAACTTTGCCAGGTTTCGGCCCCCATGGCTCCGGTGTGCCCCGGTTCAACCCGATTTGCTCCATTTTGGTCCATTTTTTTTTTCCTTTTGCTCCAATCACTCCAAATTCTTCAATTTGATGTACCTACAACCAAAAACACAAGAAAACATACCCTTAAAGTGCAATATCATTATAAAATATAGCATGAAAAATAGTACATTTTTATGCACATCACCAATCTGATGAATCTCCCAATTTGTTCTGTGTTGCCTTCGCTTCTCTCCATTTATTCTCCACTTTGTTCCAGTTATCCTACCTATTGTATCTGCATAAAAAATATAAAAATACCCTTCTTTAAAGTGCAATTTTATTCATAAAATATATAAAACATAAAAGAAATTAAGCATGCTTTGGTACATATCAAATTTCTCCAAACTTAAACGTTGCTTGTCCTCAGGTAACACTAGAGATTTAAAATCTATTTCATTAATTTGAGGGAGTGGGCTTCATTAAAATTATTCACAATTTTGCTTCAGGAAACACATAAAGTAAATTTAGAGTAATTCTAGCCAACCAGTCTATACTTAGGATAAGAGTAAACCTTTCATCTAACTATGAAAACCTGATTTTTCTATTCAATTTAGAAAGGAGTAAATGCTTGCTGACTTAAGTATTTTAGATGGTGTAAAAATAGAATTTATGTACTCCATTTAAAAAAAAAAGAATTTTACACATTCACTTTGATTATACATTAGCTTAGAAATGTGATATGTTTCAACTTTAGAAAGAATTTAGGGAAACCAATTTTTGATAAGGCTTCTTCTCAAACTTCTCCTCCCTTAATGTTTTTTCTTTAAATCTCTTTTATTTTTTTATTTAGGATGTTTATTTTTAATCCTTAGTTTTACTTTATCTTTGGTAGTTTTGAATTCCATTGTTAACCTTCTAAAGTGAAACCTTTCACACGTTTCCACTTTTTAAAAATTTTCAAAGGAAATATGTAATAATTAAAACTTATGATTTTACTGGAGAATAAATTCTCATTAATTCAATATCTAAAAATATGTAAGTTAATAAATATGTAACTCTTTGTAAAAATAAATAGTCAAATCATTTTTCTACCCGTTAAACTATAAGTTCACTTCACACTAGTCTAGACTTAATTACATGGAATTCAAAATAAAAAATACCATGATTTCCTTTTTACAAATTGCAATAATTTTAACTTAACATCACAAAGTTCACTTCACACTATCTCAAATTTCTATTAAATTATAACAATTTTAAAATAAAAGTAACTGAGGACAAATAAATTTAAGCTTTTCAAAGATTTTTCTCCTCCTCCCTTCCCCAAATTTGATGTTTAACATGTATAACAATGTAAAACAAGAAGATGAGTAGGGAGAAAATAGAACTGATTTACTTTCTATCACATGAGCCTGTCATAAAAAAATATACAAGTATAAATAGAAGAGAGAAATGTGTAGTAGTAAGTGAATCTCAGTTCAACAGTTTTAACATGAAATATGCATTAAAAAGAATTATAATATTATAATAGATATGTTCATATATAGTCCAAAACAACAATAAATAATCTAGTATATCCATAACATCAAAAAAAAGAGAAAATTTCTAGTACAATAGAAAAAATAATAAAAATACATTAGCATAGTAGCAAGGAACATAAAGAAACTCTATTACATAGTCCTTCATCACACCAATAAACAAATAAACACTAAAGATAAAGGGAATCACTCATCCTCCTTCTCATCACATCTCACTTCTCCACTTCCATATCTCCAACAGAATCTCTTTTCATTAAATTGTTGGATGTTTATAAATATTTTTATAGGTTTAATCCTTTAAACAAAGTTTTTACTGTTCAACTTGCTTATGTGTTGCCAACTGATACACCTAAAATATATAATATTTTAAGACACATTTTTATACATTTTTTTGTGATATTGTGCTTTAATGAAAGGTATTTGAGTGTTTTTATTTCAGGTACAAGTAAAAAGGTGAAAAATGCTAAAAGGAGTAAAAAAGGAGCAAAAATGCAAAAATTGTGCAAAAGAGTTCTGATGCCTAAGCGCCAGATCCGACGCTTAAGCACTGATGAAATGGAGAAGGCCGTGCCTAAGTACCGAAGGCCCCACGCTTAAGCGCCAGAAGCAGTTATTTGACAGTTTAATTCATTTTGCTGAATTTTGAAGGGACATTTGAGGCACCTGTTGGCTAAATAGGGTGGTTATGACCACTAGAAACAAACATATGATTAAAAGCCTTCATATGATTAAAATCCCTTGGTTGTGAAAGGAGACATCCCTGTGAAAGGAGACATCCCTTGGAGAATACATCAAATTGGGACACATTTTGAAGAGTTTCCAAGACACCTCTTGGAGATTTATAAAAGAAGGAAGTTGAGACTTTTGAGGTGTGCTTGAGTTTGGAGAGATTTTCAGGCACCACAAATTTACTTTATCCTTTTTATTTTTTGTTTTATTTTGAGAGTTAAGAGTGTTGTAAAAGAAAAGAGATTCAAAGGAACTTCAAGAGTTTGGTGGAGGATTTGAGAAAAGTTTTTATCTTTATTTTTAAACTACTTTTAGTTTTAATCGAGACTTCTTGTTAGTTTGACAATGATTTTTACTTTTAAACTAAAGTGTGGTTTTGTTTTCTCCATGGATTCTGAGTAGTTTTATTTATCTTTCACCTTAAAATGATAAGTAAATAAAGTGTTGGATGGAAGTTGTGGAGAGTATTAATCTTTAATGTTAGAAGAAGTTGTGATGATTTAATTCCATGCACTTCATTTACTTCTTGATTAGACTTATCTAGATGTTAAAATTTATTGTGAGAACATGTAAAAACTGGGTTGGTATTGTCTCAGTTAACAATTGGAAAGAATCACATGAGGTTGTATGAATGAGAATGTAATTCATATGATTGAGTGCAAATAAATAGGAAAATAATC
Source organism: Phalaenopsis equestris (assembly GCF_001263595.1). Taxonomy (NCBI): domain Eukaryota; kingdom Viridiplantae; phylum Streptophyta; class Magnoliopsida; order Asparagales; family Orchidaceae; genus Phalaenopsis; species Phalaenopsis equestris. The sequence continues at coordinate 5,555,291 of NW_018164536.1, forward strand.
TTGGAAGGGTGTAAAGTTAGAGGACTTTAAAGTGACAGGTTAAAGCCCCCAACTTGGTTTATTGTTTTAGGTTCTGATATGAGATGTTAGACCCCAGGTGGAGCGAATCGAGGGAACTCTAAAGTGAGAGTTTGTATTTTCCCTGCCTAGCCGGTCTTCAGAACTATTCACACTTTAAGTTAGTCAATGTTCTTTGTTCTTTATAACATCTCTAGTAAGGGTAAAGAATAATATTGCTCCTATTTGGCATAACACATTTTGTGTACTTCCATAACAGAAATCCTAGACTTATTACTGATTCATAATAAGGAGAAAGATATTTTCATATCAAGTGCTTTTCTTTTACACAAACTCAAGTTATCTTTATAAGTTTTATTGTTTTATCAAAATATCAAAAATACCAAAAAAATTGAATTTTACCTACTATGAAAATATCTATAGTTTAAGTAATTGTACTTTTAAAATAGAAAGTTTGTTGTTTAATAGTGCATATTGTGAAATTCCCTATGGGTTTGATATTCAGGGCTTAATAAAAAAGTCTCAGATTACTTGATAACGATAAGTATACTTGCGTAGTATCCCAATATATATATATATATTAAAAATTGAAATTCTTATTTTCTTCAGGATCAATTTTTTGGTATTGTTGCAAAGTAATGAAATTTAAGTGAAAAATAAAATCAAAGAGATTGTTATACTATTGCATATAAACAGTCGGGATCAAGTTTTTGGTGCCGTTGCCGGGGAATTCAAAAATTAATTGAAAGCAAATTTCTAGTTTAGAAAGTCTTATTTAAACTTTAAGATTTATTGTAAGAATATCTTATTATAGTATTTTATTTTTTATTTGTGTGTGTTTTATTTTATTTTAGTGTATGCGTAGTTCAGGTTCTGAAGTACTAGTGCCCTACGACACTAGTGCCCTACGACTCCGAATTAGAAAGAACTGTTAAAAAGATTAGGAAAAGCAAAAAAATTAAAAATTTTGAAAAATCTAAAAAAATTACAGAAATGACAAACCAAAATGATCAAAATGCTGATATTCATCAAGAATTTAGACCTCTACGAGATTATGTCAACCCTACGGTAGATTAACTTCATTGTAGTATTCAAAAACTTACTGTAGTGGCTAATTCATTTGAACTTAAACCTGCTATTATCCAAATTGTATCAAATAATCAGTTTGGGAGATCACCAATTGAATATCCAAATTTAAATCTTGCCAATTTTCTATAATTGTGCGCTACATTTAAATATGATGGTGTATCAGATGATCCTATAACACTTAGGTTATTTCCTTTCTCAATGAGGGAAAAAGCTAAGATGTGGTTGAATTCGTTAGCACCTGGATCTATCAAAACTTGGGGTGATTTAGCACAAAAATTCCTTGCTAAATATTTTCCACCATCAAAAAATAAAAAATTGTAAAACATTGAAATGATATTACATCTTTTAATCAATTATAAGGGGAATCTATTTATGAAGCACAGGAAAAATTTAAAGAACTCTTAAGAAAGTGTCCACACAATGCTATACCATATTGGTTAATAATTTAAACTTTTATAAATGATTAGTTGGGTCTCTTAGATCTATTATCGATGTCGTTGCTGGTGGTTCATTGATGTCAAAACCATTTCATGAAGCTTATACTTTAATTAAAGAAATGACTACCAATAATTTTCAATGGCCTTCTGAGAGGATGAATCCGAATAAAGTAGCCAATATTCATGAATCTAATGAATTTACTATGTTAGCAAATCAAGTTGCTGCAATTTTAAGGAAGTTAGACCAATTTGGAATGAATTTTTCTCAATCAATTTCTATGATTGAAGAGAATTCATTAGGCCAAATGGTAGATTCTCAAGAATAATTAGAAACTTTTAATGTCATAAATAACAAGCAGAATAACCCATATTTAAATTATTATAACCCAGGTTGGAAGAACCATATCAACTTCAATTGAAATAATACTACGGGTGGTAATAATCAGCAGTGGGGGAACAAGCAAGTAAACCCATTGGGAAACTGGAACAACTAAGGGAATAATAAAGATCTACTTATCCTATAGGTTTCAATAGTAATTCACAATTTAAGGAGAAGAAGTTATCTATAGAAGAAGTAGTGTTACAAATGTGAAATTAGTTACAAAGTCAATGAGCTACAATTAGAAATATTGAGAATCAATTTGGACAAATAGCAAATTCATTAAATAATAAATCCCAAAAAAAACTTCCTAGTAATACTGAAACAAATCTGAAAGACTAGAATAAAGAGCAAGTAAAAGACATTCAACTTAGAAGTGGAAGAGATTTGGAAAGAAGGGAGTTGAAAGTAGGGTTCAAAAAGAAACTGAAGTAGAGAAAGAAGATGCACCTATTGGAGAACTGACCCTAGGCTCTATTTAGTGCCAAAATTGATTAGAAAAAAGCCCGCCTTCCCCCTCATTCATCTTTATTCGCCCTTATTCACCATCCATCGCCCCATTTTGCTCACTTCTTGCCACTTTACATCATTCCACACCATTAGTGAATTATTTTATATACAGTTTTGAGTTTGTGTGGTGAGTTGAAGTGTGAATTATTCTCTAAAAAGTGTTGGAGAGGAAGAAAAGTGAGAGATTTCTTGAATTCAAACTTCATTTACCATGAAAAACATGCAATGAAGGGATATAAACAATATTTTATTTTGTTTTACATCTTAGACCTTTTTTTCAATACTTCAACATATAAACTTTATTTTTTATATGAAATTTGTGTTTTGTTGTATCTTTTCATGAAATTTGAGTAGATTCCTTTATCTTTTTTCTTACTCTGGATATGGTGAAATGAAAAGATAATGTGGATGTGCCAATGTTAAAATTTAAAAATAAATTGTGATGGTTTTTCAACTCACCTCTTAATTTACTTTTCGATCTGATCAATTGAATTGTTAAAATATGTTGTAAAACATATGATCCGAGAAATGGAGTAAGAGTTCTACAATAGAGTGAGAATTACATTTAAGTTACATTTAAGTCATTTAAGTCCATGAAGGAGTATTTTGTTTATGGGATTATGTGTAAATAAATATGAAAATATACTTAGTTGGGTGTAGAATTGAAAATTGTAGATTTGTTGGAAAATGATAATAAAAATCTTATTCTTTCAAGTATTAAACCACTTGAACTTGAACTGAAAGTATTACCTGCTCATTTAAAATATGTATTTTTAGGGGATTCATCTACATTGTCTGTTATTGTATCTTCTGAGTTAACCGAAATTCAAGAACAAAAATTAATAGAAATGTTGAAATATATAGAAAGGCTTTCCCATTTCAGACAGTGCTTAGGTAAGCCCAATTCACTGTGTTCCAAAAAAAGGAGGAGTGACCATTGAAGTAAATGAGAAAAATGAATTAATTCCAATAAGATAAGTTACTGGTTGACAAATTCGTATAGATCATAGAAAATTAAACTTGGTCACCAGGAAAGATCACTTTCCTTTACCCTTTCTAGATCAAATTTTGGATAGATTGACTGGAAATAAATATTATTATTTCTTAGATGAATATACCGGTTATCATCAAATTTTAATTGCTCTTGATGATCAAGACAAGACAACATTTACAAGCCCTTATGGAACATTTGCTTTTTGTAGAATGCCTTTTGGACTATGCAATGCACCTGTAACATTTCAAAGATATATGATGTCAATATTTAGTAATTTTATTAAGCATGGAATGGAAGTATTTATGGATGATTTCTCTGTATTCAGGACTTCATTTGAATTATGCATTTTTGGAACTTCATTTGAATTTTTTTTAAATCATTTAGAGAAAGATCTAGAATTATGTGAAAAGATCAACCTAGTACTAAACTGGGAAAAATGTCAATTTATGGCTGCAGAAGGAATTGTACTTGGGCATAGAATTTATAAAAATGGCATGGGAGAAGAATTGTACTTGGGCATAAAATTTTTGAAAATGGCATGAAAGTAGATCCTATAAAAATTTAAGTTATTAAAAAATTATCACCATCAACTATGGTCAAAGGGGTAAGAAATTTTCTAGGACATGTTGGGTTCTACAGACGTTATATAAAGAATTTTTCAAAAATAACTAAGTCATTATGCCAACTCTTAGAAAAGGATACGAAATTTGATTTTAATGAGAAATGCATAAAAACATTTGAATTATTGAATTATTGAATTATTGAAAGAAAAATTAATCACTGCACCTATAATAGTACCACCTGATTGGGGAAAACCCTTTGAAATAATGTGCGATGCTAGTGATTATGCTATTAGAGCTGTGTTAGGACAAAGACACAACAAAGTTTTTAAAGTAATATATTATGCTAGTAAATCTCTAAATGATGCTTAAATTAACTACACTACTACTGAAAGAGAGTTATTAGTTATTCTCCATGCATTTGATTAATTTAGAACTTACTTAATTTGAACTAAATGTATAGTGTATGCAGATCATTCTACTTTTAAATACTTGATGCAAAAGAAGGATGCTAAACCAAGATTAATTAGATGAATACTTCTTTTGTAAGATTTTGATTTTACTGTAGTTGATAGAAATGAAAATGATAATCAAATAGCTGATTATTTGTCTAGACTAGAAAAAGAAAATTAATTAATTTTGCAAATGAAATTTTAGAAAATTTTCCTGAAGAACAATTATATAGTATTGATGACATAGATACACCGTGGTATGTCGATATAGCAAATTATATTGAAAGTGATATTCTATCACCAGATATTAAAAATCAATAATTAAAGAAATTTATATATGATTCAAAATTTTATTTTTAGAATGACCCATATTTATATAAATAATTTAAAGATCTAATTATTAGAAGACATGTGCCTTATGAAGAAACTCAACAAATAATTGAAAGATGTCATGATTTTGAATTTGGAGGAAATTTTGGAACAATAGAAATGCTTATAAAATTTTGCAAGCTAGATTTTATTGGCCTACTTTTTTTAGAGATGTTAGTGAATATATTAAAACATACGATCGATGTCAGCGAGAAGGAAATATTTCTAGAAGAAACAAAATGTTTCTAAATTACACATTGGAAGTTGAAATTTTTGATGTGTGGGGATTATATTTTATGGGGTCATTTATGCTTTCATTTGGAAACTTATATATATTACTTGTTGTTGATTATATGCCCAAATGGATTGAAGCTGTTGTTGTATCTAAATTTGATGCTCGGAATGTTTCTAAATTTTTAAATAAAAATATTTTTACAAGATATGGAATGCTGAGAGTAATTATTACTGATGGAGGATCTCATTATTACTGAAAAAATTGATAAGGAAATATTATATTATGCATAGATTCTCTACTGCTTATCATCCTTAAACTAGCAGTCTAGCAGAAATATCAAGTCATGAAATAAAATAAATTTTAGAAAAAGATGTAAATCCCTATAAATTGGATTGGTCTGTCAGATTAGATGCTACATTATGGGCATAGAGAATTGCTTATAAGATTCCTATAGGATGTCCCCATACAAACTTATTTTTGGAAAAACATGCCACTTACCAGTAGAAAGAGATTTTCAGAATCTTTGGGAACTTATTTTGATTTTATCAAATTTTTGTAGATTTACCATGGCACCTAGAATGAGCAAAAGAAAGAGAAAAGTGGATTTTGATGATCAAAAGTTTGTCATTGATGATCAAAAGTTTAGTGGATTTTGATGATCAAAAGTTTGTCAATTACAAGGCGAACATCTGCTTCAATAGTCTACATAGCACTAAAAAAGTGAGTCTGAATCGAGGATTTAAAAATTTGAGAGGAGAAGTTGAGAGAATAATCAATGCTCGGTAGTGGGAGAATTTCTGCTACTTTAGGCGATTATTGGCGTAGTGATGGAGTTTTATGCTAATTTCAAGGAGACTTCTGAAGACTTTGTATTTGTTCGTGGAAAAATGCTGGAGTTTACTCCGAGTAAAATTAATAAATTTTATCAGTTGGAAGATGTGTATAGCTGCCAATATAAGTCATTTTCTACTACGAATGATGCCTTGGATCCTTGGATGAAGTTATTTCTTTTTGGATGAAGTTATTTCTTTTCTTACTAATGGAAGAGGAACTTGGAAGGTGAAGAATGGAGTTAAGGCTCTATGTTCTCTCTCTATGTTAAATGTAGTATCTAAGGCCTGACACTAGTTTATTTCTAGAAGAATGATACGAACAAGTCATCATAGATAGGTTACAAAGGATAGAGCCATCTTAAACTTCTGTATCCAGTAGATGAAACGAATAGATGTAGGCTACATTATTTATAGAAACACTAGATCTATTGCTTTTGGAGAAACTACTGGAGGTTTAACACACCCTGCCTTGATCTTCACATTATGTGAACAGGCAGGAATTAATTATAGACCAGAGGAGAAGAGGATTAAACCTCTAAGACCTATTGGGCCTGCTAATATCAAGACTTACGAATCTTATGAATCTCTTGTTGGATGGAGATCTGAAAGTTGGACCAGAGATATTCCTTCTACTTCAGGTACTTCTAGTGCCCCTACTATCCAAGAACTTATGGAACAAATGATGATCCAACAGGCAGATATTTTGAGAATGGATCATAGAATGGAAAATATGGAGGGCAGAAATGCTCACTTTGATGATTTGATAAGACAAAAGTTTGAATACAATGTTGTTTATAATGATGCAATGGTCAAATTCATGAAGGGTGATCGCTCAGTTCCGTTTCCTACTTACCTTGTTTTTACTCCATATTAGCAGCAAAATTTGGATGTGGATGATGAAGAAGAAGAAGATGATGATGAGTGGTGATGATTTAGTTAGATTTTTGTTTAGTTATGTTTAATTGTACTTATTTTTGAGATTGTTTGTTTGTGGACTGTGGTACTTTATTTTGTTGTATGCTGTGAAGTGAACTGTGGATTTATGAGACTGTTTTTAATACTGTTATTAGTTTTTAGTACTTTGTTGGACATATTTGCAGTTAACTCTTTCTCAACAAATTTTTATATGTATTATGTGCTATTTAATGTTTTAAGTCTTGTAGCTTTTCATATTAGCATCTGTAATATTTCAGAGTTAATTTTCAAATCAGAACCTTCAACAGGTATGTGTTATGTATTAAATGTTTTCCTTAACCCTTAATTTATTAAGTTCTTCATTTAAAATCTTTTAAAAATTTTAGTTTGGGGGGAAGAGAAATTCCTTTTAAAGAAAATAAACTTAATTTTATTTATCCTCAATTAGTTATATTTTCAAAATATTTTAAAAAATTTAACATGACCTTTGGTATTAGAGGGTAACTTTAGATAACTATATCTATATGGTAAATTTAATATAAAATTTTTAAATAATAAATGTTAATTTTAGAGACGATAGAAGAAACGAAGATTATTTCCAAAATATTTTTTAATGACCAAATAGATAGAAACAATTAGGGTAAATCTGTTTTACATTTTTGAATTATTAAGAATCTTAGAGATTCATGTAAGAAGAAAGATTAAAACTTTATGAAAAATCTTTAAAGCATATATAAATTTATAAGGTGAAGGAATGTGAAAAGTTTTAACTAAAAGAAGGGGATAGTGAAGTTCAAAATCATTAAAGGCTATCCAGATATAGTAATCCTCACATGAAAAGAAAAAGAAAAGGAAAGAAAAGAAAAGAAAAAAAGGATTGAAAATGATCCTAAAAAAAAGAAAAAAAAAAGATGTAAGGAGAAGCTTGAGGAGATACATAATTAAAAATTGGCTTCACTTGAAACAACTTAAAGAAGAAGGCTTGGCTACATTTTCTATGCTTATATTTTAGTATTAGCATATTTACTAGTACAATTTCATGAAGTTTTTTTTCATATGGATATTCTAAGTAGCTTTAATATGAATAATCTGTAATTTTCCTTGAAAAGAATAGAAAATCCAAAATCTTAAACTTGACTACTGGACATTCTTATACCTTTAGTATTAACTGGAGTTATTTTAAATTTTTCTTAAGTGATGCTATTTTATCTAGTAAACTAAGATATGAAAATCTAGAATTTAAAATAAAGGAGTTACTTGAGGACAAGTAACATTTAAGTTTGGAGGATTTTTATACACAAAAAATATATGCATTTTTAGAGTCATATTTAATACTCATTTTTTGTGATATTGTACTTTAATGGAAGCTATTTTCTATGATTTATTGCAGGTTGTTGATTTTGATGACTTGGAGCAAAAAGGAAGCAAAAAAGGATGAAATTTGGAACAAAAATGGAGAATTTCAAAATTTGCTCAGCGCCGACGGCGCCAGACTGGGCGCCGACGACACCATTTGATAGAGAACACATATTTAATTAAATGGTAAAAACTTAGGATTTAATTACGGCCCTCTGGCTCTGATGGCACGAATATCGGTGGAAGCCCTATTTCTAGAAGATTCGATGAATTTGGACGCTTTTTGTAGAGTTGTTGGATGCACTTATTGGAGAACCAACCTACGCTCTATTTAGGGCCGAAATTCGATTAGAAACGCCCCCCTTCACACCATTTCAACTTCTTCCACTCATTTTCAATTTTCATCTTCACACACCTACATTCCACGTCATTCCACACCATTAGTTAGTTACTATTTTTATATATTTGAGTTTTTGTGGTGAGTTTAAGTGTGAATTCTTCTCTAAAAAGTGCTGGAGAGGAAGAGAAGTTGGAGATTTCTTCTTCCTACATTTCTTAAGAGAGGCTACAAAGAATTTTCTTTGAGGAAGAGTTTCAAATAAGTGTTGTTTGTTTATTTTTGTTGTATGAACTTTCTTTTATATATGAAATTTGTGTTTTGTTATATATTTCTCATGAAGTTTGAGTAGATTCCTTTATCTTTCTCCCTACTATGAGATATGGTGAAATGAAGAGATAATGTGGATGTGTCAATGTTAAAATTTAAAAATAAATTGTGATGGTTTTTCAACTCTGCTCTTAATTTACTTTTCAATCTGGCCAATTGAATTGTTAAAATATGCTGTGAAACATATGATCCGGAAAGTGCCTTAAAACAATTGAGTTCTACAACAGAGTGAGAATAACATTTAAGTCCATGAAGGAGTATTTTGTTCATGGGATTAAGTAGAAATAAATAGGGAAATATACTTAGTTGGGTGTAGAATCGGAGATTTCTAGGGTGGCAGACTAAAAATCCCCAATTCGATCGTAGTGTTTAAAAACTAAAGCGAAAGTTAGCTTTCAGGGGAAGGGAAGTAGGAGCTCTAGAGTGGGAGCCAGTATCCTCCTATCCTAGCCATGAATTTATAGACTAAACCTATGATTAACCAATGATTTTCTATAACACTGAATCAGTGTAGAGAATTAAAATTGCTCTTATTTGGCACAATACATATTAAAACCATTTATCTCATCCCATTTCACCAAAAACTCATTGTAGTGGGGAAGATGCTTTTTCATATTAGAAAATTTCATCACATAAACATAGTTTAGTAGTTATTAATTTAAGAATCTGCTTTTAAATTCTATTAGTAGTAAATAATTTAGCTTTGATAATATCTTAAACTTTCAGAATTAGTGACAGTAATTTCGTTTGAGTAATTTCGTTTGATTTC
>NW_018164536.1:5564952-5570405 GCF_001263595.1 Phalaenopsis equestris
CTTTAAAAAAAAGTCTTATATTACTTGTTAACGATACGTTATTTCGCATTTTTTATTATGGTGTATCCCAACTTTAAGTGTTTAAAATAAAATACCACATCAAGTTTTTGGCATCGTTGCAGACAACTCAAAATTTAAATACAAACATCACAAAACAACAATTGCAACTAAATTAAAACGTCTCTGAACCATCAACGACAACATCAATAATAGATCTAAGAGATCCTGTTAAACCATTGTAAAAAGTCTAAATAATTAACCAACTGGGCAGAGCATGATGTGGACCTTTCCTAATAAGTTCCTTAGATCTCTCTCATGCCTCATAAATCGACTCACCTTCTAATTGGAAAAATGAAGTAATATCATTGTTATGTTTAGCAGTTTTTGAAATGGGGAATACTTAGCTAGGAATTTTTAGGTTAAGTCACCCAAGTCCTAATTGATCCAAGTGTTAATGAGTTCAACCATATCTTAGCCTTATCTTTCAAGGAAAAGGGAAAAATCCTAAGTCTAACAATGTCATTTGACACACCATTATAACAAATCGTATCGCAAAGAAGTAGAAACTTTTAAGTGTAAATTTGGATCCTCAGTCAGCGTTACCCCAAATTGGTTATTCTATGTCATTTGGATAATAGTAGACTTAAGTTCAAAAGTGTTAGCTTCTACGATAGAAGTTTGAATACTTAAGGTGAATTTCTTCTGTCGTAAGATTAACGTAATCCCTTAATGATCTATTGGCACGCATAAGAAAATGCTACTTTTTATATAAATTTTACGCTCATTTTTAATGATATTGCACTTTAAAGCAAGATATTTTATGTATTTTTGGTTCTAGGTACAAGAAATGGATTTTTAAAGAAAATAGAGCAAAATTGGTGCAATTTAGAGTCAAATTGAGCAAGGAAGAAAATTCAGATCCAGTGCATTTTGATATGTCTTTATGTGCTTAATATCCTTTGCATTTATCACATACTTTTGAATGAAATTACACTTTAAAGAAAAGTTATTTTTATGTTTATCTTGTAGGTATACCACTTGGAGCAGATTGGAGTTGAAATGGGGTGACACAGAGCAAAATAGGGGTATTGTCAGTAGGGTGGCGCCTAGGTACCAAAAATTGGTACCTAGGAACCAGCTCTGGCGCCTAGATGGCCCAAAGTCAGTTTGGATGGTTCTAGGTTATTCTAGACGGTTCCGGGAAAATATGCGCGTCCCATGGAGTTATTAAATGAATCTGGACAATTGAAAAGGCTCTTGGAGTGAAGAGGCGTGTCTCTTGGAGTGAAAAGATGTGTCTCTTGGAGTGAAGATGTGTGTCTCTTGGAATGAGGATGTGCTTGCTTTTTCCTTAAAAAGGGGGCTGATGTTTCTTTCAGTGGGGATATAGAGAAGAGTTTAGCGTGCCTCTTCAAAAAGGCGTGTGTTTGTATGTGTGTGAGAGAGAGGGGATGTAGATTTCTACATTTTGTGAGGGATTTTGAGAGATATGTGTAAGGAATTGTATGAGCATTGCATGGATCAGCGGGAGACTTTGTTGGAGAAATTTTCATCTTTCTAATTTTCATCTTTCTTTCATTCATCTTTCTTTCAAAGGGAAAAAAACTAAGTATTATGTTCTTAATTATTTTATAATTGTTGTAAAAACTTTCTAGTGAATTTGATTTGATTTAATGAAATTTTCTGTTTCATTGTATCCATGCTTGGTGAGTTGTTTTCTTTACTCTTTTCTTTTGATATGAAGTAGTGGCAAGAGTAGGAAAATTTGTTTTAAGACAGAATAATTTTTATTTCTATGTGATGATTAATATCTCCTTAGCTTCATTAACATAACTTAAGTGGCAATAGGTTATGTTAAAATCTGTTGTAAGTGAAACTAAGACTCTGGAGAGCAGTGTTCTTGCAAATTGAGTGCACTCATATTGTCCAGTTGGCTATGGTGAAGTGGTTTAGGTAGCAATGCAACTTTTAAGGAAATATAATTCATGATCTATTTCTATTAGGAGCTTCTAGCTGACAACTAGTTGTATAAAACTAATAGAACACTAAGCGTACCTATACAGTTGAAAGAGGATAGGTAGACATATGTTCCCTGTTAGCACATAATTTATTACATAATTCTATCAGTTCTTTTATTGTTTATGTCATCGTCTTCATTTTACTTTTCTTTTGTAACGAAATGGATGCTTGTTTAGAAATTTATATTTTCTTAGAAATTCTCTTATTTTATTAATGTGATAGAATTTTCACCAGTTCTTAATTTACTTTGCAAACTGGCCATTTGTAATGTTAAAATCTGTTGCAAAACATAATGACCCGGGAGAGCTATGATTTCACTCAACTAGATCACATTAACCCTTAGGATAGCAGAGGCCAAATTTAAGGGAGAGTTCAAATAGATAGAGAGAAAAGTTTTAATGTGCGTAGAGTTGGTGATTCTAGAGTGACAGACTAGAACTTTAACCAATTTGGTCTTTAGTTTGGAAACTAAGGCCTGGTTAGTCCTATAGAGAGGGCACAGTGGGTAATCTAGAAGTGAGAGGCTATAAGCTACTCAACATAACCATATCAATTAGGAAATTAACTTTATATTAGACAATGTTCTTTATGCACTCAAGAGAAATACATAATAGGTATACTTCTATTTGATACTGACCACGTTAAATTAGAAGCATTTCATTCTTACACATTATCTAGGTTGTTGCATGTGAAAGGTAGTGTAACATCTCTAAATTCTTCAAACCAATTTCTCTAGTTAGGTTTATCTTTAGATTTAGGTTTGCATTAAGGATTCATTATTAAAAAAAACACCCTTAATCATCTTTAAAAACTTAAGCCTGACAGTAATAGACTAGAATTAGCCTAAGGGATTCTTACCTCGCTTTTTTGTGGGATCGGCATTCTGGTTTTAAGAGAAAACCCTATACTACTTATAGTGATACCTACACTTGCGTAGTAACCCTAGTGTGTATTCTATAAACTAAATTCTAAACTCTATAACATATTTGTTTTGCATACTATTCGTCATAATTAAACTGAGTCAAGTTTTTGGCAATGGAATTAAATATCTGCATGATTGTGGGTTGAATCAGGTATTTGGTGTCGTCTCTAGAGTTTGAAATTGAAGTAATTACACATATATGTACATGCACATTCTAGGGAGCATCAAGCTTTTGGTGTCGTTGTCAGGGAAGCTTCGGTAAGAACTTCAGTAGAATTTTAGTTGAACCTGTAAGACTTAGATTTAGAAACTGTAGTGTTATTTTCTAGTGTGTTTATTTTAACAAAAATTCAGAACACCAAAAATATTTTTGAGTGCTTAAAATACTGGATATCTATTTATTTGCATAGTCAGGAGCTGCAGGCCTTGAACCATATGAATCTGAACTAAGGAAATATGTTAGAAGGATTATAAATTAGAAAAAACTCCATGAATTTGTTGTAGAAATGGTTGATCAACAAGATAATGAATATTTAGTTTTGGATTAAATGTCAGCAACTTCGATAGAGTAAACCCTAAGAGGGTAATGAATTTTCATGAAGCTGATATGCTGACTATTTTAGCTTATCAGTTTACAGATATTGAGAGAAAATTAGATCATTACGTAGAAAGTTATCCTTAAGGACCCTCGTTATTGAGAAAAAATCATTTGGACAATTGATTGAGACTAACTGTTTTGAAACTAGTCTTGAGATACACAATCCTTATTCCAATTATTACAACTCAGGTTGAGAGAATCAGTTCAACTTTAACTGAAAAAATAATTTTGGAGGAAGAAACCAACTATGGGAAGATAATAAATTTAATCATACTTGTAATTGGTTGTTGACCTCACTTTTGGTTGAGGTCTAGAAACTTTTTTAGTAGCCTAGGTCTAGCCATAGGACTTTCCTACTGATTAGTCTTAGAAAACTAGATAGGTATCCTCACCATTAGAAATTCAAAACTCTTCTCTTTACTCAACTTGAAGTTCCACATATTGATCTTAACCTCTAGCACTTAGTAGGTAAGATCATTATGAGGGAACTCAAGGAGAGTTCCTATAGAACTATTTGGCCTTAGGATTGACCATAGGTGCTGGTTTGGAGTTAAGGTACACAATACCCCCACAATACCTTGGCTAATACCAATACATAAGGACCCAAAATGAGGATTTTATTGATCCATGGTTCATTTAGAATGGATATCTATCCAATTCTACTTGAAATGCTCATCTTAAGTCCTTTGCCCCAAACACACCCCCAAATTACATAACTGCTCTTAGGACACTTCTTTAACCCAAAATCCCAAAAAAAATTCTAAAATTCTCAAAAAATTCCAATAAATCCCAAATATTCCCAATTTTATTTCTTTCAACTACCACATGACCCAATTTGACCAATTTGACCATCTTTAACCAAAATCCCCAAATTTCCCTTTAAAGACCCAAAATTCCCCAAATCCATCCCAAATATCTATAAATTTGATCTTAATTGACCCCAATTCCCATCCTAAACTCAAATTCACTTTTTATATGACCAAACTAAAACAAATCCAGGCTCAATTGGTCTATGATTTGAGCTCAATTTTGATTTGGGTCAAAACCCCAATCTTAACCATAAGACTTAATCTCACTCAATTGAATCCATAGCCTAGCCAATTGGTCTCAATTAATATTGCAAAATATTTACAGCATTCTTACACATAAAAATCATCCATCAATTGGCCTTGGTGAAGCCTCAAATCCATTTGATTTTGGCCTAAATCCAAAATTCCCAAAATTAGCCCTAATATTGGCTAACACCCCAAATCTCAACAATTGAATGCCTTAGACCTCAAATTGGCATCCAATTTTTGTTGAAAATCCTTTATAAGGTCATTTGTGACCAAAAACAACAATCAATTTGAGCTTAGTCCAAAGCTAGCTCAAGTTTGACCCAAATTAGCCCCATATGCCTAATTTGGGTCTAAAACCAAAACCTATCGAAATCCATCCAAATTGACCATCAAATCAACTTCAAAACAATTTTCATCCTTCATGAAAATTGTTCATTATGATGTTTTACACCAAACAAAGCAATCAATTTGGACTTAGCCCATGGCTAGCCCAAGTTTGACCCAAACTCAGCCCAACATGAGTAAAATGTGTCAAAAATAAAAAATTCACCAAATTGATTAACCAATTGAACTCAAAATGACTTTCACCCTTCATGAAAGTTGTTCCTCATGGTCTCTTACACCAAATTCCATATTTAAGTGCGCCAATTGACATGCCTAACCTAGTCCAAACACAAGATTTGGTCATATGCACCTTCTTGGACTTATGGTCAAATCCGAACCAATTGGGCTTGGTATGGTCAAATGAGCCTTACCATAACTCATCCTAGACTCTAGGGTTGAGTTTAAAGCCAGCCATCCAACCATGGTTAAACTTTATATTTATCTCATGGGTAAATTTTTTAAAAAAATTTTT
>NW_018164536.1:5570936-5571760 GCF_001263595.1 Phalaenopsis equestris
CCCTCGGAGCAAAGGTTATAACTCACTTACTCTCCCGAGCCTTCGCGAGCTTTCCATTTATAATGGCTTGATTTCATAGCATGATTACCATTTAGATTTGTTCGGCTCTTCAAGACGAACAATTTTAAAAATAAACCTAACGAAGGTGTGAAGAATCTCTGATTGAGGCTAAACCTCTCGGAGCAAAGGTATAACCTCACTCACTCTCCTGAGCCTTCGCGAGTTTTCCATTTATAATGGCTTGATTTCATAGCATGATTACCATATAGATTTGTTCGTCTCTTCAAGACGAACAATTTAAAAAATAATCATCAAAATCCATAAAGAAATGAGAAAGATATTAAGGTTTTAAAATGGACGGTTCTCGGTTAAGCCTATCGGGGACGATGAACGGATGTCGTCCATTCTCGCGTGTATTAAATCAACGGCGGAGATCAAGCCGGATGATCCTATGGAACGAAACGACGCGCCGCATGGCAGCTGACTCGGAAGGCAGCATCCAATAGGAGCGCGCCGCGTGGCTTTTCGACGGATCCGATGATCCATCCAGCCCACGGTCTGAATAAATAAATATGATATTTAATAAATTCAAAAAATAGCTCCTAAACTTCAAAAATCCATATCTTTGCATAGAAAATTCATAAAAATAAAATAAAAATACTCTCTTGCTCAGTGAATAGAGGAAAATCATGTGAAATTACTTTCACATTAATTTGATGCATAAATTATTTTTAAAAAATAAATTAGGGTTAGGGGTTTCTCAATTCTCCATTCATATTGAATTATCACCTTGACCCCAAATTTTTATATATTGTAGCCTCTAT
>NW_018164536.1:5572848-5595725 GCF_001263595.1 Phalaenopsis equestris
TGACTTTTGAATTTAGGGGTATAACTTTGGAAATCAATGATTTCACACCCTTGTTTGATAATCAAAAGGATGTTTAAATGATCTTGATAATGATCACTTAAAGTTTTAAACCTTTTCAAAATCAGTACACACGCTTAATACGACTTAGGTCTTAAGGACTTAGTGGTGAACTTAAGTTGAAATCCACTTGTTAAAAGAGACTTAGAAAAATCAACATAATCAAACTCTTTTAAAACACCACAAGTCCAACTAGGACTAAAATTTGGCTAAGTGTTCTTAATAACACTAATTTGTCTCCTAAAGGGTCTTCACCCACATAACTTTCAAATTGAAAGGTAAATGACATTCACCCAATTCTTAGGGATAATCAAGACATCAATACTCACTGAGCATCAGGATATTCAAGATGAATTATTAAGTAACATAATAAAGTTTAAATGAACCCAAGACCTTTTACCAGACATGTTTTAAACTTTTAAATAAGTTGAATGAAAGAGGAGCTAATGTGCACATGAAGAGAGAACATCCCATCTTGCTAGTTCCTCCTGAGTTACCTTTATCAGTTGTGGTGGTTGTAGGTGACTGCCTAACTGAAGGTTGTGGCCTGAATGAAGATTGTTCTTTGTTCTGTTTCTACTGTCTTTCCACCTTCAAAGCTAGATTTTGAACATCTCCCAACATCTTGTATGGTTGTAACTGCACTACATTACTAATAACGGGTTTCTGGCCTCTCAGTTAACGGACGATGGTGTGCTCCTCTGGTTTAATCAACTCACACTTCGTTTATAGCTGATCAAACTATCTCGTGAACTTCTCTATTAAAAAATCTCGCAATTGCAAGTGGTAATCTCAGAAATATGTCATGGCGGTAGTGAGGTATTACTATCACTAAATGAATATATCCGTGATAGAGTTAGTGTAGCTCCAGTGGCGGACAAAATTAGAGAGAGTCGTCTTAAATGGTTTGGTCACATTAAACGTCGAACATCTGATGATCTGATCAAGAAAGTAGATGTTTTAGATCCGACTTATGATAAGAAAGACAGAGGTTGACGTAGAAAGACTTGGGCATATTGTGTAAGAAATAATTTTAATTTATTAGAATTAAATGAAAATATGACACTCAGTAGGACACAATCGAGAAAAAAGGATTCATGTAGCCGACACCATTTGGTGGGATAAAGGTTTGTTGTTGTACTTTCTTCATCTTTTCTTACTTGGTGATCTTGGCACCACCTTCACTTTTCCTCTGTCTTTGTAAATTCTTCCGCTAAAAAGAGGCACTATTTTTAACTTTGTAGCTGCTAATTTCACCAACTTATCTTCTGACACAGGTTTATATTAAAATATCTGCTCAACAGATTATAACCAATCAATAAAATTATCTGAATCTATTCTTCCATTAAATTCTGGTAGATTCATTTTGATGTCGAAGTCCTTGTGTCTGCTATAAATGGACTCTTCTTTTGGCCTCCTTTGATATTGAATTCCGAAGCGACGTGGTTGATATTTTTCGTCACTTATGTCTTTCTTGTGGAACAGATTCAAATCTCCGTCCCTATCTCTTCTTTGACTCGTCAGATCATGGTCGACAGTAGTCTCCCCTTGGGCCCTGTCATCCATTTCTGTCAATCTCTGCTTTGAATGATGGGTCTCTCACTGTATTTCATCCCGGATCGGGTCTAGCATGTATCCCCATGGCGGCATGTTTAGGGTTTGGATTTGGGCGTGGTGGCAGAGGAAAGAAAAAAAATTAGGAGTGGGGGATAAGACGGGTGCTAGGAAGTCCTAGAATGAGACTAGGATTGGGCTAGCTCTGATACCAAATGATATGTAAGTTAACCCAAACCATGATAGAATGTAAATACTTATTGTTGAATTCAATAGTACAACGACGACTCTTCAAGATAAACAACATGAACACACAAACGAATAAGTACAACCATGACTCCGCAAAATAAAAAAAAAGTAACACAAAAAATATAAGCATCCCTCTTTGGTGAGAATGACTGGTCTGGAAGGGGCTGGAGGTGAGTGCGGCAGTGAAGAGGTGAAGCTGACAGTGTGCAGGAAGATGGTCGATGTTCTGAACAACAGCAGGAGGATGGTTGGTGGACTGGACTGCAATCGTAAGAGATCGCGGTGGACTGGACAACAACAGGAAGGGTTGGTGGTGGACTGGACAGCAGTCAGAAGAGATTGTAGTGGACTGGACAACAATCAGAAGAGATCGAGGTAGACTGGACAGTAGCCGGACGAGATTGCGATGGACTGGACAACAGCAGAAAAAGTTGACCGTGGATTGAACAACAGCTGCAGGAGATGGAACGAGCGAAGATAATCACCACCTCGAACGAGTTACAACCGGAACACCTCGTCGTTGGATACAGTCATGAGAAGATTAAAACTCCTTAGTGGCGGCAAACTGAAACCAAAGACAAATCAAGACCAACTTCTAAGCAAGCAATGTAGCCTATATATAATAAGTCCTAGTAGATAGAAACAAGAAGTAATAGAAAATGAAAGAGATTGAATAGGAAGGAACTAGAAAAGGCAAGGAATTGGAATAGAAAGGGGATAGAAAAAAGCGGGAAATAGAATAAGAAGGGAATTCCCTCTATGGAAGGGAATAGAATAGGCAAGTAAGAAGGGGAAGGGACGGCAATTCCCGCCCTTCATGAATGTTGACCAGTTTAGCCTCTTGCTGGATCGGGACTTGTCCTGCTGATTTAGCCGACCATCCCGTAAGCCTCGCGTCACAATGTTACTTGGTTTTGATTCTCGTGAACCTTTTATTCGTTTCTTCAAAAGGACACAATTTGATGTTATTTCACAGTTTGGTCAATTTACTTTAAGAACCTGCATCCAGTCCTTCCGAAGCGGGCAACGGGATTTCAATTCCGATGACCGACAGCTTCTTACGGGCAAACTCCACACCAAAAATAGTGCCGACATTGGTATAATAACGACAATTTTAACGTTGGACTTTCTTTTCCTCACATATTTAACTTCAACCAACAAAATGAGGAGGAGTTATTAGAAGAGGTTGTTATTCAAATGGAGAGTCAGTTGGAGAGTCAAAGAGTCGCAATAAGGAATCTAGAAAACCAACCGGGGCAGATTATTAACTCAATTAACAGTCATCATCGATTTAACTTCAACTCACAAAATAAGGAGGAGTTATTTTTATAAAAGGTTGTTATTCAAATAGATGGTCAGTTGGAAAGTCAAGGGGCTGCAATAAGGAATATAGAAGACCAAATGGGGTAGATTATTAATTCAATTAACAGTTATCCTCTAGAGATTTTACCTAGTGACCCTGAGATAAACCTTAAGGAGAAGAATGGTGGACAAGATAAAGCTATCTAACTAAAAACTGGAAGAGAATTGGAAGATATGGATTAAAAAAAAACATTGGGTTAAGAAAAGAAGAAAAGGACATTAAAAGATCAATGGAAGAAATTACTAAAGAATTAGAAAAACCTATTTCATTAACCAAAATAAATATAGAAAGACCACCTCCACTATTTCCTCAGCCCTAAGGGGAAGAATTAGAAGATCACTCGAGACTGAAGAGTAATATAGTAGAATTTGATCTAGAATCTGAATCATCTAGAGAGAATCTGATCCAAAATTTAGGAGATCTTGAATTATCATATAGAGATCCATTTCTTATAAGTTTTAAGGATGAGTTTTAAGGATTATTAATATGCAAATTGAGAAAATCATTTGAAAGATATTATATCTAGAAATAAACATAAGGAACAATAATCTGAATCAATCTGAAAAGGACAATCTGATAGAAAAACTAAAATTCAAAGATTTAGTAGAAATTACAGGATTCAAAAAAGAGTGGGCGATTGATCAAGGATTACTTAAATAGAATTTTGATCTGGGAGGAATCTTTTGTCTGGCTGATGACGTTAAACCAAGAACATCATGGAAGGAAACCCATAGGTTATCTTTGTTAGTGTGTTTGTGAGTTGTAATTGTTTAAGGTGTGATGTGTTTGTTTTAGTATGGATTGATCAGTTTGATTGATATTGGAGGATGTTTGGATTGTTAGTGGATTGAGTTGATCTTTGTGTATCATGCTCTTTGTGTATCATGAGGGAAGTGATTCCTTAACTTCTTATTATGGTTAAACTTGTATATGTTCTCTTGTAGTAGTCGAATTGAAGAGTCCACTACGACTCTGGTCTCAACTGGAGTTGAGTTTTACAGGTGACATGTTGAGTTTGGACAGCGACTGTTCCATCTCAATTTTGTTACTTGTTTTCTCTGACCATGTTTTCATTTGATAGGGTCATGAACCTACTTGATGAGCAACATGTGGATGATCTTACATTGTCCTTATAACTGTTAGAGGTGCATACTTAAAGGGATAAGGTGATGCCTGGGGTTGGTTCTTGCGAGCCAAAATATCAGGGATAATTGTATCCTTGGGGATAAACCCTATAAAAACATTTAAGTACCCAATTTATTAATGTAGTAATTCCGTTAGAAATTGTAAATAGGGTAGTCAGAGGCGATGAGTTAATGGAAGAATTAACCTCATTTATCAAGTACGTTTGTGTATGTGTTACAACAATATAGAGCACTTCGGGAACACTTAAATATATCTTTCTATGATGATACCTGTCATGCTTGTTAGACTTTTTTTTGGTTCAATTTATTCTGACATGTTTAGTTTATATTTACTTTATGTTGCAAATTGTTCTGTCTTGAGGAATACTTGCAAATGTTTCTAATAGAAATTTGTGGTAGATAGAATTTCTGAACAATTTTTCTTCTAGCTTATATTTTCTGTATTGAATGTTATACATGTTAAAAATCAAGTTTAGGGGAGGAAGAAAAATAAATTTCAATGTTAGTACACTTCCTTTTGGTTTAATATTATTGCAAGCATGTTTTAGGCTAGATTTACTCTCTCATGCAGTCATTCTATCCTGAATATGCATGTATATGAATTTGATAGGATGTTGTAGTAGCTGGTATATTCAACTTTTACTTTTTATTCCTGCTACATTTTATGGAATTGATTGTAAAATATGTAAAAATTCAATTAGCTATACTGATTATGTAAATTAAGTACAAAATAATGAATTATCAAAAGTATAAAATAAGATAAGTCTTAAATAATTATAATCCTACACATGATTAATTCTTTTTTTGAGGAGAAAGAGTAAGAAAAACGATTCACTAAGCATGAAGAAAACACATGGATTCTTCCTTGCGAATGACATTGAAATCATACAACTATATTGCAATAATTCAAAGAAAATAAAAAAAAGAGTCCAATACTTATCTTTACAGAAGATTTATGCCCTCTTTGCACAGCAAATAACAATCCCTTATACTTCTCTTCAAAGTCCCAAAAGTCACCAAGGCTCCAAAAGACACTTCCCCCCTTACCCCCCTTACACACACACACCACACACTCATCCTTCCTCTCTTTCAAGAGACATCAAGCCTCATTTAATATAACCTTCAAAATCCCCAAGAGTCACTTCAAATGCCCCCTTCAAAATTCATCCACATACATTGAATTTTGAGAAAAAAACTAATTTTGGCGTATAGGCGCCCATCTATGATGCCAGATTTCCAGAAACCCTGGTTAATTGTATGGTGCCTAGGCACCGGATCATGGCACCATAATGTTAGGTCCTTTGTTTTCACGTATAAGATCTGACGCCTTCATGCCAGAAGCTGGAGCCTAGGCACCAGTTCACTTTTTTGCTTCTTTGCTCCATTTGGCCCTGTTTTGTCTATTTTTGTTCATTTTTCTCCAAAACTCCATTTCTTGTACCTGAAACAAAAAAAAAATCATAATACACTCCTTTAAAGTGCAATATCATTAAAAATGATCTTAAAAATGTATTTAAAAAAGTAAAACATTTTTAGGCATGTCATTTATCATGATAAGTAAAGGTACAACAAAGCCTTAATCAATCTCCATGAGTAAGAGAAGGTGTCATAAATAAATAAATCTCTCAATTAATATATTAAAAATTGATCTTCATGTAAGAGTGTATTAAATATGAAACTTAACATTTTTAAAATTTTTCTAAATTGTTTTCTTACAAATCATGAGATTATTTGAAACGTATTTGTTGAAATAGTTAGTCCAATTTGTTGCCTAAATTTCAAGCCATTGCTTATACAATTTACACCACCTTTATTATGGAAACCAAGAACCATTTAATATCTAGATTTTTATTTATCAAAGATTTTAATTTTATAAAGTGTAGATGGAAAAGATTTCCAATACTATTGACATTTGTCCTAATGATATTAGGGCATTGAATGAAGTGATTATGAATATACTTACAAGAACTTTTATAGAGAAATCAGGCAATATGCCATCAATGACTTGAAACAATTAAACAGTAGACTTGTTTTGGCCATAGTAAACTTAAAAGAAGATCAAGCCAAGTAATTTTAAAGAGGTTTGACTATTATTTATGATAATTTAGCAAGTAGCCTTGGCTAAGAAAGTTCAGCAGTGGGTTGAGGAGAAGCTAGTAATGAGTACACTTAAGTTAATATGAAGCTATGATAATTATCAAAAAAGAGGTTGGTGCTTAGATCAAAGATATAAAAGGTGCAAGTTTTTTGAGATAAAAGAGAGTAACATGAACAACAGAGGGAGTAGAGAGTAATATGCGTATTTATGATACATGTTATGTTATAGTGATGCAATTGACTTCAAGTTTTACTCAACACTGAAATCCCTAAAATTCATGGCCCATACAAGTATTAGGTTCTAGTTCTAAGGATTAAACTATGCATGTATGTATATATCTATCTATGATTGGCAAGCCCATCGTAATACTAGTCTATTTTAAAATATCAAATTCTTAACTAACACAAAATTGATCATGCACACTTGCTAACCTATGCTTCTCTTACTAGGTAGCTTATGCATGTATATATAAATAGGTGACCATAGGCCCTACTAAGAATCCAATCCATCTCAATAGACTCCACCTTGACCCTTGATTGACCAAAATCAAACCTTAATTAAATTAGTGAAAGATTTTATAATATTCATGAATCGAAATAGAATAATACTACGAAATTATGAAAAGGTCCTCATGAAGATGGACATGCTTGTCAAAATCATAAAGCATTATGAGGTATCAATTATATGGCTCATTACAAGTTGGCTCAAACACTATAAATGCAAATGAAAAAAAATTCTATCATTTGCTTTAATGACAATACCAAAAAGTAATATATTTGTTTACTTTTCAAATAAAAATGTGTCAACTATATGATGGGGCATGTCGACAAAATTTGCTACTAGATGTCCATGGTTTGAAATCACAAAACACGTTAACAAAAATTAACAATAATAGACTAACTTTGGCAACAACATATGACCTACAAGAATTTTAAAAAAAAAAGGTTGACAAGAGTTCTTAGAACTAAATGTATTTTTTTGTCCTTTCATAACACATCCCATATCTTGATAATGTAAGAAATTTTAAAATGAAACTTTGCCTCCATTCATACTAAAATTTTATTGGGCTTGAAAGTTTTATGTAAATTTCTAGGGAAATATGATGATACAAGAAATTATATATGTAGTTTTGTTGCCCAGCTAATGTTATAAGTTGTGTAAATGTAAGTTCATTCATGCACATCTAAACTCTAGTTCATGAATCCATGTAGGCAATTATTAAATACACACAAAGTATGAATGTGCCATATAAACTCAAGTGTGACTCTATTTAATATATATTATATCTTTGATATTTAATATTATTGATAATGGATAAATAATTTAAAATATTTCATCTTATGGTGTAGTTAAGTTAGCTAATGGGTCATCATATATGCTAGTTGTATCCCATTAATGTATTATGTAAATTGCTCAAATGAAGTCATTGTTTGATATTGTTACATTAACTACTGCAATATTATCAAACACAAGTTGTCATACTAACTAAAAACTTGATAGTCCACCATTAACATGAAATTCAATATCATCATTGTGTTATGCATTTTCATTTGAATCTTGACTCAAACTATTATTATTGTATTATATGCATTCAAAGGAGTACTTAAGCGTGCATTCAATGATAGAGGGTGGTTTGTTAGTTCTGCATAAGTAAATGCACTTCTTACATGAGGGAAATATACATTCCCATTTATTAGCACTATCCCCAAATATCCGTCGACACATGTGTCAATCTACATAATAATTATATTTAAAATTATATATTTAATTATAACAATATAATTATGTTTGCCAATAAATCATAATCTAATTTTTTCTAACTTGGATCATTGGCTCATTTAAGTATAATAGTATATGAAATAATTTTTAATGTTTAAATTTAAAGTTTCTATTGTGAAGTCTTTACTTAAATTGTAAAAAACCTAGTTATCTTCATTGTCACATCTAATTTCACATTTTTTCTATAAATCTCCATTCTTATTTTCTTAACTATACTATTTTAACTAATTAAATTTGATCTTTTTGTTCTTAAATAGGATGAAATGAATTAAATCCTTAAACATCACGCATAAACATTGCACTCTACATAAATCAAAATGGGGCACTCAAAGTAGAACACTTCTTGTCGCAAAGTTCATAAATAAATTTGTGAACTAGAAAAACAAAAATATAATTTTTATAGGACTCATTTATGCTTATTTATTTACATAATTGAATAATTTTGAATAATTTTTTAAGAGTTTGTTATATAAATTATAAGTTTTTACGCCAATCCTCTTATTCATTTATATGTGTGAGGATGTTTGTTTGTCTTTTAATTACTAGTTTATTAAATATTGAACAAAATAAAATTTTAATGTCATATAATTGGTTAATTCATGGCTATTCATTTATAATTTTTTTTTTATAATTTGTACATATTTTAAATATCATATGTATAAACATACTAAATATATGAAACAATTAACAAGATTTATAGATTCAAATATTTTCTTAGTAATATTTGAACTAGACTAAACAACTCAAGTAAACCTTGTGATATATGCAGTTTTTATTAAATTTTATGCATTTAAATATGTCAAGTAATAAGGTTACATGTTTATGTCAATAACATCAAATAAGAAATTAGTTGGACTGAATTATAACTTAATGCAGTTAAAAAAGAACAGATAAGTTGGGATGACATTTTTGAATACAACACCTTTGAGGAAACATGTAGATCAGGCCTATCTAATATCATCAACACATGGAAATTGTAGTTATGAACTCAAAGATTAAAATAGTCTCTAAATGAAAAGGGGACTTTTGAACATTAAAAAAAGGGTCAAAATTACAAAAGTGAAAGAAAATAAAATCAAAATTCATAAGAAAAAAAAATGCTTAAATGAAATACAAATAAGATCTCAGCACTATCCCAAAGTTATGTAGATAACTAAATATAAAAAAAAGGTCAAAAAGGCACATGCTTAATACAAAAATGACATTTATGTTAATTAACCATCTCAAATTGCATGAGATATTTCATCATGATACCTGAAAATCATAGAGATATACATTACACTACATGATTAAGCCACTCATGTACAACTTTATCTCATCATTGTTCATAAAAAAAAAAAAAAAGAAGAAAACAAAAGAAAAACTAGCTCAAAAAGAGTCTCCTCACAATATATAGAAAAATAAATTAGAAAAAATAAAAATAGCATCCAATTCCTCCAAAATACCTCAGTAAGCATTCTTTAATCCAATATAAGCAAAATATAAATGATTGAGGGAAGGAGCTCACAACATAGTAATCACATAAACTATAATCAAACTTTAATGGCATAGGAGGTTCCATAATCCTCAAAAGTCATAAGGAAGTGAATCATCTTCCACACCCAATGAAACAATCTGATTCATGCAAAAAATATTGAAAAAGTAACATCAGATAATTCAATTGCAATCTCTTTTTTCACTTTTTAGTTGGACAACAAAATAAATTTTCTTCTTCAAATTATTTATTATAGAGGAACCATTTTAAATATGTTAATTAATAACTTTACAATAAATACTATTATAATCAAGGTTCAGAAAAATAAATCAGAGATTGAACTGTTAGAAGATGAGGTTCAAGGTTTAACTGTTGAACGAGATGATGTCATAAATATAAAAAAAAAATATTAAACATAACTTAAAAGACATAAAAGTTAGATGAAATTCAGCATGGAAGATTAAAAAGAGGGAAAAATAACCAAGAAAATATAAGAGCATAAAAAAGAGAAGGTAATAGACTAATAGTCATGCATACATCACAAAAGATAAAGAAGAAAAGATGCTGAGAATGACTAGAGTAAAACACATTATTCATTATATCAAAAGATTAAAACCATTCTTCATGATTTTCAATAAAAATGTGACGTAAGATAAAAAATTGTACTTTAATCGGTTGACTGGTTCGACTGCTGATTCCAGCCAGTTGACCGATTCTTTCCAATTTGATGCAGAGCCAGTTATCAACCCAACCAGAACCAGACCACCAACTGGTTCATGATCGAACCAGTTGAATGACTAGTTCGGTCCGATTTTTAAATTGTTGGTTATAATGAATCAAAATATGAGAAAATAATGCAACCCCACCAAATGTACAAGTCATAAAAATACAAAATTGAAAATCTAATAATTAATATTTTGTCCCGGAAACTAAGGCTTCGTATGAACATGTGTTTAGCGCCGTTCCACTCTACAATAAAACAAACAAAGCATAAATGTTCCGTCTCACAAATAAATTTTTTGGAATTCATTTCCCATCACAACGACATTTCTTTCGTCTCAGAATCGCGAATATGACGCGACATTATGAAATGTGACTTTTAAAAGAACTTTTTTCTACAATGAAGTGCCATCAAACGGGCCCTAATTCTAAAATAGTGAGATGTCACATCCTTTCCTTTTGTTTTTGAAAGTGCACTATTGAAATACAAAATATGTGCACATCAAAATATCAAAGTCAATATTTCAAAAGTTGGGAGTTTTCATGTCTACAAATTTAGTTTATAAAGAACCTAAAACTTTATAAATATCCTTATTTTAAATCTCAATTACATCAAAGTAGACGAGCCCTAATTCTAAAATAGTGAGATATCACATCCTTTCCTTTTGTTTTTGAAAGTGCACTATTGAAATACAAAATATGTGCACATCAAAATATCAAAGTCAATATTTCAAAAGTTGGGAGTTTTCATGTCTACAAATTTAGTTTATAAAGAACCTAAAACTTTATAAATATCCTTATTTTAAATCTCAATTACATCAAAGTAGCATTAAGACACTAAACCATTCTAAGTTCAAAAATAGAGACATTTACATACATGCCACACAATTCTTTAAAAGGGATTTACATACATAAAATTTAAAACCCTAAATTTTACTTCTCTATCTCCTAAATTTAAATTTTTTTTTTCATTTAAACACTCAAATCTTTGTCTTGGCATACAAAATATCATCATCATTAATTTTTTAAAAATAATATACATATTTTCAAGAATAAATAATTTGACATTAATGTAGATATGAAAAATTAGATATTAGATATATAAATACGTAAGAATTGTGTCGTGTATATAAATATCCAAATAAATGAACGAGTAAAGTGTTAAAATACTTCCCTACTATTTACATGACACCGAAAATACTTCCCAATTATTTTAAAATTAAGCTTAAATGCTCTTCCATGGATATTATTTTGGCCACAATTTAGAGAAGATGAAGATTATTCTTCGATTAAAATGAGCCGATATAAATAATCGAAAACTAATTTTACAATTTACTCGTAAATAAATAAAAAACTCATGACACATGTTTGCCGGCCGAATCGAGACTCATATATAATTTTATAAGTGAAACACATTTCTATCACCATCAAAATTCCAAACATCTTCGGTTCATGGCTACATTATACGCTACAAATTCAAGGCCACATTAACCGTTACAGATCCAAAGCAGTGGCTTGCTCTCAGTTTGATTGGTAGATTGCTCAGCATTAGATGAAATACCCATAAAATTAAAGCATATTTCTATCACCGTCAAAATTCCAAAAATCTTCGGTTCATGGCTACATTATACGCTACAAATTCAAGGCCACATTAACCGTTACAGATCCAAAGCAGTGGCTTGCTGCTTTCATTTTAAAAAAAGCTACTAAGACCGACTATTACACCAACCTCCACATAACAAAGTTTCATGCATTAAAAATTGCCACTTGGCAATCCTTTTTATGCAGGGTAATAATCTGGGTGATAATTACGGTGCGTGAAATTCGAAAACACCCGCCTGCTTCTACCGCTTTCCCGCCAATTGTTCATCCCCTTCCTCATCCTTAAAAACCCTAGCAGCCTCGCTTCTCTTTTTCTCTAGTTCCTCTCTCTCTCTCTCTCTAAAAAATACCTCAGGCTCTCTCTCTTCAAACTGTTCCTTAATAGCTCCAATGAATCGGAGGGTAAGGAGCCCAACGAGGAAGGAGGTTGTGGCGGCCATGTCGGAGGAGAGGTTTCTACGATTCTTGAGGCCAGGAGCCCTCGCGCGGTTGCGGGATTCGAAGATCAGCGCCAGATCGCCGAGATCTGCGCTAAAGACTGCACCGATCGCCGTTTTTCGGTTTTCTCCGCCTTCTTCTCCGTCGGCTACCGCGGCTCCGCAACCTCACGATGGCGGCGATGGTGAGTTAATCCGTTTCTTTACCTCGAGGCCATGTGGACCGCGCAAACTTCAGCGGAAGAAGCTATCTGCTGCTAAGTACGTTTTCTTTTCGCCCCCAAGTCCGGATCCCTCTGATTCTGTTTTGGATGTGTTCAGCGTCGACCTTGTCGTTGCTCATTGAGTGGAATTTTATACTAGAAATAAAAAATAAAAGGTTGTAAATTGTTGTATTTCAAATTTTCATGTTTTCATTTATAGTTTTCTCACATTGAGGTTTTATTGTCCAGTTTCGTTGGCGAGGGACTTTAGAGACCTTTGTTTCGAATTGGTAGGGATTTTTAGAACATATATGAAAATTTCTACATTCCTGCAAGCTGAAATTCATCTTTTTTGAAGAAATTAATTTTATTGTGGAGATTGCCAGGAATCAATATTTTTATTTTTTTGAACAATCTTGAAGTTAGCAGCAGGTTTTTCGAATGCGTAATACCTATGAAATATATGATTGAAGAGTTAGGCAGCTAGAATTGTGTACATAACCTGTTAGAAAGTTTCTCCTCTTTGAATGACCAAACTTGATCTCATTTTGTTCTCATTATCTCAATGCCAGTAAGTGCTGTAGTTCGGTGCAATAATATTTTAGGGCTGTTTGGCTGCATGAAGGATTTAGTAAGTCCTTAAATTTGGCTTTCGCAACTCATGATGTATTAAATCTTAAAAATTATTTGGTATGACATGTTAATTCTGATTAAATGCTATGAATTTGTTTAACTTTTTTTTTTTATTAAATTGGGTTGGGTAGATAGAGAGATAAAAGACGGTGGGTGAGGGGAACAAAGAGATGCGAGACGGTGCGAAGAGTGAGAGAGAGATAAAGATAGTGAGAGAGGGTGGGGTAGAGCGAGAAGAATTTGAGCGAGAGAGGGGGAGGGAGGGAGGGGGAGAGAAAAGAAGTGAGAGAGATGGAGAGTGACAGGAAGGAAGGGAGGGAGAGATTGAGGAAGAATTTGTTTAGTCACATCTAATATAAAATGAGAAGGATATAAAATATTTCATCAAAAAATAGATCTATAATCACATGATAACATAAACATGTCCCTAAAAGAAACAATTAAATCTTATCTCCAAAAAAAAAATAAAAATTGAATCACCAACAAAATCTCTCATAATGGGTTGCATCTAGGAGATTTGATCAGATAAATAAAATCTTGAAAGCCTTAGGCCAAAAGAGGGCACAATTTTAGTAAAATAAATCATTGGACTACAGTAGGGATTTAATAGGAAGTAGAACAATAATAGAAAATCTTCTCAAGAGGTCAACATGAAAAACCAGTGCTAAAACTCTATAGTATATGTAGAGATTATAGAGACATTAAATTGTAAGAAAAAAAGAAATCCAAAGCAAAGATTGTATTGCTTATAGTAAATTAGCAAATACCAACATTCAAAAAACCGTTAAAGAGCAACAGAGTTTTATCCATAGAAACAAAAGTGGTGAGAATCCTCCATTGCAATAAAATTGAAATACCAAAGCAGAATAGTATCAGTTCTAAGAGGATCACAAGACATTATAATAGATGTGTTGCATCTATATTTGTCTTGGGAATCACACCCAATGTATACAACATAGGGCAAATAAAGAAATGGAGACAAAAAGAGAGAATGATATAGTGACCTAAGTCTCTTTTGGTTTTAGTACCCCTGTAGAGGGTTAGTCATCTATATTCTTTTCCAGGTTGACTTTCTTGGTACCCTTCGAAGGCCTTGTCGTTATTGGGTAGGGAATCATCTCCAGAATTTAGTTTGATCCAAACTTGAGGCACAAGTTTATGAGGCGAGAGTTTTGCGAGATGAGCCCTTACATTTTTGGTCTATTAGACGTCTTATCGCCGTTGTCGGCCACCATTTTAGGTACTTTCAGTTCCTCGAGTGTTGTTTCGATGTTAATGTGCATCAACTCCTTTAGTTCTTTGAGCATCGTTCGAACCTTTATAGATATACACATAATTAGCCAATATTTTCAATAACATTTTGTTAAATAATAGTTTATAAGAGTTAAAAGAAAAAGGTCCTTTATTATTTCTTTTTGTTGGTTCAATGTATTTGTTATAAGGGAAAATTTTCTTGAGTTCATTCCCACTCCACATTCGTGGGACCTCTTTCCTGTGTATGTGTTCAATTTATATGCTCTTGGGTGATTGTTTGATTGATAATGAATGGGTTAGTCCAAGTCTAGTCGATTTATTGACGGAATGCCCTCCGAGTTAATGGTTTGGCTTTCTTCATGACTAGGTCGCTGGGTGCAAACGCTCTCTCTCGAACATTTCCATTATAGTATCGACCAATTTTCCTTTTTTATTTCTTCATGTCAAAGGACTACATTGGTTCAATTTTCATCAAGTCAAGTGTGAGCTTCATCCATTCATCTTAGCCTTAGGCTAGTTGATGAGATTATCCTCGACAAGGAGGTCGTGACAATCGTCTGTCTATGGTGGTTATATTCCACTGACAATATTGCCTTCGTCCCGTGGGAAAACATGTAAAGAGTTTGCTCGGTTGTTGAGGATGATGTTGTTTGGATGACCTAGGAACCAACGAGAGTAACTCCGCCCAATTCCCATTTGCTCATTCAACTTTTTCTTAGCAAATTTAGAATTATTTTGTTAGTAACCTCTGTCTGTCCATTGATCCAGAAATGATGTACATTTATAAACTTTAAGTAGATTCCTTGACTTTGGCAGAAATTTCTTACTCTCTGGTCAGCAAATTATGTCCCATTTTTCCAAAAGATGATGTCTGTCCCGATGAAGTTCTGGAGGACCTCCATTGTAATCCATGTGAGCTCTTTCACTTCGATCGACTTTGAAAAGTAGTTCGCAAGACTAAGAGGAATTTTTGTTGGCCTTTTGATGAAGGAAACAGTCCGAGGATGGCAATCCCCTAGATGGACAAAGGCTAGGGATTGGCAATCTACTATAGTTTATGGGTTGACTGCTGTTGTAATGAAGCATACTTTTAACATTGCTCGCATCTTTTGGAAAAATCCTCTTCATCATATATGAGAGTCAATCAGAAGTCTTGTCGTTGAATCTGAAGTGCCATTGTTCTCTCTCTGGAGTGACTGCCACATTCACTAGAGTGCTCCTCTCGGAGGATTTCTTTCGCTTCATTTTCCTTGACGCATCTCAAGAAGAGTGAGGGGGCCTACATTTGGAAAGTCTCAATTTAATCATGAGATGGAACTTGAATCTTCTTGGATTAGTGGTTTGCTCGGGAATTTTTTTCGGTTGCTAGGTGTTGTATATGAGGATCCATCCAACTCAGTGTGCTTTCGACTTCCATCTCCATGACTTTAAGTTCCTCAATGGCTGACTGAAAAAGCTTCTGCGGCGTTTCTTCTCCCAAGAAAATGCTTTTAGATAGAAGGTCAGTCACTTAATTTTCTCTCTACTGACATGTTCTATTTTGAAGTCTCCGAACTTACATATCTCAGCCTTCTTTTTGTTCATGTACTTGGCCATCATTTTGTTTCTAACCTCGAACTCTTCGGTGAATTGATTCCCCACCAACTGAGAATATGATTTCACTAGGAGATGTCCGACGCCCATTTTGTATGTTAGACGTAGGCCAGCAATCAACGCCTTGAACTCTGCCTGATTGTTGGTGACTTCAAACTTGAGGACATTCGAATGATAAAGATGCTCCCCAGTCGAGCAGCCTAATGCTAGTTTGATTCCTGCTCTTGCTTGACTCAAGGCTCCATTGATGTGCAACATCCAAGTTCGATCGTTAGTGTCAATTTCTTCTCTCGACTTGCCTTGTCCAGAAAAGTCAGCCAGAAAGTTCACGATAGCTTGAGCTTTAATCGTTGTCTGGGGGATGTAGGTGATAATATATTTGTTGAGCTACATAATCCATTTAAGGAATTGATCAACATATTTTGGTCGAGTGAGTATGGATTTGAGGGGATGGTTAGTGATGATTTTAATTAGATGTGTCTAGAAATATTTCTGGAACTTGTGAACAGAGATAATTAGAGTAATCATTAGTTTTCCAAGATCGGGTACCTAACTTCGGTGCCTCTAAGGATATGATTAATGTAATAAATTGAGAATTATTTTCTCAGCTCCTCTCAGATCAAGACTGAGCTGATAGTCTCTAGCATAACTCCCAAGTACAGAGAGAGTTCTTCATTCGGTTTTTCTTAGTGTTTTGAAGAACGCTGCATATTTATCGCCTAACTTGAAATGAATCGACTGAGCACTGTTATTCGACTGTTCAACTTCTGCACCTTCTTAGCATTTTGGAGAGAAGACATGTTTAACAGGCTCATATTTTTTTTGGGTTTGCCTTGATAGCTTCGGATGGAAGGTGGTATTCAAGGAATTTGTCAGTTGAACTTCTAATTTGCCTTTTTAGTACATTTAGCCTCTTTTTCTAGTGTTTGGAAGGTTTTTTTTTTTTTATGTCATTAACATGTTCATCCAACTGACTCTTAACTAACGCATCATTCAGTACATTTAGCCTCTTTTTCTCGTGTTTGGAAGGTTTTCTTTTATGTCATTAACGTGTTCATCCAACTGACTCTTAACTAACGCATCATTCACATACACCTCAATGTTTTTTTTTCCTTTTAGAGTAACAAAAATTACACCCATGAGATGTTTATAAGTTGCTACAGTGTTTTTAAGTGTTGGCGGGATGCATCTTTTTCTGATTTTAGTAGGAAAAAAATGTCGAAGAAGTTCATCACCGAATGACTTACCTGTCAAATATATCAAAGCATCAACCCTTGGCAAGGGGTAGTTGTGCTTTGGGCAGACAATGTACATGTTCGTGAAGTTCACCTATGTTCTCCATTTGACATTCAATTCTTGGACCATGACCACGTTTGAGATTCAGATTGGGTACTGTACCTCCCAAATGTAGCTGACCTCTTTATGCTTTCGCACCTCTTCGCGGATCGACTCGACCAATGTCATGGTTGAACAATTTATCACATATGTTATAATCTTTCGTCAAATTTATTATAGAGCATTTAACAAATTATTTGCTAAATAATAAATGAGTTTGCTTGTGAATATAAAAAAAAAATATTTTGGACTGTTTTAAGATTTGATTCATGTTTGAATTTATTTTCGAATTTAAAGAGACTTAATTGATCATGATTAAGTATTAATTAAATCAAGTTTGAATGCTTATACATTGGTTATAATCTTATGTAGAGTAATGATAATAAAAGAGTCACCAAGAAGTTTAACAAAGTATAAATTCTAAGAGAATGGGGGATTTTTTATTATTTCCTTGATTTTTTTTTATCACCACGTTTATTCTCAAAACTCAAATCATTATTAATCAGAGTGAATATAAATTTAGTTAAATCATGTCTTTAGAAAAAAGAAAGTTTCCCAAAAAAGTTTCCTGATGAGATCGTCTTATTTCTTCATTGTCTGCACACTGATTCGTGTCCATTTGAGATGAGAATTTTTTGAAACATTTTCATCAGTTATTTGTTGAGGTATTAAGTGGGTAATGCAGTGTTATGTTATATAAATAGTGAAATTTGGATAATAAATAGGTAAATGACATTATTTTATGGAGAAATTTTTTGATACGAAGTATGTATACTGCTCTACGTGCAGACTCTAGTAATATGTCATTATGTGTATTATATTGGGTCTACTTAAAAAAAATTAAAGTGAAACCGCAGAGATTATTTGAGAGGATTATTGGGAGTTATTGAGAATATTGATGCATTAACTCCAACAACGCCGTAATAACTCTTCAATAACCTCCGTGGTTCAACTCCAATAACTTCCCAATAATTTCTGCGGTTCTATTTCAATAACCCCCCCAACAATCTCCACGGTTTCCCGTAAATAATCTCACAATAAACTCCACGTGACGGCTTATTATTGGAAGTTGGTATGTATGTGAATCCTTTAGTATAAACGAGAAGATTTG
The DNA here is from genome assembly GCF_001263595.1 of Phalaenopsis equestris. Lineage (NCBI taxonomy): Eukaryota > Viridiplantae > Streptophyta > Magnoliopsida > Asparagales > Orchidaceae > Phalaenopsis > Phalaenopsis equestris. Next base: position 5,591,456 of record NW_018164536.1, read on the forward strand.
TCGAGCTATCTTCTGCAAGTTTCAACGAGGTTATATTCTAATATAATTTAGATAGTTATATATACGATCACATAAGGCAAAATCTTGGAAGGGAAATAGTGGGTTGAGCAAGATTGTGAAAATTAGACTGGGCATCAAACCAGAAGAGGGAGGGCTTCAAGATCCATTGGTTCAATTGAGGTTGAATCGAATGACATAATAAATATAAAAATTAATTAAATATGAAATAACATAATAATGATATATTAATTAATAAGCAAATATTAATAAAATAAAATAAAATCTAAATTAATAAGTAACCCTAAAATTCTATTGATACTAAAATTTAATATATTAATATTAAATATACAATTTAATAAATTCCACATATTCAAATTTTAAATAATTTATCATAAATAATATAAATTATTGTCAAATTTAATAATAAGTTCCCTCTTGTACAATAAATGAGTTAAACCGCGTTGAGTTTGATTCAACTATTTTTTGACTTTTTTTTTAAAAAATATTTCAATGCATGTATTCATTCTGCATTTGTTAATATGCAATAAAAAATTAATTTAAGGAAATTTAACTTTACATGCATCATAACGGCATAAATTTAATAATAATTTTGAATAAATGCTGGTTAAAGTCCAAGCTAAAGCCGAAAAAGATTGATCAAAATCAACCCTTCATATTACACTCATTTTATAACACTCCAATGTCTAACAAAAAAAAAGGGGCATTTACATACATACCACCCAATTCCTATGTATTTACATATCTAACACCTAAACTTTATACCACCCAAATCATTTATTTCACATAAAAATTAACACTATTTTGGCATTTTAAAGAGTGCAATACATCTTTTCATTGCCTAAAGTGGTAATGTATGGAAAAATTGAAGTTCAGCTGCTAGATATGTAAATATATAGGAATTGAGTGGTATGTATGTCAATTTTCATGCATAGATTCTGATGTGATTTAGACACTAAAATATCATATAAATAAATATAACAATTTAAGCGTCAGATATATAAATACCTTGAAATTTTGCAGCAAAACAGAAATCCCCCAACAATCAACCATGATGAATGATGAATGATGAATGATGAATGATGAATGGAAAAAAACTCAGCATTGCAATTGTTTAAATTCAGGCAGCTGCATTTTTCTTCGCAGGGTTGTAAGCACTGAAATCACCGAAATCCCGCCTTCCACTGCCATAATGTTAGTCCATTAGAACAAGGAAATCATGATAATTAGACTAAAAGTATTTAAATTGTAATTAAAGTTGATCATTCATATTAGCAAATTAAGCTAAATAATCTCTGATAGAATGCTGAATTGAAACAGTAAGTGAGAAAGATTTACATACATATCACTCAATTCTTCCAAATTCATATATCTAACATTTAAAATTTAATATATATATATATGCCACCTTACATATGCATTAAAAGGTGTATTCACCTCTTAATAGCGGAAAATATTTGTATTTTTATGTTATTTGAAGAATTATGTTTGTAATTTAATTATGCAAAGTTCAGGAACAATTTTTGCAAACTGCAAAGTTATTCCATGTCTTAAATCGGCAGTTTAACATGTGTGGCTATCTGTTATTTTTATTTTTTTCGTCATTCATTCAATACTAAACAGAATGCTCTGTGCAGGAATGGACTATTCTTTGTCTTCATTTGAATTTTGTGTGCTTACATATCATAATGAATCTACCTCTAGTCCTAAGATTGAATATATTAACATTTGGTTCTGGATTTGTGAGAATAATTTTTTTGAAAGCTTATAAGAAAAAATTATAATACAGTGAAACTTGATGCCTAAAATTAGTGATCGGACTGTCTGACTCATCACTGTAGTTAGAACTTGTATGGCTTGAATTCTATTTAAAATTTTCATGTAGAAACTGAACATTAGCCTAATTTCTTGCCATTAGCTGAATTTCATGTTCATTAGATTTTTCATATTACAATGAGAGCTAAAATTTTGGTTTTTTTAATATAAGATGCAATATCTCTGGTTCTTTAGTGCAAATTATCTGATGATACACATATCTATTGTGCTTCTCTATGTTATACACATAAAGTTACGTTATTTTTGTTTTCTAATTTGTTCGAGGACAATGCACATAATGTGATGCTCATTAATTTTAAACAATATCTGACTAGATGAAGTCGTCAAGTTCATTACAATTAAAAGGTCTGAAGCAATTTTTTTGGCTATTTATTAGCTTAATGTTGTAATTTTTGTAGAAGCAATGACTAGTCAATCTCAAAGTAAATCTAATAGTTCCACAAGTTAATCTCATATTGATGTAGCACCAACTCCTATTGAGAGTGGATGAAATTGTAGTAAATGAGGATAAGAAAGGTAAAAGACAAAGATCAGTGGTATGAAACTACTTCACTGAAATATCAGCAATAGAATAGAAAAATTATACAGAAGTGAAAATGCAATTATTGTGTGAAGGCTTATGTGAAATAAAAGACTAAAACCGCATCTCAAATGAGAATACATTTTAAGGCAAATCACTATAGTAAAGCTGAAGGCAGGGATGAAAAGTAAAAACTCTTTGAACCAACAGCCGAGGATATCAACGAGATTGAATCTATTACAGCTTTATGTGTTTCATATGCAAATAAACATAGTAAAATAAAAAAACATTGTGGCTAAGATGATCATTGTGCACGACTATCCCTTCATGAGAGTCGAGTATTTATGGTTTAATATTCTGATGAAATTAATGAATCCAAACTACCGCAGAATTTCAAGGTTTGCTATCAAAGAAGAGTGCATGAAAGTGTTCGAAGTACAAAAAGAAACATTAAAAAAAAATTGTAACTAGTTGGGACAGTTTAACTCACTAGCGATTGTTGGACATCAAGCCAAACAGTTGGTTATATATGTCTTATTGTGCACTATATTAGTTCTAATTAGAAACTACATTGCAGGATAAATAATTTTACTGATTTAGATCCTCCACATTGCGGAGCTATGATATCTGAAGCAATTTCTGAAAGTTTGTTGTAATGGGGTTACAAAATAAAGTTAGCACGATTACTTTACATAATGCATCATCCAATGATGTGGCATCTAGAAATTTGAAAGGGTTGTTTACTATAAGATCCGATTTTCTTATTATGAAAGATTTTTTCATCTTCGTTGGGCCGCTCATATTTTAAACTTAATGGTGCAAGATGAGTTAAAATAAGATGGTAAGGTGATTGAAAAAGTTAGAGAGTCAATCCTTTTTATAAAACGATTCCCGAGTCACTTACATAAATCTGGTGAGATTGCGAAATATATTAATTTGTCCACAACAAAGTCATTATGCATTGATGTGCTCACAAGTTAGACACTAAATACAAATTACTAGACTTTGGATTTTATTTTGATGTCGTCTTCCCTGAATATGCTTTGCGAGATCTTAATTATGCATGGTTGCCATCTAAGGATGATTGGAATCAATTTGATAAGATGAAAGGATTTCTTCATATTTTTTCACCAAATACAACAAACAACAACAACAACAACAACAAAGCCTTAATCCCACTACGTGGAGTCGGCTACATGAATCCTTTTTCTCCATTGCGTCCTATTTAGTGTCATATTTGCATTTAGTTCTAGTAAATTAAGATCATTTTTAATACAATAAGCCCAAGTCTTCCTAGGTCTACCTCTGCCTTTCTTAACACAAGTCGAATTTAAAACATCTACTCTCCTAATCAGATCATCTAATGGTCGACGTTTAATATGACCAAACCACTAAGGCGACTTTCTCTAATGTTGTCTGTCACAGGAGCTACGCCAACCCTATCACGAATATATTCATTCCGCATTTTGTCTCTAAGTGTAAAGCCACTCATCCACCTAATCATTCTCATCTCGGCAACACTTAACTTATTATTATGCTTCTCTTTTAAAGGCCAACATTCAGCGCCATAGAGCATTGCAGGTCTCACAACCATCTTATAAAATTTTCCTTTCAGTCTTAGCGGTACTTTTCTATCACACAAAAGGCCCGAAGCATTCCTCCACTTCAACCAACCAACTTGAATTCTACTATTAACATCCCCATCTAGATCACCATCGCTTTGGACAACGGACCCAAGATATCTAAATCGTTCACACCTTTTAATAATTTGATCACCCAAAGTCACACTTCTGTCACTAGAGCTATTACTACTAAAATTACATTCCATGTATTCAGTTTAGTTCTACTTAAGCGAAGGCCTTTAGACTCCAATGTAGACCTCCATAATTCAAGTTT
>NW_018164536.1:5597301-5629587 GCF_001263595.1 Phalaenopsis equestris
TACCTTCTTCATTAGTTACTCTAAAATCGTAGCCACCATGAATATTTCTGAAATCTTCTACCACTCTACCGACATGTCCATTTAAATCTCCTCCAATAAAAATTCTTTCTTCAAGAGGTATCATTTGTATTAAGTCTTCTAAGTCATTCCAAAATTTATCTTTAGACTCTGTATCTAAACCTACTTGAGGAGCATAAACACTTATAATATTAAAAATCTTAGTATCAATGATAATCTTAAGGGCTATAATTCTATCACCAACTCTATTAATTTTTACAACATTATCTTTCAAACTCTTATCTATAATTACACCTACACCATTTCTAGTGCGACTCTTACCAGAATACCAAAGTTTAAAACCTAAATTATCAATCTCCTTAGCCTTTTCTCCAACCCACTTAGTTTCTTGAATACATAAGATATTAATTTTCCTATGAATCATAATATCAACTAATTCCATTAATTTACCATTGAGAGTGCCTATATTCCAAGATCCTATCCTAATATTAGTTTCATTAGTTTCATGGACTAACTTCTTTACCCGCATTCGCCCGTAATGTGGGAACCCTTGCTTATTTAACACTACACCCGGGCGCCGGTGTAGCGGCCCTTGCACACTTTTCACTGTATTCAGCCTATACAGCGCGTCGCTTCCAGAGGACGCCCTAGCACTTACACAATGATCAACGGCAGTGTTTAAGTGTTTAAGTTATTTTTTCACCAAATAACTGAGATATTTTTGGGCTCAAGTTATCCTACAACAAATAGAATTTTTCTAAATTTAATACTCGTTAAAAAAACATTAAATAGAGAATGATTATCTTATACTCATTTTATATCTAACATGACAACAATCATGAAGTCCAAATTTGATAAGTATTGGACAAAATGTTATATATTATTCTGAATTGCTTATATCTTAGATCCTATAATGAAACTACTTGCCATCAACTATTACTGCCCTCAAATTTACAGTGTTGATGTTCTGAATGAAAAGAAAGTCTAAAATAAAAACTTTTTGTGATGTATTCTTATTATGTTGTTGATAGACAATATGTTGCTGAAGCCTCTACCTCTAACTCTCAAGTTAGGGCATCAATCACAACACAAGGCATTAGTAGTTCACTTGATGATTTAGTTGGATTATATGATATCATAAATTCAACTAGGCTTCTGCTTCCACAGAAGTCTGACCTTGAGCTATACTTCGAAGAAGCTTTTGTTAAATGTCTTGATTCAAAGTTTGATATTTAGAGTGATAGAAAAAGTCATACAAAACTCTTTCAAAATGACAATAGATATTTCTACATTACCAATTATAAGAGTTGCCTCTGAGTCAGCATCTAGTGTAGAAAATAGGGTGCTTAATAATTATAGAAGCTCAATTTCACCTAAAACATTGGATGCCTTTGTGTGAAATGGTAATTGACTTAGAGCAGCATAAAAATCATCAACAGACCCTTTGGTAAAATTAAAATTGTTAATTGTTATACATTTCTTATTACCTATTGCATATTTGTATTCGCCTTTTCTTTAACTTATATAAATGTGTAATCTTCTTTTGCAACTTCAGTTTGACATTCTTGCGGAAGAGAACTTAACTGTATGTGTTCTGAAAAGCTTGAGTGTGGGATCTCAAATTTCATAAAGTAATTCCAACAAAGAAATAATCGGTATTCGATTAATCGGGATGGTAAATCTTTTTATTTTAGTTTGACATTCTAAGAACATTAAATGGAATCTTAATGGTATTTATGGACTAGATTTTATGGCTTGTTCTCGTCGCTGATTATGAATTATTTTTGCTCTCTTCTTCTCATGTGTATTGTTGCTAATGAATGATACTTGGTTAATGGATGTTTTGTTTTGCTCTGTTGTTTTCATATTTTTCTATTGCTGATAATGAATGCTACATTGTTCCTCATTCGGTGATATGGTTGGATGTTTTGTGCATTCAATTATACTTTTTGGCAGAGCGATAATGTACACCTAGCCGCAGAGACTTAACCGATTATCCGAAATCTTGGTGCAAAAGTGTATTGTAACTTGTGACTTGTGACTTGTAAGGATAAACGAGTGTCCTTTGGTGCAAAAGTGTACTGTGACTTGTGACTTGTAAGGATAAACGAGTGTCCTCTATTTTAGAGTATCAATTGATCAATAAGACACACATGCATTGTTAAATTCAAACTCTCAAATCACACCAACTTGCCGCATAACTTTGGATGGAGTTGGATGCATTAGGCTGGGAAATTTCTGATCCAGATGTGAAGACAATAATATGTTGGTTTATTTTAGCTTGGCTGCCTGGTTATTTGGGTTGGTTGGTAGAGCATTTCATCTACGTATAATTGCAAATTTCGTCTAGATTTTCTTCTATTTGCTGATATCAACATATATTATTCTTGTTCTTTTGTTTTTTGATAAGTTTAGATGCTAAAAGTTATTTTGTTTTGTTCATTTAAGGCTTAATTGATTCAAATGTATGTGTTTTGTACATATGCATATCTGCAGTTAATTGCATTTGGATTATTCTTCATCTTTCTTCAGGGGCATTTACATACAAAGCACATAATTATTATGTATTTACATATCTGATTTGTCTGGCATGAATACAAAGCAAATACACTTTAGGATCTAAATTTAAATGTTATTTCTTGTTGTATAGATTTTCTAGAAGGTAATTTAAATATTTGATTTTGATGAAAATCATATCGGAAAAACAAACTTGTTGCAATTATTTCAAGAGGCATTTACTTCTGTTTGCTATGAATATATACTATTCTTGTTCTTTTACTTTTCTGATAAGTTCAGATACTACAAGCTATTTTGCATCTTTATTTTCAAAGATGTTTTAGGATAGCTGTGATGAATTTTTCTGCTCCTCGGTTCAACCGTTTTCTGGTCTCTGGTTAAGGTTAGCTGGTTGCTAATTTTTTTGGTCTGTTTGCCTGACTTCCTCTCTTTTGATAAAATCTTATTATTTGATGTGGCTTGCCTTTCTAAAGCTTCATTGATTTACCATCTTGGTTATATCAACAAATATCTTTAGAAGAATTTAATAAATACAAATTTGGGGATGTGATTCTTTCAAAGCTGGATATAGTTTCGAGTCTTCATAGAATTGGGACTAGTATCTAGATGGAGCTTTATAGGATTAAATTTTTCCAAAATTCTGAGCTAGAAGTAGGTTTCAACAGCATATGGATTGAATTTGAAGCTTTTCACTGTTCATTTAAAGCTCAATCTTCTTTATCAGATTTATTTTAAGAGTTTTTCTTTTGTACTATTATTTGTTGATGTTTTCTCCAAGTTCTTGAAATACAGGAGTTAGTTAATCATATGAAAACTAAATATAAAAAACAAGGGTACATGTATGCCCTAGACCCTAGTACTAATTTAATCATTTTGCAGCGTTGAGTACTTCTACACATTTAAATAAATACAACTTTATTACTATCAAATTTTATTTTTTTGCAGCTTTGAAGGATTAATTGAGGATGAAAGTCATCAAGTTTTAAGAATCATTTTAATTTGCTTTTATATATAATTTTTATATTTTATATTTATAATTGTTAATTGTAATTTGTAAATGTGTAATATCAGTTATGATTATAATGGTACAAATAATATCTATTTCTCCTTATAGTAATTTATAAATTTGTATTTTGAGGATTCATTCAATAAAATAATATATTCATTTTTTTTGTCTATTTTTCCTTTTTTTTGTTTTTCATATTAATAAATAATTTTATTCAAATAAAATTTTCGAGCCGGATCATTATGTCCTTGGAGTCAACTCGAGCTGTATTTCGAGCTAGATCGAGTAGTGTTTCGAGCCAGCCCAAGCAACATTTCGAGCCGGATCGATGCAGCTCACGAGCTAGAAATTACATTCGAGCAGACTCAATTACAATTCGAGCCGACTGCTTTATAATTCAAGTCGGATAAAAAATCGTTCAGTTTCAAGCCAAATCAGATCGAAACTAACTAGAATCAATCCACAAGTTGATTTCAATACAGTTAAAATACTTTCAAACTGATTTCGAGCTTGCTCTGGATCGGCTCGAAATTGATTGTTCGCAACACTAGTTTTATACTTCTCTTTTATAGGCCACCATTTTGCTCCATTAAGCATTGTAGGTCTCACCACCATTTATAAGATTTTCTTTCAGGTCTTATAAAATTTTTCTTTAAGTCTAAGCAGTACTATTCTATTGCACAATAGGCCTGATGCAATCCTCCACTTCAACCATCTAACTTGAATACCACTAAAGACATCTTTGACCATATCATCATTAATCTGAACAAAAGACCCAAGATATCTAACACATTCACTCATTTAATGAGTTGCTCACCCATTGTTACAACTCTCTCCTAGATCTACTATTACTAAAATTACACTCCACATATTCAACTTTAGATCTACTCAAATGAAGACATTTAGACTCCAATGTAGACCTCCAAAATTCAAGTTTATCCGGAATTATTTCTCTAGTCTTATCTATAAAAAGGATATCATCAGCGAAAAGCATATACCAAGGCATATCCTCCTGTAATTGTCTAATAATTGCATCCATAAATAGAGCAAAAGGATATGGGCTTAAAGTCGATCCTGTGTAATCCAAGTGAAATAGGAAAATACTTGGTCAATCCTACTTCTGTTCAAACAAAAGGATATGGGCTTAAAGTCATATCAACATTTTTCTTTTCCAAAACTCTCCAAAGAACTTCTCTTGGAATTTTATCGTAAGCATTTTCTAAATCAATAAATATCATATGTAGATCCTCCTTACTCTCTCTGTACTTCTCCATCAAACCTCTAAAAAATGCATGGCACCTAACATAAATTCAAACTAATTATGATAAATCTTCGTATCATGTCTCAACTAATATTCAATTACATTCTCTCATAATTTTACTGTATGACACAATATTTTGTTATAATTTGCACTCTCTCGTGCATCCCCTTTATTCCTAAAAATGAGGATCAAAATACTCTTCCTCCACTCAGTTTTTAAAATAATATTAAAGAGTTTAGTAAGCTGATAAACTACGAGAAGTATAGTAAATCAAGAAATTCTCAAATCTCTTAAATATTCTCACATTTCTATTGAGATATAATCAGATTAAACTTTTCACCCTTGGTTTTCTTTAAAGCCCCAACTTCTTTTTTATTAATGCGACGATAAAAAATAAAAAATATAATTATTAACGATTTTAATATCACTAATGCCAATTGTGTTTTCAAAAACTTCATTGAGAAATTTAACTCTATAATTTGGTGGGGTGTGGCTCCATTATTTTTTCCCATTTTTTAGGTTTTTCCACGTTAAGACTTGTGTGTTTTTCTAGGTTTCTTGTGTTGTCCACTTATGTTCAATTTTTGTTCCAAATCTCTAGAATCGCTGTGTTATTAAGTGTGGTTTGGTTGTGAATCGATCAAATCTAATTTTTTTGTTCGAACAATGCGAAACTTGCCAACTTCCGGACATGTATACTGTAAATTGCAATTCAAGGCTTCACATCTTTTTCAATACTTCAAAGTAATATCTGAAAATACTCATAAGTAAACAATATAAATGTGGTATAATGATTTGTATCATTCATAGATGATCACAGAATAACAACATGGATATTTCTCATGAAAGAAAAATATGAAATAACCATCAGTCAATCCTTTCATTTCATGGCCCTCACTTAATTTAAAAGAAAAATTCAAATTCTTCGAAATAATATTGCTAAGGAACATTTTAATTCCATCCTTAGTCATTATCTTTTCTAACATGGGATTATTAAATTAAGTTCTTATGCGAATACTCAATAAATAGGGTTGCTAAAGAAAAAAATAGACATTTATTTGAGGTGGCCCGTGCATAATATTGTTTAATCATATACCGAAATATTTCTGTGGGGAAGCTATTCTCACAATTACATACCTTATCAATAGGATGCCTAGTCGAAGCCTAAAATTTCAAATTTCCCGCAATATCCTCACGGAATCCTACCCACACATCCGCTCTATTTTTTCTGACTTGCCATTAAAGGTTTTTGGTTGTTCGGTCTTTGTTCACATCCATCAACAACACCACAACAATCTTGATCCCAAGTCTCTCAGATGCATCTTCCTTCTTTATTTCTCCAATAAAAAAGGGTACAAATGTTACTCTCCAACCACTAAAAAAATAGAACTTCATGGATGTCACCTGCTTTGAGAATCAATCTTATTTTCCTATATCTAAAATTCATCGAGAGAATTCGAGAGAATACCAAATTTGGAATCTTTTTCCAAGATGCTCAAACCATTTCTTCATTAAGTACACCAAATAGAGTCTCTCAACCTGCTCCGCTTGAAGAACCAAACTCTATCACAAAAATCCAATCATAAAGACAATTGTTATTCTCATAGTTTATGTAGATAGTATTATCATGACGGGTGATGATTCAAAAGAAATTATGAGAATAAAATAGATGCTTACAACATAATTTGAGAATAAGGATCTCAAAACTCTTTGATACTTTCTGGGAATGGAGGTGGCCCAATTTAAGAAGAGAATTGCTATATCCAAAATAAAATATATCATTCATCTGTTAATTGAAAGTAGTATGCTTGGGTGTAAACTGGCTTACACACTCATGAATTTCAATAAAGGTTTAACAAAAGTGAAGAAAATAGTCCAATTAAAAAAAGGAAGATATCACAGACTTATGGGCAAGCTACTCTATCTTATCACACACAAGATCTAATATTACATAGTCAATTCGTGTAGTAAATCAACACATGAATAATCCAAATAAGGATCATTTGAAAGCAGTGAACATAATCTTAAGGTAATAGAAAATCACCTTTCAATATTGTTTGTTCTTCAAAAGATCTAAAAACTGTGAGATAGAGGTATACACTGATGTTAGGGAAGGAAGAGAGATAACTGATAGAAAAACAACCAAAAGATATTGTTCATACGTCTGGGCAATCTCATCACACGGAGAATTAAAAAAAAAAAAGATGTCTCTTAAAGCAGCGCAAAATTTGAATGTTATGCTCTTGCACTAAGAATATGTGAGAGAATGTGATATCAAAAACTATTAATGGAACTTAAGGTTGAGACGAAAATAATAGCCAAACAACTATTAACATAGCCAAAAATATTGTTCATCATGATATAACAAAACACAACAAAATTGATCGATAATTCATTTCAGAAAAGTTTAACAATAGAATTATTTAACAAAACTATGTTCCTACAAGATTCCAGATTGCGTATATGTTCACAAAAGTACTGTCAGTCATGATGATTTAAAGTCCAAGCTATATTTGTATAATATATACAATCTAGCATGAGGACGGTAAGCTTGATTTATCATTATTATTTATTATTTTTATGAGTACACTTCAAGATTTTAAAATTTGGGATATTCATGAAGAAGCTAATTCTATGTAGGATATCGTAATAAAAACTATTGAACAAGTAACAAAAAATGTACTTAGAGAGTCAAAAGAAAAAAAATTATCAAAAAAATTAGTAGATAAAGGAATAATAATGTACAAGAAAAGATAAAATATAAGAAGTTCTGCTATAAAAATAGATTGAATTGTAAAAAACTTAGAGAATTAGGAAAAATATAAAGTGACTCGTACGGAGTCTAAGAGAACAATTGTGATGCTAGAACAATTGTGATGCTAAGAATTCTGCTTTTAGCTATCTTTATAATAGATTATATACTAATATATGTATAAACAAGCCAAATAAAGAAAAAATAAAATAAAATTTCAAGTGTATTAAAAATGAAAATAAAAAAGAATTTTTCTTGGAGAACAATCTTCAACATAGGCAAATGAGATATTTTGATAAGTTTTTCAAAGAATTAATTGAAAATACGATTGATCTTAATGATCTTAATATCGTTAATCATATTAGAAATTGTTATTTTTATCATCGCATTAGTAAAAATGAAGTTTATGAGGCTTTAAAAAAATCAAAGATGAAAAATTAGTAGAACCTGATGATATCACAATAGAAATGTCAAAATATTTAAAAATTTTAATAGTTTCTTAGCTTACTAAACTTTTTAATATTATTTTAAAAACTAAAAAAAATGCATGGGAAGTAGAAGAAGAGGATTATGGTCCACGTTCTTAAGACTAAAAGGGATGCGTAAGAGTGCGCAAACAATAGAGAAATTAAGTTAATGTATCATACATTAAAATTATGAGAGAGAGTACTTAAACATACGATAAGATGTGATAGAAAGTTTTCTCATAATCAATTTGGATTTATGTCATAAGAGTTTACCATGGAAGCTATATGTATTTATTGAGATGTTTGATGGAGAAGTACAAAGCGACTAAGGAGGATCTTCATATGAATTTTATTGATTTTAGAAAAGCTCGCAATAAGGTTTCAAAAGAAGTTCTTTGGAGAGTTCCACTAAAGGAAGGTGTTGATATGACTTATATTCAAGTCGTTAAAGAAAAGGAAGGTGTTGACATGACTTATATTCAAGTCGTTAAAGATATGCATACAAGAGTTGTCACTTGTGCTTGAACAACATGATTGACAAAGAATTTTTCTATTTCAGTTGGATTATATCAAGTATCAGCTTTAAACCCGTATCATTTTGCTTTAGTTAAGGATGCTCTTAGAGGACATTTACAGAAAGATGTAGTTTTATGTATGTTTTTCGCTGATGATATCCTTCTCGTGAATAAAACTAGAGAAAGAGGTTAGGAAAAACTTGAATTATGGAGGTCTACACTGGAGTCTAAAGTTCTTCGTTTGAGTAGATATAAAACTGAATACATGGAATTTAAATTTATTAGTAGTAGATCTAGTGGCAGAGTTGGGTGATCAAATCATTAAAAGGAGTGAACATTTTAGATATCTCGGGTCTATTGTTCCAAGTGATGGTGATATAGATGAGGATGTTGTTAGTATAATTCAAGTTGGATGGTTGAAGTGGGGGAATGCATCCGGCCTATTGCGTGATAGAAAAGTATGATGTGATAGAAAAGTATGACATAGACTCAAATAAAATTTTATAAGATGGTGTTGAGACCTGCAATACTCGTGATAGAAAAGTATGACATAGAATTAAATAAAATTTTATAAGATGGTGTTGAGACCCGCAATACTTTATGGCGCATAATGTTTGCCTATAAAAGAGAACCATAATACTAAGTGTTGCTGAGATGAGAATGCTTAGGTGGATGAATGACTTAACACTTAAAAGACAAAATGTGAATTGAATGTATCCGTGAAAGGGTTGGTGTAACTCTAGAGACAGATAAAATTAGATAAAGTCGTCTTAGATGGCTTGGTCACATTAAATTTCGACCATCTGATGATCTGATTAAGAGAGTAGATATTTTAGATTCAACTTATGCAAAGAAAGGTAGAGATATACCTAAAATACTTTGGCATGTTGTATAAAAATGAACTTAATTAATTAGAATTAAATGAAAATAAAACAGACAATAGGACACAATGGAGAAACAGGATTCAAGTAGCCGAGTAGCCGACCACACTTAATGGGATCAAGGCTTTATTGCAACTTGAGGGGGGAGTGTTAGAAAGTGTCAATCTACATGTTTGATTAGGAAGGAATTTATTTCATTCCCTCATAATATATCTCACCAATTTTATTTCTGTTTATTATATACTTGTTGTTTTTTCTATTTTTTTTCCTATTTGATGTGATTCCTAATTTAAAAGAATTATTATTTTCTATTTTGTGGACCGGAATGCCAACCGCATTATTATGCATATGTAATAAGGTATAATGCCATAGTAGAGAACCAAAAAATAAAATTATGTTCTAGAATTCTACAAAAATTAATGTCAAAGGCTTGAGGTGAGCAAGCACAGACCGAAGGTAACATGAATATCATGTAAGCTAGTGGATTGTAATCTCGATTCAAGGAACCAATCAATGCAATTGTCAATTGAGCTAAACCAAACAAGATAAAACTTCTGACAAGTTGGATTATAATTATGTAATGACACTGAGAGTTCTATAGAAGAATGACGCGAGATGTAAGACCTGTGATGAACGTGAGGATCGTAGCTCATAGGTCTGCAGATTCCAAAATCACAAAAAGAACAACCCAAGAATTTTGAATGTTCATATATTTCTTAATTTTTTAGCAAATTTTCTTCTTTCCTTCTTTCCCTTCTAGTTTTTTTTCCCCTATTTCTTTAGTTTCTAATTAGGCTACTTTCTTTAGAGGCCTTTATATAGGTTGCATTTTAGTTTTGAATTATTAAGTTTTTTTTTTAGTTTATGAATTTGAGAGTTTTCTCTCTTAAATTTGCTCTTCGGAGGGTACTTCGGAGTGCAATACCCGTTATTTTTGCAAGTGACGCGTCTTTAACTTGCACTCGGAGTGCAGTACCCGTTATTTTTGCAAGTGACGCGTCTTTAACTTGCTTAGTAATAGGTGGAGGAACCCCCTCTCCGTCCATGATTAGCCGATTCACTATTCGTCAGCTGATTTTTAGCCAAAAATAAGTTCAAGCTGATGTTTCAATGGGAAAACGTCGTTTATCCCTTCTGGTTTGTCGCTCAGCTGCCAGTACCTCGCTGAATCGCCATTGGATCGCTATTGCAGTTGGGACAGCAAAAATAAGTTCAAGCTGATGTTTCAATAGGAAAACGTCGTTTATCCCTTCCGGTTTGTCGCTCAGCTGCCAGTACCTCGCCGAATCGCCATTGGATCGCTATTGCAGTTGGGACAGCAGCCGACGATGTCGAACCTGCTGTCCCCTAGCAGATTTCAGCCGTCGAATACCTTATAGCTTTTCCAAATCTTACAAATCGCCTATATTTTCATTCGCTCGCTACTCCTCAACCGCTTTCCTGCTAAAACCTCTTCCAAGATACCTTCTAGTTGCCCTAGAATGGTATCATCTGGAATTAGAGCCCGACAAGCCGTAGATCTTTAGGGTTTTGTTTTTCTTGCCCAAAACCAAAATTCCACCCCGAAACCTTCCCTAAAAAATCTAAGCACCTGACCACCTTGAATGGCAGTCCTGCATATGCTAGAAACCAGATAGGGAGAAAATGATACAATGCCGCCTAGGAGAAATCCACAAAAAGGTGTCTAAGAGTTTACTATGGAGGATATGCAGCGAGAAATCCTCCAACTGCAACAGAGGCTTGTCGTATTCAAGATGAGACAATCTTGTGAAGTCACCTGCAGCCACAATTGTGACACTTCAGATTGAGAGAAGTGAATCCTTTCCACTAAGAAGTTTCTAGTAACGAAGAATCACTACCTTGACGATTCGACAAGAAACACTAGAAAAGCCAGGATCTTGGAGTAAAGATAGATTTACCGGATCACATGCATCCAAATGAGTTTATTGAGTGGTTTCAGACAATGGAGCAAGTTTTTGAGTACAAGGATGTTCTTCAGAACAAAAGAGTTAAATAGACAGTCACCAAGATTAGGAAAAATGCTTCGTATTGTGGGAGAACTTGAAGTGCATTCGGCAGTGAGAAGAAAATAGTGAGATTATTATGTGGTCCAAGATGAAAAGAGAGATGCAACACAAAAAACTTCCCTCACATTAACGACAAAAAATGTTCATAGAGCTCCACAATTTGCACCTGAGAGACACTTCTGTTGATTAGTAGACAACTGACTTTGATCAACTCATACAGAAATATGAGTTGGTGGAATCAAAGAAACATATAGTGACAAGATATCTTGGAGGATTGAGGTAATCTATCAGTAATGTGGTTTAGCTATAGTCATATTGGTCCCTAATTGTTGTGTAAACATTAACATTGAAGGTGGAGAAACAACAATACAACCAAGAGACGCCAGACTTTACAGGCATAACTTAACCTCTAGATCTGCTAGTAAGATTACACCCAGTGGAGCATCCCGATCAACCCGCATGAGGAAAAACCAATATAGAGTGGAGAAAAAATGGACATAACCAACAAGCTCAAATCAATTTCAGCTAGGAAGTACTTCAAGTGTCATAGTTTTGACCATATTATCTGATTGTTCAAACAAGAGGGTGATATCTTTACTGAGGAGGTTGCAGTAAAGAGGCAGGAGAAGATCTAGAGTAGAATAGAGAGGAGCACAAGCTACCCGTAGATGAGGCAGAGATGCTAGAAATTTGACAGGTCATTCAGATTGAGCCTAAGAGAGAGCAGCAGTGGTTCCACCACAACATATTTCATACCTGTTGCATCGTAATAGAAAAGAGTGCAACTTCATTATAGATGTAGGTAGTTGTGAAAATATAACATCTACATAGCTAGTGCATAGAATTAGCCTCACTACTCATAAGTATTATGAGCTATTCCCTAGCTTAATTGAAGGGGAGTAAGATCAACGTTGATAGAAGATATCTCGTGGAGTTTTTTATTGTAGATAAGTTCCAAAAGCAAGTTTGGCATGATGTGATGGTTATAGGTGCATGTCACATTCTATTAGGTTGTCCTTGGCAGTACAATAAATGTACATATCATGATTGCTACACATATTCTTTCACCAAAAATAGAAAGCGCGTTATATTCTTAACTTGGAAGACTCTAAAGTGTTTGAGGATGTGGAGCCTCCTGAGAGAAGCACCAACAGGACTATATTGGTTGTCCCAAAAGATAATGAGTTCGAGGAAACGATACCAGATACAACGCAACCCATCATTGAGAGCAATTCAGTATGTCATCACTTCAAATAGACATGGGAAATTTTTGAGCTAATTGTGGAAGGCCCTAAGGATTAAGCGGGTACTAAATTTTAGTTAAATTCAGTGATGCACTCAAGAACATATGCTTAGATAGGAATGGTGAACTGCTACTTTGAAATTCTCTGTAAGTATTTTATGGGAATCAATATCAAATAGTGGGATCAAGGTGTTATCGGAGACGAGGATGAATCCTGTCCTACCCGAGGAGAGTGATGCAGGACGCATGACAAACACGAGGATCGTGGCTCCCATTCATGTGGATACTGCAGTTACAGGAATAACAACACAAAAAATATGATTTTTCATGTATTTCTTATTTTTATAGTAGATTTTCTATTTTCATCTTTCCTTCCTAATTTTTTACTTTTTCTGTAGTTTCTAATTATGATATTTTCTCAATGGTCCTTTATATAGGTTGTATTATGTTTTGGAATTATTCAGTTTTTGTTGAGTTTATGAATTTGAGAGTTTTTTCTCTTAATATTGCTTTCCAGAGTGTTGTATCATTTCTTTTGTTCTTTTGCAAGTGGTGCATTTATAGCTTGCCAAGAAACAGGTTTTGGAAACCCCTCGCCATCTGGGACTGGCTGATTCGCGCAGCTGTCCAAGCTGCTCCTTCAGCAGCAAACCACCATTTCTCCCTTCCGGTTCGCTGTCTAGCCGCCCGTACCTCGCCGAATCGCCGTTGGATTGCTGTTTGCAGCCGGGACAGCCAACGATAATGTCAAACCTGCTGTGCCCCAGCAAATTTCAGCTGTCGAACATCTCATAGCTTTTCCAAGCCTCGCCAACTGACCATGCTTTCATTCCCTCGCTACTCCACTACCGTTCTCCCGGTTAATCCAGTCCTAGCTACATTCTAGATGTCGTAGAACTGTATCAAAAATCATAATTTCGGTGGAAATATAGAGCATAATGCAAGATGGATAACAAATGAAAGTTTCAACAAACAAAGATGCAAAAGAGAAAATTTCTTAGAACTGTATCAAAAATCATAATTTCGATGGAAATATAGAGCATAATGCAAGATGGAAAACAAATGTAAGTTTCAACAAACAAAGATGCAAAAGAGAAAATTTTACTCTATCTTTAACTTTACCTGTGCATTATATCCCAACCACGAGGAAGAAAACGTGGATTAACTCCTTCCACAAAAACTTGCCTCCACTTCTGACAAAACTGGAGTATACCATCTTCACCATGTTCTACGAGCAATCTCTTCACAACTTCTTTTCCATGATGTCCATGACCTAATAATGATAGTTTATTGGCACGAATGGAGGAATAACCTGGATCCGATTTGCAACTTTGAGCAGATTCAGCCCTTTGTTGTTCTGGAATGCCATTTCCATTGCTCTCACTGGAAGCACAAACATCTCTTCCTAAACCTTTTCTTTCCTCAATCTGTCTGGAGCTTTCATTAGAATTTTGTTCATCAACTGCCGGGATCCCTTCAATGACATGATTGGATATACATTTTAGCTCAAGATTAATCTCCATATTTCCTTTATCTTCTAATCTTTCCTCCAAGCTGCATTTGATGTTCTCTAACTGAGAATTTGATGGAGTTCCTAGAAGAGGAGATGAGTCATTTCCTTTAGAAACACAAGCTTTAACATGCCTCAAAGATAACCCTCTTTTCTTCTCGACACGTTTTCTTTCGTTAGGACTCATACCAACAAGTAAAGCTGTTTCAAGATCTTCTGGAAGTACTTCCCTTCCCCCGAAATATGCCTTAACAATCTGTCAAATAAATGTTACAAATAAATATATGCAAGCAAGAAAATCATAATCTGCAGCTAATACAGGAGGATTAAAAATATTTTTTATCAAACTGAGACATGATGCATCATTGGAGGTAGCCATTGAAGGATCCAGAGAGCACTGCTGAATGTTTTATAGTAAGGCTAACCATTTTAAAACTTTATTTTTGCAAGGTCAACCATTTTGAAATATCCTACATAAAGAGTTACTAATGTTGGCCAACTACATCAGCATGGTGATGGAGTGATGTTTGAAAGTCAAATTATAACAATGCATTCAAGAAAATTAGAAAACAATTCATGATTCAAAAAGATCAATTAGCTTGTGGAAGGTAAGTGACAGTCGATGACAAGAGGGAAGAAGATTTGATGCAACATAAAGTGGTTTGCCTTGGAAGAGAAAGGATCTATTAGCCTCAGATTAAAGGAGGAAGAAACTCTAGCACTAAGGGACTTGAAAAAACAAAATCACTCCCAACTTATTTCTTCAATTTATTCTGATGAAGTAATTGAAAAGTTTACATAGAATCAAGGATTCATCCAGATAATTCGGACAGTTGAATATGGTGGACTTCAACACAACGGAAAAACCTTCAATTAGTTTAACAAATCAAAATTTAAAATTAAAATTTATTCTAAGTTGATTTGCAAGAAGAAGTTTTTGCAATTAATTGAGTAAACAACGCATTTTAGATACGCAAAACTGCAGAAGTAAACAAAAAATAGTGATTACACATGCAGCATGATAAAAAAGGGGTAGTGGCAAAGCGAGGGGACATTTGGGATAACTTATTTTGATTTGAAACCAAATATATTTGATGATTTGAGAATATAATTATTGTTTGTAAAATAACTTAAAACATCTTAAATTATGGTTAGTGTTTTTAAAAATACAAATAAAAAATAATATTGACACCAAACAAACCCTAAATTAAAAACTGGCATTTCCATCATTCAAAGCTATGCACAACAACCATCTTGAAGTAGGGTGAGATCATGCGATAGAATTAAACAATAATTTGAATCAAATGGGGTAGCTGATCCTGAATTATGTTCTCAAGTCTTCAGCTGAAAACTTTTAATCCAGCCAAGTAATTAGCTTCTCTGTCATGTGGTGTCTCAAAGTTATGCCTCTATAACAAGAAACTGCCCCACATACATAAGGCGCTAATAAACACGCATAAAAATATCAGCAAAGGCAAAGTCCATAAGAAAATAAGGGGCATTATCCCAACCCATCCAATCTAATGTGAAAAATCAAGAAAATAGGGACTACTTAATTTTGTGAAAAAAGAATGTGAATTAAAACACAATACAATGTCGTGCACTTGCCAAGTATGGAGTTCTTTAGTTGAACGTAAAGAAAATGCAAAACATTTTTTTTGTATTTGATCTGATATAAAATGAATTCAAAGTTAAAAAAAAAAGGAAAAATGAACTCAATGTAAGGCTTGACGATGATAGTTGGCACTGGGGGACAATTGGCGGCTAGCGATGGTGACAATGACCAACAATGATAGGTAGCCAGCAACAGCAGCTATGGATGGCCAAAGGAGGCCAACAACAGGTTGGTTAGCCAATGACAGCAGCAGGCGACCACTAAGGGCCACAACAGAAAAGCTTCACTCTTGTAGTGTATTTGGAATTTGGCCAAGATCAAGTGAATTCCAAATACATTGAAAAAGAATTAAATGGTAAATTCACAATAATTCAAAATTTTACAATGCTTTCCTTTCTCATCCAGACCACTCAGCTAATATTTAAAAATCACACATTCCTTTTACCAAACCAAAAACAACCCTATAATCTAAGGAAAATTGTAGCATGCTAAGCAATGATTTGCGTTTAGTACATTGTCAACATCATCAAAATATATTTGTTGGCTGTAATTAACTTCATTCAACTCAAGCTTAACTCTTGTATCTATTGGATAAACCCCTCCGCCTCCTTCAAACACAAAATAGTATTATCGATGCACTGGCATGGATGCTAATCCAAGTGGCTCTCCAAAGTATCTACAAAATTAATCTAAGGATAAATTTGCATATATGAGTTAAGTTGGATTTAAAATATTATGTAATTCAGAATTTTCAAATAAGAAAGAGCAAAAAGGGGAGAGGAATGGTTTAAATAATCAAGGAAACTAATTTAATCCCTCCACAAAATTCTCCTCCTTGCGGGTTTGTACCTAGCTCTTTCAAGTGAGTTTGTGGTTCTGAGTCGAATGTTTAAATAAGAGATTAATCTTTTAGATAAGATACTACGTAGTACCCTCTTTTATGAGAACTTCATGATGAGGTTTTAGCTTTCCCATAGGCAAAAGTGCCTATGGCAAATCATCCCTCCCAATAATGAGAAATAATGATCAATTAAGACAAGTTGATAAGAGCTAATCACTTTGCGTATAATGATGGTAATTTTGATTTTAAATTAAGAAAATTCACTGCCATCAGCTTAGACCAGAGAGTTGGAGGAATGGTGATGAACCAAATTAAGTTCTCATATTTTTTCATTAGAATACTTAGTGAAAGGAGCTAAACAACCCAACTTAAACAAAGGATCTTTATCATCAACAATTGGTTGGATCATGCAATGAAAGTTTATAGATGGCCTATGGTAGATGTTTATCTAAGGAGAGAATTTGAAGTCAACCATAGCTAATGGAAAGTCTTCGTGCTTTATCAAGTGCATTTCATAATTCAACACACAAGTTATTTTAATCATTAGAGAATTTATGGGCTTTGGCCGCAATCATAATTCAATGATTAAATTTTATGGTGATCCATCTGATCATAATCATTCCCATTTTGTGGTGATCTACCAGGTGTGATTTTGCCATCAAATGGCACTATAAAAAAATGATTATGACTAAGACTGATTTGGTGGTTCACCGCAAAATGACACCAATAAATTATACTCATGATAAGAATCCATAAGTCCACCAATGGCTAAGTCCCGTAGTAGTGAATCATAAAGTGCACTTGATATGACACAAAGTCCTTTGTTAGCTACCAACGACTTAAAATTATCCCCGTATACAAATATCCACCACAATTCTACAAGGTACCCTTAAGGCAACACAATCCATGATTGCTGGCAAAAATTTCATAAATCATGTTAAGCTAAATGCCTACTAAAGCAATAATCATAAACATACTAATGGAACTATAAAGCATGGCGCATGACAAGGCAAACAATATGCTAAACATGGCACAAAGTTTTAAAAAATTTTGAATAAAAATACAACCACAAATGAAAAACTGTAAAAATAAAAAAAAACAAATTATCATGAAGTAAAAACAATAAAAATGATGCTTAAGCTCAAATACTCTACACTTTAACCACTCAAAATTCAAAATATTACAATTTTTCATTCAAAATATTAAATTAGTCATATGAAAAAAATCATTATTATCATAAATAAAAAAAAATCTTCACTTCCTTGAACATTGTCATTATTTCATAATCATAAACACGTTCACCGCTCTAATAATATCCATATTTAATTGTAATAATATTAAGCCTAAATAAAGATTTATTCTTTTTACCTTTAGATTGTTCCCGGATATTATAGTTAATTCCATAAAATCGGTAACTTTTGCAACAATACTTCATAGCAAATCTTCCTATCCATAAACTAATTTAATATCTTCATTTAAATCAGCATCTTTTTTTTTTTGTTTGCTAACTACTTATTATCATCATTTATCTCATTTAAAGAGATAAATTCAATAATTTCAGGATGCTTATATCTTTAAACCAAAGCCATATTATATTTCACAAAAATTAAATAATTAAAAAGATCATGATTCATCTTACTTTTTTAACAAAGAATTAATTTTTTTTTTAAATTGCTAAAGCATTTAGCTTTGTAATAATAATCAAAACATGAGAAGAAGCCGTAATAGAGAAGGTTGAGCCCAATACAAGGCTTGTAGGATAGGATCAATAGAAACTAAAAGCTAAATAATAAACAACATAAATATAATTTATAATCTTAAATCATTTATATTAAACAACTGATATTATTGAAGCTATACACAATATGATATTATCCATGCAAAACACAAATAGTGCGCTATTTTAACGCTTTGTGCCACACCATGAAAATGGCATAGGGTGCATCACATCACACTATGCGCCATAGCATGTACTATTTTGCACATATCTAGTGACATGTAAGGCACATATCTAGTGGCATGTAAGATGCATGCACATATCTACAGAACCTAATATTCTAATTAATTGTTATTTAGCATTCAGGATGATTGTAAGGCTAGTAAAGGGAAACTTGACCGGATTAAAATAGGAATCTTACATTGAAATTGAGATATAGCATGATATGGATACAGACTGTAAAAACACTTGAAAAGAAAAGAATGTAGATTTAACTTGAAAAGAAAAGAAGGCAGATTTAAGTGCATGCATTTCTATAACAACACTAATGCATAAAACATAAAAATAGCATAAAATAATAATAATAAAAAAGCATAAAAATAGCATTCATATATTACATACAGTGACAAAAATATACATATATATCCAAACAATAATAATATAGTTGGTAAGAATGCAAATAGAGTTCAATATAATAGGAGTGGCCAGTGTTACAATCACAAACTTTCTAAATTCGGAAAGAGCCAGTCATTTTGAATTTAAATATAACATGTAAGTCAACATAATATGGTGTCCAAATATTCACCTTGAAAACATTTGATGCGCAAGGGTCTTACAAAGACCGATATTTGCCCCTGAGGGTGCGGCTGCTAAAGACAAAACCCACATTTTAACTAATTGTTTGTTTTTTTGTAAGGTCAAAAGTGTGTTGCAGCAATGGGGGGTTTCAATCCCCTCATTCTACAAACAGGATGATGCTATCAACCATCAACGCAAACTCCTTAAAGCGAAATTGGCTGAAGCCTGCTGCTTTTGCTATGCGATTCATAATTGCTGGAGAGCTCGCAATGCTATGTGCCACAACAAATTCTTTGGAACTCCTACTATTGTTGCGGCCGTCATTTGGAAGAGCTTACTGAAAATTTCCTTTTCTCGTTTTAGAAACAATGTGGTACTAGCCGACATGTTGAGGCGGTTCCTTCTACACTTTTCTGGCACCCTCCCCCACCTAGATGGCCCAAGGTGAACGTCGATGGTGCTCTCCTTCCTTCCGGGGTGATCGGTACTTGAATGATTGTTCAGGACGAGTGAGGGATGGGCCTTATTGCTATCGGACACCATTTTGAGCATTGGGATAGTGCCCAAGTTGAACTCCAAGCTATTAAATCCTTCCAAGTTGCTTACCAGCCGTGGATGTTGACATATATGAGCATCATCATTGAAGGTGATAACACAAATATTATGCACTTTTTGAAGTCTTCTAAGAAGCGGGGCGTTTGAAGCAATCGGACTAAGGATGCACTGGATCTAGCATTTCTTTTGAATTTTAATAAAGTATTATTTTTTCATATGCCACGGGAAGATAGCAAGGTCACTCATTTTTGTGCCAAGCATGACTTTAGTGGTTCTTTTCTTTTGATGCATATAGATGATGATAAGGAACTCTTTGCCATACTTAGATGACAAGTCTCTTTTTTTCTACATCATTCTTATATAGTTTTGTACTTTTTGTTGATTTTTTAATGCAAATGCATACTTCGAAGAAAACATTTGAATATTTAACATCATTTGCATCCTAACAAAAGAAAAGTGTCATTTGTACATATGATACATTTTTTTTTCAGAATCATTGCTTTAAAGATTTGGCTTGAGCCCAAGTCTAGAAAGAGTCATGGTGCATTCCTACAATTTGCTTCAATTAGCAACACCAACAACTTAAATTCAATTCATTCAAGATATTAATAACAACACCAACAACAACTTAAATTCAATTCATTCAAGATATTAATACTAGAGCTGTTACTTGTGTTCGAATGAATGGAAGATTGACCAAGTATTTTCCTATTTCAGTTGGATTACAGCAGGGTTCGACTTTAATCCCATATTATTTTGCTTTAGTTATGGATGCGCTTACTGGACATTTAGAGGAGGACGTACCTTGGTGTATGTTTTTCAATGATAATATCCTTCTTGTGGATAAGAGTAGAAAAAGAGTTCAGGAAATACTTAATTTTGGAGGTCAACATTGAAGTCTAAAGGCCTTCGTTTAAGTAGATCTAAAATTGAATACATGGAATGAAATTTTAGTAGTAGTAGCTCTAGTGGCAGAGTTGTAGCTATGGGTAACCAAATCATTAAAAGCTGTGAATGATTTAGACATCTCGGGTCTAATGTTCAAAGTGATGGTGATATAGATGGGGATGTAGTTTGTAGAATTCAAGTTGGATGATTGAAGTGGAGGAATGCATCGGGTCTATTGTGTGATAGAAAAGTGCTGCATAGACTTAAAGGAAAATTTTACAAGATGGTAGTGAGACCTGCAATGCTCTATGGTACAGAATGTTGGCTTTTAAAAGAGAAGCATAAAACAAAGTTAAGTTTTGCTGAGATGAGAATGCATAGGTGGATGAGCGGCTTGACACTTAGAGACAAAATGCGAAATGAATATATCTGTGATAGGGTTGGTGTAGCTCCAGTAGCATACATGATTAGAGAGAGTAATCTTAGATGGTTTGGTGACATTAAATGTCGATCATCTGATGATCCAGTTAGAAGAACATATGTTTTTTATTCGAATTATGTTAAGAAAGTCAGAGGTAGACCTAAAAAGACTTGGACATATTGTATAAAAGATGATCTTAATCTAATAGAATTAAACGAAAATATGACTCTCAATTGGACATAATAGAGAAGAAAGATTCATTTAACCGACCTTACGTAGTGGAATGAAGGCTTGTTGTTGTTGTAGGAACACCAACAACATAAATATTAAATTCACTAATTGCTATAATTCAAACTTTTAGAATGGTTAGTATGAACTTTGATTAACTTAGATAAATTTGTGTTTTCTTTAGATATAATAATGAAAAAAACTGATGTAATGGAGTACAAATCAGAAAACTAGGTTGTAGTTGTAATAACCAATTTTTGAAAAATCAAAAAAAAAAATTTGGCGACTTAAATTGTACTTAATTTTTGCACCCCTCAAATTTCAACCGAGTTAATTGTATAAAATTCAATTAACTCGGTTGAAATCTGAGGGGTGCAAAAATTGTTACCTTTAATCGTTGAATAAGTCTTCATAATCTTCGAACTCATATCCCTCCCTCTTAGTTTTGCTCGCATGCTCTCCTTCCCAATGCCGGTTTATCCCTCACGCGGTTTCAGTAGCTCGACAAAAGGGTTTTGCTCGGTTTATCCCTCACACGGTTTCAGTAGCTCGACAGAAGGGTCCTGCTCGCGTCACTGTTGCAAGGCGCAAGCAGAGGCGACTGAGCGGCCACTTGGTATGCCACAACCCACTCCTCGCTTCTGTTTTTCCTCTCCGGATGCGGTTTAAGACTGGGGTAATTTTTGTAACTGTGAATCTCTTTTTCATGACATTTGAGGCAATACTTTTCTTCCTTGCACTGTCATTTTGAGTTTCGCCTCGTTTTTTGTGTCTTTTCCTTTCTGATAGCCATCTAAGGCGTCGATTGTGTGTCAGAAGCGTTGAACGTCTTTTGCAAGCTTCCAAAAGTATTTTAGCACGATATCAACATAGGAGAAGTGTGGGTGGAAGTGATGGAAAATAAATTTTGATTAAATCTAATTAACTTATGATTTTTATTTCAAAATTATGTATGATCCGAATGAAGAGGTTAGAGATGAGAGAGTAGAATATGTTGTACTCCAGAATATCACGGTCAATGCTGGTGCATTTTCTGATATGATGAATGTTGTGACTCAGCTGATTAAGAATTCTCAAGCTTAGCTAGTATCTGTAGATGAGCGCCAATGGATAAGTATTTGAAGTTCTTTCAAGATATGAGACCATCTTTGTTTTCTGGAGCATGAGGGCTAATGGAAGCAGAAAATTGGGTATTGAGAGTGGAAAAAAATGATTGATGGCATGTCTTGTCCACCAGATAAAAGAGATACCCTAGCCACTTTTGCTTTTGAGGGGGAAGTTGAAAGATGTTGGCAAGGTCAAATACAGAACAAGTTCAGAGGTAGAACCAGCCACTTAGTGCAGTGGGACGAGTTTGTGAAAACCTTCAGAGATTGATTTGTACCACTGTCGGCTAGAAGACAGGTGCAAGATAAATTCATTAGGTTGGTGTAAAGAGATCGATCAGTAATACAGTATGAAGCAGAGTTTACTATACTATCGAGAAATGCACCCCAGTTGATTCCTAATGCAGAGGAGAAATGTCACAGATTTTTTTATGGATTGAAAGATTCAATCAGGTAGCCACTAGTGCCACTTGGGATTGAAGAATATTCGGTACAAGTGGAGAGAGCTAGGCATGTTGAGATTGATTTCCAGCAGACTCGAAAGCGTAGAGACATGCATAAGAAGAGTTCGGAAGAAGTGACACCAACAGTTCATTCAGGAGGAGAGTCTAGTGGGAAGAAGATGAAGTCTTACACTGGTGGAGTTATTAGCTAGACTGTCAGTAGTACTATACAGTCCTGTGTTAAGTGTGGAAAACAATATCGTGGCGAATGTTTACTTGGGTCTAAGGTGTGTTACTTAT
The DNA here is from genome assembly GCF_001263595.1 of Phalaenopsis equestris. Classification (NCBI taxonomy): domain Eukaryota; kingdom Viridiplantae; phylum Streptophyta; class Magnoliopsida; order Asparagales; family Orchidaceae; genus Phalaenopsis; species Phalaenopsis equestris. The sequence goes on from NW_018164536.1 coordinate 5,620,411, forward strand.
GTAGGCAGTCTGAATATCAAAGGAGAAATTGCCCTTATGCTGTTCAGAGATCCACATTAGATGTTCATTTAGGAAGGGATCCAGCTCAAAGGAATTTCAAGAAGGATATGTTTCTAGATGTGATTAGCAAAGGATGGAAGAAGCTGATACAGTGGCTCGTAAGGAGCAACCAAGACAGAACATTCACCCAAAAGTTTATTCCTTGAATCCTTAGGAATAAGAACAGCTTGTTGCCACTAATACGGATACATAGTTTGATGGATAAATTGTCTTTTGGGTGTTATGTTGGATTTATCAGATGTATAGTTTATCACATATGCTTTAGTTATCACTTGACAAGAAATAGCTTTTTGTATTCATTTATGTTTCATCTTCATAGTTGATATGGAGTTCATGAATTTAGAGGACGAAATTTTATAAAAGAAGTTTTTAATAACCAATTTTTGTGAAATTGAAGAAAATTTTTGGTTTTGCACCGTTCATATTTCAACTGAGTTAATTTTAAAAAATTCAATGCATCAAATCAAACAATATGATATATAATACTATATATAAAGTTTGAATAAGCTGGAAGATAAAAAAAATTTAAAATTAATAAGTTTAATTAAACTCTTAATTAACCTTAATCCCACACTATTATTGTGCCCACTGACTTACCATGAGGGGCTTCAAAATCTTCGAACTCCACTCCTTCCCTCTCTGTTTTGCTCGGACGCTCTCCATCCTAGTTTTTCCCTCACGCGATCGTAGCAACTCGACGGAAGGGTTCCGATCTTGCCACTGTAGCAGAGACGACTGAGCGGCCACCTGGTAAGCCACGATCCACTCCTCGCTTCCGATTTTACTCTCCTGACCCTTCCCCCTTGCTGATACCCCTCCTTATTCCTTTCCTGTACAGCATAAGCGGCAAGGAAGCTGCAACCCTTGCTACAGTGCAAGGGCCACGGGTAGTAGACAGGTCGAGCGACATAGTGGAAGCGGTAAGATGCAGTTTAAGGCTCCGGGGTAATTTTTGTTAAGTGTGAATCCCCTTTTCACGACATTTGAGGAAATCCTTTTCTTTCTCTCACTTTCATTTTGAGTTTTGACTCGTTTTCGGTGTATTTTTCCTTTTTGGTACCCATCAGAGGAGTAGATTGTGTGTCGGAAGCGCCAAACGTATTTTGCAAGCTTCCAAAAGAGTTTTAGCACGATATCAACATAGGAGAAGTGTAGTCGGAGGTGATGGAAAGTAAATTTGACAGCTTTGGAGAAGAATTAGTCGCCAAGAAAACTATTTAAGGTATGCTTTAGCAAATCATTTATATTTTTAGTTAAATTACTTTCTTAGCCAAGATATCTTTAAATCTGAAGTTAATCGCGAATTATAGGTTGTTTACCGAGGCAGAAGTCTCAAGGCGAGAGTGTGAACATTCACCGTAAAGCGACCATGTAAATATCAGGTAAATTAATCCCAAGTTAAAAAAAAATAATTTAATTCATAGAAATTGTTTAAATCTTAAAAAAATTAAATATTATATTTTATTGGTTATTAAGCTCAATTAAAGCCACCGCAACCTCCAGCTAACTGTCGAAGATTAATACTTTAGTGTCAATTAAGGCGAGTAATTCATAATTTTAGTAATTTTCTTTATTTCAGAATTTATGTTAATTTATTTCAGTTAGATTTATATTACAATAAATTCTTCATATTTTTAGATAGAAAAGATATATATGATCAACATAGTAGGAAATGACGTGCATGCATGAAAGTTATGCAAGACATGAATGATATTTAGATAAAAATTATATGTTAGACATGTAGAAAATATATGTATGATATAAGTAAGTGATATTTATGAGATAGATATATTAATGATATAAAATATATGCATGAATAATAGCACAACAAAAAAATATGCATGTCAGTGGATTGTATAGAAATGTTGCAGAATAATATATGTATGAAAAATGAAATTGTTTATATATGAATGTTTGCATGTGCATGTACAGAGGAGGATTTCACCCATCAATGGTACAAGTAAGGGGCATCAGTGTACCTGCGAGCGTAGGGTTTTTTTACCACCCCAGACAATTATTATAGTTAGTTCACTAACCTTTGTGCCGATGAGTTAATATTTACGAGAGGTGAGTAAATCAGAGCTTATCTCCCCAGACAATTTTAATGTTTACATTACTAACTGTTATGCTGACGAGATAATTTGGTCAGAAGTAGGTAAGTGTCTTTCCACCCTAGACAATTCTGTAGTTTAGAAATTTCCTTAGATTACTGTAGTTTAGAATTACAATTACTCATGTGTTATTTTTAGATTACTCATTATGTTGCTTTAATATAATTTTTAGGTTTTAAATATTTGAACAATATGAATAGAAAAGAGCAAATATGTATAGAAAACGAAAACAAATGAAAATGTACAAATTTTTACTTATTAATTTTAATTATTTTTTTTCATGACTCTTTCATGTATTATTTAAATATTAAATTGTTAGAGATAGAATTAGAATAATAGATAATCGATTTTCACCGTCAAAAAGTCTGTTCCCATCTTGGTTAACTCTAAACCACGGGCCAGATTGTGACAGTAGTAAATGAAACAAAGAAGTGCCACATAAGACATACACAGGAGAAAACCAGGTTGTTCATACAGCTTAAAGTTAATAATTAAATCGTGACTGATATTTTAGATCCTATATCAAAGCTTATAGAACATGTGAAAGTAACATATCAATTCAGGATTGCATGTTTAAAAGGGTAATCGGCATTACATTTCCCCAATGTTTTCTATAAATTGAAACGCCATCAGGAAACAAATTGCACTAGAATTATCCTAGGAAATGTTTTTGCAATAAGCATTTGACCACCCAAAAAATAACAGAGATTAAATCCTTAACAATAAAACTATTCTTTACTAAAAAAGACAATAAACCTTATGATAAAATATAGGTAATCTAAGATTGTAATGTCATTTCCTTTTTTTAACTATATATATATATATATCTCGTCATCTCTGCTCTGCTAGGGTTTTGCCTTACGGCAAACCCTAGCGTCTGCTACGTGTGAATATCGCGTCGTACTCTGATTTCCACCGCTTCAATTTCGTTTTCGGCTTCGTCTGGCTGAGGAGCTCGCATTTGTCTGGTTGCGTCGTGCAGTCGTCGTGTCTGGCAGAGCTTCGCGACCTTGCATTGGCTGCATTGTGCCTCGTCGTCGTGTGTAGTGCTTGCGACTTCCGCTCGGCAGCTACGCCGCGACTGTTTCTGCTCGACAGCAACTCCCACAATTTTGTTTCTGCTGCTACTTTCTTCTTCTCTACGAACAGCTCGGTTTCCTCCTTCGCACTGCACAGCGATTTGTTCGGCTACGCCGTTTGCTACACTCGGATGGAGCAGAGTTATGCAGGTGTTGTGTCCGCGGGTTCGGAGTCTGGTTTCCATATTGGCAAGTCCTGCAATGTTCCACAATCTTTCCATGAGGTTCTTGAGGGTGGTGGGGATCAAAATTTTATTAAAAAGCTTGGTAAAAAAACGGAAAGCCTGCTATTATTCTCACTGAAGTTGAAACTAGCATTCTCGCGTCTTCTTGGCGTTTTGCTATAGTGGGAAAATTCCTTTAAGGAAACTCAAAACATGAGATCATTAGAAAAGATTTTGAAGTTATGAGGCTATTTGACAGTTGGAATATTGGATTACTTGACGGTCGATATATACTTATTCAATTATCTTATGATGTCGATTACACTCGTATATTTTCTCGAAAAGTTATCAAGATTGAAAACCGTTTTATGAAAATTGTGAAATGGATTGTCAATTTTGATGCAAAAGCAGAGTCCCCTATCATTCCTGTTTGGATAAAGTTTCTGGAGTTAAAATTACATTTGTTCAACTTGTAAATTCTCTACTCCTTAACAACTGTTTACGGTAAGTCTCTCAATGTTAATAGTCGTACGCTTGCTGTCACCAGACCCTCTGTAGCTTGTGTGTTAATTGAGAGAGATATCACTCAACCAGCTCCAGATGAGGTATGGATTGGAACCACTCACAAAGGGTATTGGCAAAAGGTTGAACTAAAATCACACCCTCCTTATTGCTCTCATTGAATATGTTTGGTCACAGTTCTACTGTTTGCTATCACTTGCATCCTTATCTAAGGCCAAATATCGCTAAAGATCAGCCATTTACCATCCCGGCTGAGAAGGTGCAACCCGATCCTCTATCCAACATCGCAGTTCCTGAAGAAGAACACCATACTACAGGTAAAGATCCAAAAGTGCTTATACTACTCGTTATTATTGAAGAAGACTCACTTACATGCCAAGACACACGAGAGTGCTTCTTTGATCTAATAAAAGATCAGTTGGTACAACAATCAGTTATTTCTAATGTTCAACATCCTATACATGTCCAACACACTTTAGACCAATCCACTGATCAAGCGAGTCAATCTTCAGATGAGGAATAAAAGAAGACTAGAGGCCGACTCGAGCTCGAGAACTTATTGGATGATAAAAAGAAGACTAGAGGCCGACTCGAGCTCGGGAACTTATTGGATGAAATTTTGGTCACTACTGACAATGGCACTCATCATACCAATTTATTTTAGCTGGCTCCGTTCCTAGAACTAGGGGCAAAGACAAAGCAACATTGGGTCGCTCTCTAGCTACCTGATACTATGTATTTTGGCTTTTTTTTGTTTTTTTCCATAGGTCTCTCATGTAATTTTCTGTATTTTCTCCTATTTGGAACTTTTTGTATGTGGTGGTTATTATGGAGGAAGGGTGCTATGCTTGAGCCCTTCCACACAATCTATACATATCCTTATTTCTTTTTAATATATTAGCCTTTGGGCTTTCAAAAAAAAAAAAAAAAAAAAGAGATTGTAATGTCAGCAGAAACCTGCATGAGCTCATCCTTCCTTTTTGATGGCATGTGGGATCCATTGCGGAGAAGTGCCATGGCTGCAGTTCTCAGCTGCAAGGGGGGGACACCTTTCTCCTCACCTCCTCTTTCAGACAATTGTTTCACCATAACAGCATTGCTTTCTTCTGAATCAGCAATCTTCTCCACAAAAAGAGGGATACCAAATTCTTCCGCTACCTTCTTTTTGTGCTTCTCAGCAGCAGCATGAGCATTTTCATGACAATCAACACAGAGGAGAACAATATCATGTGAACGATGGCTTTTCAAATGCTCTGGAAAATGCATTCGATAGCAAGAAGGTATTATTCGGTAGCGAAGATAGTGATTTTTTTCGCCACAGCCAACACATATGTTCTTCTTGCTCTGAATGTAAAATTCATTACCCTCATCTTCTGGGCGCCCTTTAGGCTCAAAAAGAAGCATTATTGCAGGAGGTTCCTCTTCTACAATCTTCGCTAAATCACGTTGAAGGTACCTAAAACATGAAATAAAAAAACTCAATTAAGTGTATTAATAGCTTTCAAGTAAAAATTGAAGGATTACAGACCAGTCCAGCTTTCGGCGATCACAATAACAAAGGAGTCGTCCATCATTAGCATATATCCTGCAATTATGGTAAACTGGAGATTTGCAAGAGAACTTCTGAACAAAATGCTCACGGGACGACTTCCTACCAGCTGTTGCAGTGGATTTTCCTCCACTTTGCCATGAGAAAGGTGTAACATTTTGTTTCAAAGTGATCTCCGATAAAAGAGAATAATTATAAATTGATAGAGGACAGCAGCCAAGTGTATCTAAGTGCTTTTGTTGATGTCTCATAAGCACATCACTAATGTCCGAATCAGGATATTGAAGGAGCAACCAAAGTTCATCTATATGGGTTCTAACAACAGGTGATGGAGATAAAAAGGAAGGGTAGCTACTTTGAGAATTATAACTGAAATCAGCTTCTTCTATAATTTCAAATATCTTTTCCGGGCTTGTTGGAACATTCATGGATAAGTTGACAATGGCATAATCTGACAAAACATAACGCAAACTTTCATCATGGATTCGTGCCTGAAATAAAATTAAAGAGGTCAAAAATTTCATTGATATTAATGAAACAATTTACATAAACAACATCAAGTTTGTTAAAAATTTAATGATTTAATTAGGCTAGAAGAAATGAGCTTAACAATCTGCATAAGGTCAAAAAGTACGATATACATTGACCTGCTGGTGAAAAGGAAGTTGAGTAAGAAAAACTGAAAAGGTAGATTTTTCAAGCATTGGTACAACGCAATAAATTTATAAGCCTATGCTATATACAAAACTATTAATTTGCAAATCAAATGTTGTTTTAGATGAGAAAAATTAATAATCCGAAATCAAGATAACATACAGTTAAGATCCACTGAAACTGTTCTGATAATAAATTGGTTTTTCAACATCAAATACTAATGAAGAAAGAGAAATAACTCTATTATCCATAACAAAGCCTGGCAAAGATTATTAATGGCAAACTAAACTGGTAAGATCTAATATTTATAATGTAAACCTTCAGTGTCATAGATTTAGAATAACGAATCAATGAAAATGTTATTAATGATTTTTTACCAAATCATGATGTCCTTCCTGGACTAACCACTTCCATATTGTTAACCTTGAATTTTTTTTAAAAAAGAGATTAAAATAAAAAAAAAGTCTTTAGCTGCTCCCACTCCAGAATGCTGAGATTACTGTTGATCTCATACTCCAGAATGCTGAGATTACTGTTGACCTCATTTTTTGTGAAGTCTCTTACTTTTCTTAGATCCTAGGATCTAGCCTTAGGATTTCCTACCGACTCTCTTAGAGGACTAGACTAGGACCCGCACCAACTAGAGATTCAAGCCACTTCTCGACTCCTCGCAGTTTCATGCGACCGGTTCGAAATCCTCGACGCTTAGTTGACTCGATTAAAACCAACGCGACGAAGCTCGAGTTGAGTACACATAGGATCTAAAACCCTAGGAAATCCTTCATGTTATTCGCGCACACTCACGATGCACGAGTACCACAATTCACGCATCGATGCACACAGTTATCAAAATTCATGTCTCCCGCACCCATAGAAGGCTCTACGATCGATCACGAGCAAGAATTTCAAAGGAATTTGAATTTTGATGAGTTTTTGACTCGACCATCGACGAAGTTGTCCGGGCGACCCCGGATGACGAAACGGACTGCGCCGGCGCGTCTGAGATGTCGAGTTTAGTTTGGGGAGACACCCATTTTGATATGTCGAATTGTGCGCGAATAATATAATTCGATTGTCACTACTTTCTAAAGTATTTTGACTACCAAAATTGACACTACTTTTCTTGTATGCATGAAGTCACGCATGTTAAAATATAAATTTTAAATAATATAATTCGATTGTCCACTTGTCAATCGTCGGTATTGGGCTAAGGAGTACCCTCCTAAGTTGGTATAGTATGACACCTTTTTAGTTGAATGTCGAATTCTATACATACGGGTGACCAATAGTTGCATTCGGAGTCCCTCGAGAATACCTAATTCTGAGCCTAGCCCGACCCGAATGCTTACGACTTTCTCTCTTTCTTTGGATTTTTGTGTGTTTTCCTACGGTTTTATCGAAATCTTTGTAAAGCACTCATGATTTTCTCTAAATTTTCCTCATGTCTTCGACGGTTTTCTTCGAGTTACTGTGGGTCCTCTGCCACTGTTCTCGACACTGTTCTCGAGTCTTTTCGGGAGCCGCCGACCCGTTAGGTATACAGGTTTGTTTAACGTTTACAGCATTTACTTTTGTCATTGCATACTTTACTGCATATACACATAGTCCATGTCTACAATATTCCTATTTACTGTTTACTGTGCCACGTCACATGTATTTTATAACTCATGTTGTTTCTACAGACTTGCAAGGAACTTTTAGGTTAGAGGCCAATAGGACACCTGGTTTAGGAGGTACCTTGTAGCGAGCCACTGACCCAAAAATTGTACATTTATACACACCACAACACTGAACTTATAATCCATCTGCTAAGGAGCTTAGAGTAGTCTTTCCAAAAAGCGGAGCGTGGAAGCAAGCGGACGGAGGGTGCCGATCGAGACCACGACGACGAGGTGTAGGATCTCTTTAGAGTTAAGGTCCAATCGTTGGATAGTTGGGAAGTCACCAGGGTTTCACCGGATCTGTGACATCTCCTACCTTTCACTTCGTTTACTCCTAAAAATAAAGGTTCATATTTTGAGTCTTCCTCCTTTTGATTTCCTCATATTTTATCCTTGGAAACCTAAATTTTACAATCTTAAAAGCAAAACCACTGATCTTAATCGAGAGTCTGCTTAAGTGATTTCGATCATTTAAGATGTAATTAACCATATGGATTTGTCTCTATAAGGAGCTTAAGAACTCAGCTTAAGATAAACCCTATTTAATCTCCCGTATTAAATGAGGGAATTTGTCGGCTTATAAAAAGGTTTTCGCGGACCAAACAGATGTCACAATTTTTTTAGTTTAAGTGTCTAATTCTGCCAACAAGTTGTATGCATATCCTTCGGGATAGTGTACTACTTGTGATATCACGCTCGGCCTCTTAAACTATCATATATGTGAGGTCCGCTCGGTCTCACTTTTCAAAATTAAAATTATTTCCAAAAACTATAATCATACCTCATCTATCTAAATTAAATCCAAATTCAAACGAATCATTCGAAGGATAAAACGACCGTTAATTACTCCCGCTCTTCTCATTATCCCGTACCAATATACAAACTCAAGAAAATTAAAAAGCCAAACTACAAACAAACACTCATCTCTGCCATTCCTGTTTGAACTGAATGATACCGAAGTAAACCAAAATCACAATAGAATAATAATTTAATTGTTGAAATTCAAAGGGGCTTACAAACAAAAGATAATAAAAAATAGAAAAATGATGCAAACACAAAGTTCCCTCTAGGGCTAGGATCAAAAGGGGTGAATTGTGCGTCAAGATGGGCAAAAGGAGAGTTGAAGTGTGAAGGGAGGCTTAGCAGCAACGAGGGATGAGTGAGCTAGTGACTGGATAGCAACCAGAGAGGTGAAGGCGGTGTAGCAACAACAAGAATAGGTGCAAGTAGGGGAGGCAGTAGCAAGAGTAGGTGTGGTAGGGCGATAACAACAGGGCAGAGGTATGGGAAGGAGACAACAAGCAGTGGAAGGTGGGGGGATGTCCGACACCACAAATTTGAAGCAAAAACGGAACCCTAATCAAAGAATATATATAT